>NC_069688.1:3703043-4011630 GCF_023699985.2 Odocoileus virginianus | reverse complement strand
GCCGCACAGCAGGCTGAGGGTTTGGGCACAGAGGTGAGTCTACTGGAAGACTTGACCACGTTGACTTTGACTTGGTTCAGAAGTTTAATTTTGAATTAAGGCTTTCTTAATTCACAAAACACTAAATATTTTCTGATAAAAATAACTGAGTGGACAGTCAAGTACAAGGTCTGGCTCCCGGAACAGAGGAATGCTCTGAAGGTACAGCTTTGTGATCCAATGGCTCTAGGGAGGATGTCTGCCATCTGCTGGGATGACTTTAGGGCACAGTGTAAACTAATTTAGTTGCCTTATCATCGGCTCAGAACCTGTAAATTTAATACAAGAAACTTTCCGACTTTCTCTCAGATACACTCCTCCTTCTCACTTCAGGTATCAGCCAACAATGTTGTCATTTAACCTTTCACCCACGTGCTTCTCTATCTCGGTTTTCCAACCAGTGTCCAACTTCTGGCTTTTCCTTGCAAATGCCTTTCATGTGTAATTTCTTACCCTTCTCTTCATTCTAGTTTAATCTGTCATCAGTTCTTCCCTACACTTTTCAATAGCCAAATAACTCGTCCCCCAACTGCCAATCTTCATTCCCTCAAATTTAACCTCTGTATTTCAAACTGACAAACTTTTAATATAGTTTGTCACTGAAAAGCACCCTAGTGGTTATTGATTTAAAGTATCTTCTTTATTTTAAACGTTTTTTGATGTAGAACATTTGTAAAGTCTTTATTGCCTCTGTTACAATATTGCTCCTGTTTTATGTTTTGGTCTTTTGGCCGTGAGGCATGTGGTTTCTCAGCTCCGCTACTAGGGACAGAACCCACACCCTCTGCACTGGAAGGTGAAGTGGACTGCCAAGAAAGTCCCTAAAATATTTTAGATCCCATATATTTAATACAAAATAATTTAACCACAGATTCTTCACTTGATGTAAAATATCTGAGAAAGATTCAAGAGGTTGAATATGATAAAACTTCCATCATGTAGGATTGTTGTAAAATTAGGTAATCCTGATTTATTAATCGTTAACCCTAGCGCCTATGTAATCCTCAATAAATGATGGCTATTTTTTCCCAAACCTTTCCTTTTTCATCCAATCGTTATTATTTTTTTTTTCTGACAGAACTGGAATGACCCAAGGGGTCTTCAACTAACAAAAGTAGTTGACATGAGTTCAGTGGTTCTCAGGATCCAGCATGTGGCTATGAATTCATGTAAGTGGTGTCTTTACTATGACCCCTCCCGGAGATCCCATATAGAGAAATATCTCAACATCAACTTCCAAGATCTGAGCAATTTGTTTCCTGTAAGCTGTCTTCATGACATTTTAAGAATAAAGGACAAGCAGTCTTAACCTGACACATGAAGCAGCTTAACACTCTCGACTGTGCTTATTTTAAAGTGTTTCGTTGTAGTTGGCATACCTACCTGCAATCTGAACACGCTGGCTGGGGCTGCTGAGATGCTAACTGGCTCCTGAGTTAACACACCAGGCTTCTGCTCAGGTGTGTCAGTAATGAGGTCATTGTAGTTAAATAACAAATGCCCCTGAGAATTAAATCTTTTCTAGCCATTGTTCCTTTTCTTTTGCTTGAATTATCCACTAAGAATACTAGAGAAAGTAAGGAAGTTTCAGGGAAAAAAATGTCTCTGCCTTATTTTAAGAGCCATATATGTAATTTCATGATCGTCCCTGAATAGATATATATTGGAGCTAATACATATTGGAGCTATCATCTAAGACAAAAACAAAATGTGGTTCCATTATTATTAGAGGATTTCTCAGAGAGCCTTCATAAGAAGATGTGATTATGACTGTCTCACTCCGCATAAAGATATCTTGACTCTAAGATTACTCCTTTGACCAGTTCTATATGAGACTATGTAATTCTCGTATGCCATTTATCACCTTCGCTGCCGTTTAGCCCCAAGTTGATGAACTTACTCCCACTAGGCTGTGGTGGTGGAAGGGTGCAGTCACACCACACACAGTCTTTTGAGCAGTAGTGAAGACATGGTACGTCTGCAGAGAAAGGTGCTGTTTACAGTAAGATGATGGAGATCTAGAAGGAGTATTGTAATGAAACTTACTTAAGATCAGCTAACTCTTTCCCTCATTCTCAATCCATCCACAAGGTTACAGAAAACATGATCTTACATGTGTGTGGGAGGGGAGAATTTATGTAATATTTATTTGTTTTTGCTTTTATGGGTATAACTTCATTCCAATTGATGTTCCTCAAAATTCAACCCTAGGGTTCTTTTATCTGACAATGTGCACTAAAAGAAAGACAATAATAATTATAGTAATACTAATCCAAAACCTTATCATCATTATTATAAAAGTAAGGTGGGTATTAATAGTTATTGTTAAATAACTTGCTCCTTTATTACTATTGTTTTGTAAAGCAGTGCTATTTTTCTACCCACTTTGGATTCACTAATGTCTAGAACAAAAACTGGAAAAAAATAGATGTTAAGAATATTTGTTTATATTCAACTATAGTTATTTATCTCTTAAGATAGTTACTGAAATAAGCTGTGGTAGCAAATACCTGGGCTTAACTTCTTTGCAGTCATGCGTCTTTAAAACTCCCCTTTTATTCTGACAGGGAGTAATGGCCACTTCTTTTTCACAGTCTCATTTATACTAAAAATGTATTCGAAAATTAATTTCGTAAAAGAGAGAAAATGATTAAGCTCCAATAAATGTCCAGCACACCTGGGAAATGTGAATTATTGAAGATGGAGTCTGCATTGAATCTTAGAAACCTGGAACAAACTGCTTATTACTGTGGTCTGTTTCACTGAATTGCTGTGATTAAAAGGGAGACTGGCTTAATGTGAAGGTTTTTTATTAAGAAGAAAATCTCTCCCTCTCTCACATGCAAGCACACATACCACACACTCACTGAGACACACATGAAGTCTTGCCTGAAGCACAAAATTATTGCTTTCCTTTATTGCGTTGGAATTGCAGTGGTGCAAAAAAGCAAGTCTGTGCCATAAATTGTGTGTCCTATTAATTTGGGCAGTATTCTTTCACCAAAATGGGGCTCTTAGACCTAGTAGAGCACACTGCATATTTATATTATGTGTTCAACTTAAAAAAGTTGAAGGGAGAGGTATTTGGAACAACTTTGAGAGGACTACGTAAAACACCAATTAAACAAAAGGTAACAGGTAACAGTGTACCCTATGCAAAGCTTATGAGGCTTCCCAGCCACACTTCATACTCAAGAACAGGATGAATACCCGGGGGCATGGAGCCCACCGGAAGTGGTACTTTTCGCAGGCCTTCACACTCTCATGGGCACTCCTAATATAAAACCAGTTTAGGCCATCTTTATAGCCTCTCCCTTGTGGTCACTGACGACTGCTTGGTCCTTTGTCCCTGGAAAAACAGAAACACTGCATTCATCCCATGTATTTTCCCCACATGCTCAACTTGGTTAAAGAAGAGAGATGCAGCTAGGTTTGATGGCATCTCCTTTCATTCCAGTTCACAACTTTTCCAGGGGCCCTGAGGAGTGTCCTATCCTTTGTATTTACTCGAGTTATTTTCTACTTGAGCCAATAACTTCCAAATGTCCTTCCTTTCCACCCATGCTACCGATGACCATGATTTATTTGTACTTACTTTTTTTCATAAACTAAAATTAAGTTCTCCACCAACTTTATGAATGCATCTTCTTCTTAACCCACATAAATCAGAAGGTAAATAGGCTGAAATGTCTCCCGCATTATACAAAATAAAGCAAGTAAAAAATAATTTGCTTCAACTCAACCTTTGCTTCTATTCTCTGCTCTCCTTTACAGTAAAACTCAGAAGAACTTTTTGTTCAACCTGGCTCCTCTCTTTATATTTAATTCCCTTTAAACTCACTCAAGTCCGATGCTACAGCCATCACTCCAGGGAAATAATTTTTGTTGAACTAGGCAACAAACACCACATTGCTTCATCTGTGGTCAGTTTTGGATGCACATGTTTACTGGAACTTCATTCTATGTTTATAAAATGAAACTTCCTGAAATCTGCCTAGAGTTGCCTTAAGCCTTATCTATTGGCCTGAATTGTTCCTCTTTTGTATGGATGCCCTTCAGATGCTAAAAAACTCTAAGTCCCAGAGATTGTTTGGGAAAACCTGCTAATTAAAAGTGCTTCTATGTGTAGTGGTCTTGTTCTCCTGCTAAACCCACATTTTCATTCATTTGCGCATTCCTCCTGCATGTGGGTCATACTTTCTGGAAAGAGGCCGTTGATTATCTTAAAGGCAAACAGTGCTTTCTGTATTTATGTAAATTATTGGCTCAGCCAGGAAGGTTTCACAGGGTTAAACAAAAGTCATCTTGAGTTAATCTGCAGCATGGATCAGGGCTGAGCTGCTTCACAGCCTAAATGTATAAATGTGGCCTAGCATTTTTAATAAACCGATGCTCCATTTTCTTTATTTATGAAATGGGAATAATTATAGGCATGTTTTTGCATATTTATAGAGAAGAATAAATGAAATCTTATTAGTTCAGTGTTTAGAATAGTTCCTGACACATAGAAAGTGCGCGTTAAAATATAGCCATCATTGTTGCTATTAGGGGTTGATTTGTGTGCTGTGTGGTCAACTCAAGGTAAATATGAGAACTCTCACTTCCAGTGCTGTAATAAAAATGCACTTTCTTTTCCTGGCTCTGAATATAGCTTCATTTACTACTGGTATTCCATTGCCAGGAGAACCAGCCTTCAGTTCAGTTCAGTCAATCAGCCGTGTCTGACTCTTTGCGACCCCATGAAACGCAGCACACCAGGCCTCCCTGTCCATCACCAACTCATGGAGTCTTCCCAAACCCATGTCCATTGCCTTAGGATAGAGATAATCCTAATGAGAGAAAGAGACAAGACTCAGTTATATTCAGTGAGATACTGAATCTTGATGCCCACATAACCCCTGTAGACACAGTGGTGTGATCTAGTGAACCACCATGATTGCAATGACTGATACACTATTACAATGCCATTAAGGACAAATAGTAAGCAAATTGCTTGGATAAGATTTTTGTGATTTTGATCACACCTCTTCTTACAATGCATTCATTATTAATTTCATTATACAGTATCTGGTCCCATACTTGTAGCTAGAAAGAACAGAGAAAGCTTTTTATGTCAGTACAAGCAAAGATCCTAAGAGAGTGTTGTTCTTTGTCCAGAGCTGTAGGTCGTGTTCTCAAGATGAAGAGGAAAGACAGGAATTTGAGAAGCTTGGGCATAATATAGTTTAGCACAGGGCCAAGTGTCCACCCTCCTCCCAGAAGTGAGCCATCATGGACACATGTTTTTAATGGTCATTGTGGGTGCTTTCTTAATGTGTTACAGTAACAAATTTGTGGGAGGTGTGTGTGTGTGTGTGTGTGTGTGCGCGCGCCTGTATTTCTAACGATATTTGGCAGATTTGTTGATACCTTTGGAAATTGGTGTCTTGATTTGCTTTTCGTCAAGAATTTGGGGCGTATTTATTCGTCTGTACTTAGTTGCTCAATTGTGTCCGAGTCTTTGTGACCCCATGGACTGTAGCCTGCTAGGCTCTTCTGTCCATGGGGATTCTCCAGGCAAGAATACTGGAGTGGGTTGCCATGTCCTCCTCCAGGGGATCTTCCCAACCCAAGGACTGAACCCAGATCTCCCTCATTGCAGGCAGATTCTTTACCATCTGAGCCACCAGGGAAGCCCAGTTATTCATCACATCTCTATGAATAATACCTTAATAAACTCCAGCTAAGACTTTACAAGCAATGATAATATTAAAGGAAAAGAAACAGATAATGAATATAAAGTATACACATACATCCCCAAAGAGATTTGTGGCCCACCCATGGTTCCATAGACATTTCTCCTCTTTGAAATGAAATTTCCTTGTCTGCTGAGGACACATATCAGAAAATAACTGTCTAAATTGTCAGTAGTGGATACTGTGAAGTGAACTGCTCCCATGATGACACAAACACATAGAAATGTTTTTTCTTGCTAATATAATCCTTTTTATCACAGATACTATTTATTGATTATTCTATACCAGGTATACTATAATAGGCACTGTACCTTTGTTATTTCATTTAATTCTCATAGCTTTAGCAGTCTGGTATAATTATGATTTATCTTGTTTACACTTAACAGAAGAGAAAACTGAGATTCAGAGAGGGTTAAATAATTAGTGCATGAGTCATGAAGCACAAAGTGTGATAGATTAAATGTTTGGGTCCTCTTCCTTTTAAGAGTGAGTGAATGTGAGTGTATGTTTTGGATAAGGAAATACAGAGGATGTGATGCTGCCAGTATCATTGCCTAGGTATTTTAGAGACTGATGTCTCTAAAATTTTCTGTCTCTTAGAGACTTGCCTCTTGGAATACTCACTCTTGGATAACTTGCTGTTGGGGAAGGCAGCACTAGACTAAGTCTATCCTGAGGTCAATCCTGTTGTGACAAAGTCAAGCCAAGAGATGTCCTGGAGGATGAAAAACAGGAGAGAGAGCTTGGACAATAGGGGAGAATGGATACAGACATATGTATGGCTGAGTCCCTTCACTGTTCACCTGAAATTGTCACAACATCACTAATCGGCTATATCTCAATACAAAATAAAAATTAAAAAAAATAAAGTGGGTTTTGAATATTTTCCATGGGTCATGCAGTTGATGAGTATGATAAACAAGACTCGCACTTAGGTACCTACATACGTTCTTCTTTGTCTCAAGGAGCCAGATGAAAAAAACAGAGATAGAATTTCCCATCTTTCACTCCATAGGTATGTGCAGAATAAGAAGATACCATACCTGGTGGCTCAGATGGTAAAGAATCTGCCTGCAACGCAGGAGACCTGGGTTCAATCCGTGGTTTGGGAAGATCCGCTAGAGGAGGGCATGGCAACCCACTCCAGTATTCTTGCCTGGAGAATCCCCATGGACAGAAGAGCCTGGCAGGTTACAGTCATGGCATCACAAAGAGTAAGACATGACTGAGTGATTAAACACAGCACATAACCATGGAAACTGACTACACAGGGCTCATCATTAGGAGATCTATTGCGCCATGCATTCATCATAATGAATGAAGATGAACAACTTGCCTGATTATATAAGACTCTTGTACAATGTGAATGAAAGATTGTCTCATCTTGGAAAAAAAAAAGAGCTTGAACAGGATCATTAAGGCACTAGATGAGGGACTAGAAGCCATCCTGGGAGAAGATCCTTTACTTTAGAAGTCCTGTGTGATCCCATATCCTAACTGATCCTTTGTGAGTGTGAGTGATAGTTGCTCAGTCATGCCTGACTCTTTGCAACCCCATGGACTGTAGCCTGCTAGGCTCCTCTGCCAGGATTCTCCTGCCAGGATCCTTTGTGAATCAGAGGTCATCAGCCTGGCTGAGCTCTTTTTGAATACCTGAGCTGCCAGGTATTCCGCAGCTGAGGAATACGGACAATTTAAGGTTTTTTTTTTTTTTTAATTTTTAAGCCACTAAGTTTTTTGAGATTTAAAAAAATGGTATAGCATTAGACACTGAAATATAATTTGTTCTCTAGAATCAGAATGCTACCTTAAATAAGGTGTTGGTTTTGAGTCCAGTTAGTACTCTGAATCAGTGCTGGGCTTGAGGACCCTGTTGGTGAGGGCTTGAAGGGCAGCGAGAAAAGTATCATTGGATGGAGGAAAAAAGATACATTGTGTTTTGAGGTGGTGGAAAGTTCAGCATAATTGTCCCCTGTGGTCATGCATATGTGTATTGAGGTGGTTGGAAATAGTCATGATCATGGAAGCTTGTTGAATTAACATATAATTAAGATACTGCTATAGAGATGGGGGAAGAGAGTGATACTCTTTTAATTTCTGCTTTAAACTCGAAGGTTTAATAAAATTACCATGGCTTAGAGGAGAGGTGATGAGGACTCAGTGTTTAACAGGGACAGAGATTCAGTTTAGAAAGGTGAAAAATTCGGGAGACGGGTGATGGTGAGAGTTGAACCACAATGTGAATAATGTGCTTAATGCCACTAAGCTGTACAGTTAAATATGGTTAAATAGAATATATTTTATATTATGTGACTTTTACCACAATAAAAAAAATCACTATGCCTTAGGACCTAGCTCAAAAACCAGAGTTTCTAACAACAATGTCATTAAATCAACTTTCAAATACATTTTTTAGAGTCAGGTTAATTACAGTAGAAGAGGCAAGATACATATTTCATCTTAGGGATATTCTGTCCCTAGATTCTAACCACAGACTTAGAATGACATAACTCTTTCATCACAGACGTTGATATAGGCCTGCCTTTGCCTGGATCTCTACTGCTGACCTTTTGCACCCCTCTAATCCTTTATCTTCCAGTTTTTTCCTTGGCACCGATGTTTTGGATTGTGGTTGTTCAGTCACTCAGTCGTGTCTAACTCTTTGTGACCCCATGGACTGCAGCACACGAGGCTTCCCTGCCCTTCACTATCCCCCAGAGTTTACTCATACTCATGTCCACTGGGTCAATGATGCCATCCAACCAACTCACCCTCTGTCGCCCCCTTCTCCTGCCCTCAGTCTTTCCCAGCATCAGTGTATTTTCCAATGAGTCGGGTCTTCGCATCAGGTGGCCAAAGTATTGGAGCTTCAACATCAGTCCTTCCAGTGAATATTCAGGGTTAATTTTCTTTAGGATGGACTGTTTTGACCTCCTTGCTCTCCACAGGACTCTCAGGAGTCCTCTCTACCACCGCAGTTTGAAAGCATCAGTTCTTCGGTGCTCAGCCTTCTTTATGGTCCAAGCTTCACATCTGTACGTGACTACTGGAAAAACCATTTCTTTGACTATACAGACCTTTGTCGACAAAGTGATGTCTCTGCTTTTTAATACACTGGACAGGAGAGCCTAGTGGGCTACAGTCCATGGAGTGGTAAAGAGTCAGACACAGTTGAGCACACACACAGACTGTGTACTTGAACATGGCGATACTTTATCTTTGAATGTGTTTTCTTCTTGAATAAGATAAAGGCATATCCATGCATCCTGTAATTTTCTAGATATCAATGATTCCATCTGGCATCTTTTCAGTTTCTTGAATTAAGTGAAATAATGCATGGAAAGCACTCAAAGCAGTGCTCTCTAAAAGCTGCTGTTGTCATTAGACACTAATATTTTTATGGTACAAAAATACTGTTTTGACAGTATTTAACAGTTATATGATTGTCCTAATCTAGAAAGAGTAGTGGTGAATTGAAATAATGAAATTAAAAAATTGATCTTTGATAATTAAAAAGTTGTTCTCACAGACCTGTGATAAGTAGAATAATGCCCCCCTTGCTCACCAGAGATGTCAATGTCCTAATCACTGGGTCCTCAGTTGAGGAGATGTATTCTTTATGTGGCATAAAGGATTTTGAAGATGAGATAGCATTGAAGGTCTTGAGTTGGGAACATTATTCCAGATGTCAGAGTGGGCCTGAGGTTATCACAAAGGTCCTGATAAGAAGGAGGCAAGAGGGTTGAAATGAGAGCAGATGTGGTGATGGAAACAGAGGTCTGAGACGTGAAGTGTGCTGCTGCTTTAAAGATGGAAGGAACCATGAGCCTTCCAAAGAACATAGACAGCCTCTGCATGCGTGCATGCTCAGTCACTTCCAACTCTTCTAGACCCCATGGACTGTAGCTTGCCAGTCTCCTCTGTCCATGGATTTTCCAGGCAACAATACTGGAGTCGCTTACTATTTCCTTCTCCAGGGGATCTTCCCTACCCAGGGATTAAATTCTAGTCTCTTGCATTGCAGGTGAATTCTTTACCTCTGAGCCACCGGAGAAGCCCATGTTTCTAGCGAAATGAGACCCATTTTGGACATCTGACCCCTGGAAAGCTAAGGTAATCGCCTCGTGTTGCTCCAAGACACTCAGTTAGTCATTTCTCACAGCAGCAGTAGGAAAATAAGCTAAGACCTTTCCCAATTATTGAATTCCTACCATGTGCCAGACACTATTAATATAATTAATTACTGTTCTTATGATCATTTGGCTTGTAAAGTTTTTTTTAATTTACTTTTGGGGATATTTCAGATAGAAACTATCTTGAGTATAAATAGGAAATTGTATCCTGAGGTGTATATTGGATGAATTGTCTGAAAATTCTGACACTATGACCATTTAAAATGTATCTTATGTAAATTATATATTATAGATCAGCAATGAAATGTAATCACTAACATTTAATTTGTACCCATGATTTCAGTTTAATCAATTGAAAAAAGCCATAATATTACTCTTGGATTTATTGCTAATATTATAAGGCTGGAGTAAAACTGAGCAATAAATTTCATAAAGGAAGGCAATTCTCGACAAGACACTAAATTTTGATAAACATGTTACAAATTAGAATGTGGTTATATGTTAAATAACTAATCTTACAACCAAAATGAGTTACTAATGCCTACATTTTTCATTTAACTAATAGGTAGTCAAGTATGTCTGTACATTGATTCTGAAACAGAATATTGATATCTTCATGTTTAATAAAACACTTGATTGTTTTTGTCTCAGGCAGTGCCTGCAAAGAGATATTAATTATTTAAAAAAACCTGCTGAAAGCTTCTCAGATACAGAGTGAAGTAGATTTGTCATTAATAACTGGAAATTGTATAGAGGTTTATAAAGAACATTTACATGCATTATGTAAGTTGACCCTCTACAAGCTTTTCTTCAGAAGAAGTTTAGCCGTGGTAATCTTAAGAGTTTTCTCAAGTCATAGAGCTTGTCGATGGCAAGGCCGTGATGTGAAGAGACTTGTTTTGATCAGAGAGTAATCCAAGCACCCTTAAGCTGCAGTGTTTCTCTAACTTCAGTCATTCACATGTCACCTTTGGAATTTTTCACTTTGCCTGCATGTTAATTATGATTAAAAAAGTAAATCCATTAATTCTGTTTTTGAATTGGCTTGGCTGGCTACAGTGTTCCTAGGGCTCCTATTAACACCTTGATCATAACATCATCTAATTTTATTCTGTTGTACTTAATTGTCAGGCTCCCAGCAGATCTGAAGTATCCACAGAGAAGAACCTCACCTACTTACTCAACCCTGGTATTCTCATCTGTGCTTGCTAAATATATTAGGACTCTTTCAGGGGAGTTTTTGATTCATGAAAAAATTCCTAAATTATCGAGACTTTTTGTATGTCCCGTGCTCCCATATATGCATAACCTTCCTCAATATCAATATCCCCCACTGAAGTGGCACCTTCATCATACTCACCAGAGTCCATGGTTTATGTTAGAGTACACTCTTTTTTAAATTAAATGGTTAATTTAATGTGAAGTATGATTTTAAAAATTGTGGTAAAGTAATTTGTTTAGTCACTAAGTCATATTCAATTATTTTGCCACCCCATGGACTACCAGGCTCCTCTGACCGTGGGATTTCCCAGGCAAGAATACTGGAGCAGGCTGCCATTTTCTTACCCGAAGATGCACTCTTGATGCACTCTTTACGGTTTTGGATAAATGCTTACTGACATCTATCCACTGCTATGATGTCATACAGAGCAGTTACAGTGCCCTGGAAATCCTTTGTGCTCTAACTGCTTATATCATTCCTGCGCCAATGCACCGCAACACTGATCTTTTTTATTTTCTTCATAATTTTGCTGTTTTCAGAATGTCTTACAGTTGGACACATACAATATGTAACTTTGACTTAGTAGTATGCATTTAAATTTCTTCCATAATCTCTTCATGGCTTGAAGTTAATTCTATTGCACTAAATAAATGTTTTTAAAAGAAATTTGTAGATACATAGGGTGGGTTAATATATAAAATAAGAATTTTAAATATAAATGCAAAACAGGATTAATGTTATATGCTTTGCTTAAAGACTTGCTCCACTGTTGTCTGTCTATTTGCACGGGATTTCTTTCTTTTGAACAGGAAAATTATAGCATTTAAAAGATTAGCACTGAACTGAGACCTTAATTAAAACTATGTAAATTATGCTATCTAATGGAAAGTTTCTTACCACCTAGATTTATCTTGTGAACTACAAATATCCATTTGTAGATAAAAATGATTTCTAGCCCACATTTTGGGAAATACTGTAATTCACAATATTGCCTTTCGTTGTCTAATGCTTACTTATTCCAGGATTAATTTGTGGCTTAAACTCAAGGAAAACAAAAAGGAATTGTCTGTTGTAGTTCATTCATACATTTTTATATTCATTCAGTGAATTTTTTCAGAATATTGAAGGAGATATTATAGATTCTCTGTTACAGAGGTTGGCAAATTATGGTCCACAGGCCAAATCCTGCCTGCCATCTGTTTTTGTAAATAAAGTTTTATAGGGACTTAGCCATTCCTATCTATTTACATATTGTCTATGATTGCTTTCAATTTGCTACAATGGCATTCTGAGTAGTTGCAACAGATACCATATGGTCTACAGCCCTAAAATATTCTTCCCTGGTCCTTTGCACAGAATGTTTGCTGACCCCTGCTATTAAAGATGCCAAAATTGATGGCATTCTTCCATGTTCAAGAGACAGTCATGCAAATAATTGTATAGACATGTAAACAGACATTCAAAACTGAAATTATAGAGAGGTATGACAAAGACTGGGCTTCCTAGGTGGCTCAGTGGTAAAGAATCTTCCTGCCAACCAGGAGACAATCCCTGTGTAGGAAATGGCAACCCACTCAAGCATTCTTGCCTAGGAAATCCCAAGGATGGAGGAGCCTGATGGTCTTCAGTCCACGGGTTCACAAAGAACTGGACACGACTGAGTGACCAAACAGCAGCATGACAAACATTAGGGAAAGATTAGTGTCAATTTAAGGCAGAGATAAACATTGGATGAAAGAAGTGTTATTTAGCTGGATCTTGAAATGTGTGAGGAGTTTCAGTCTGTGCAGAAAGGAGGGGCTGTAAACCCAAACTGAAGGATATGTTCTTTCAAGAGTGATTTTTATTAGCAAGTGACCAAGAAACAACAGTGGGTTAGTAGATAACGGCTTACATTTTTAATGAGAAACTGGAGAAAAACAAATTTCTCTGATTTTTTATTTTTATTTTTTGCTACAGTTCAATAATGTCAGCAACCATGAGATTCTTTTGACTGAACAAAGATCTCATGTTACATCTCAGGCAGAGCAAGGCAGGAACGAGAGAGGAAGGAATGACACCAGGAGAGTGATTCACTCTCCCTGGAAAAGAGACGGTTCACCCAGAGCACCCCTGTGACTTATGCTTGTGACTCATTGGGGGAAATATGCTTCATGGAACTACCTCTAGTGCAAGGGAGGGTAGGAAAATAATTCTTAGTTCATGTTATCTATCTATCGATCTGTCTATCCATCTATCTATCTCTACGGGAAAACCTGTCACGTGGTGCAAAGGGTGTAGGATAAGAAAATTAAGTGTCTACCACCGACCCAATGAAGCAAGGCAAATTATTTAAGAACGAGGACCACATCAGTGGTAAAGCAGGGTGTAAGAGCATGAGTACTATGAATAGACTAAAAGGAAAATCAAAGTTTGAAGAGTCCTCTTTTCTTCTAAGAAACAATAAAGCAATATTGATAATAGTGGTTGATAGTCCCCTGACCTGCCATATTCATGTTCATATTGCTGGGCTTTCACATAAATTTCATGGGAGAATAAGAAGTCAAATGAAAAAAGAAAAACAAAGAAGAGGAAGCAAAGCTCTGATATTACCAGGACACACAGTTTCTGGGTGGTCTTCTGCAATGGAATATCTTTTTCTTCCTTAGTAGAGTTTATGTGGTTGTTCTCCTTAAATAATAATTTCTCAGCTTTATATTCCCTGGTGGCTCAATTGGTAGAGAATCTGCCTCCAATGCAGGAGACTTGGGTTTGATCCCTGGGTTGGGAAGGTCCCGTGGACGAGGCATGGCAACCCACTCCAGTATTCTTGCCTGGAGAGTCCCATGGAAAGAGGAGCCTGGTCGGCTGCAGTCCATGCGGTCGCGAAGAGTCGGACATGATAGAGCAACTGAGCACACAGCAGCTTTATATTTTAAATTGGTGAGAACTTGTCAAGAACATACTTAAGTATGATCTGTTGCCTTAATAACTCGATGATGATAATTGAGAAAAAAACTCGAAAGAGACAGAAAGAGTTCTTGCTCAATTGAATGGAGCCCAGAGGCTTATATAACCTTAATGCATTTGAGGAGAAATTTGACTGGGATTAAGATCTTGCTTCAGAGATGGATTTTAGCGTATTTTGGCTGAGGGTTAAGAATGCTTTATCTCATTTAATTTCATTCCCCACTTGTCAAATCTAGGCTGAATGGAAACTCCTGTACTTAAGAGTGTACTATTTTCTGTTTATCCCTGTACTTTTTCAAAATTAATTTTGTTTTAAAATTAATTGAGACAACCATGCCTTCAGGCTTCCTCTGCATTGGAAATCAAGATTTCTAGGAAATTATTCTCTAGAGTTCTGTTCTTATTTTTTTCCATGAATCTAATAACAATGTTTATTGAGCATCACCCATGTTGGACATTGTTTCCTGTACTGGATACACAGAGGTGGGTAACACAGAATTTCTATCCTTAAAGAATTGTCTTCTAGTAAATGTGTGCATGTGGAGAAAGGGAAGAGATAAGAGCAAATAAAATCATTGTCTTCTGGGTCACTAATGTCTTACTTTTGATTAAGGATAGTTTAAATATTCAGTCACCATCTTGTTTGTGATACTGATGAGCGACTGTTGTTACCTATTAGTTCTTTTTTGAACCTCTCTCTTTCTGTGTCTGTCTGTCTGTCTGTCTGTCTAGGGGGAAGGATTACTCCATTTTCTTCTGGATGTCCTCCTGCTTCTCCAGACAGTTTCAGAACCTTGTTGGGGTTCTGCTCTTTTGCCTCTAATATTGGTAATTTTGAATTCTATTTATATCTCTTTCATTAATTCAGAGAACTTCTTATTCTTGCATGCACGCCAAGTCGCTTCAGCTGTGTTTGACTCTTTGTGGCCCTATGAACCGTAGCCTGTCTCTGTCCATGGCATTCTCCAGGCAAGAATACTGGAGAGGGTTGCCATGCCCTCCCCCAGGGAATCTTCTGGACCCAGGGATCAAACCCACATCTCCATGTGTCCTATATTGGCAGGCAGGTTCTTTACCCCTAGTGCCGCCTTGAAGTTATAACTGACCTCAAGCTCTGTCTCTAGTCAAAATCCTCTCCTCATGTCCACCATGTTTAGTAATGTCTCTGCATGGACATTCCTAGGACACTTAAAGCTCTTCTAAGTGAACTCATGAATGTCGCTCCTTCTTTCAATTTCACTTTCTTGATGAATTGCATTTCTGACTTCCCTGTCTCCCCACTCAGCTCCTTACATTCTGTCAATAAATCTTAGTGACTGTTCCCTCCTGGATAGGCTTCAGCCCTGTCTGCTCTGATTTCACAGCTCCCCTCTGCCCGCGGGCACCATCACAGTGCCCTCACACAGCCCTCCCTTCTTCCTGCCTCGCCTCCTCTAATTTGCCCCCCACAAAAGCCAAAGATAATTGTAAGGACAGAATGGATCACATCACATTTTTGATTAGCATGCTTAATTGACTTTAAAGAGTCCAAACTATTTAACTGGACCAGAAAATCTGGCATCTTGGCACATCTCCGCCCAGTGCCCATGTTCCTTCATACCCCCAGTAATGCTGGCGTGCACGCAGTGCCTTTAGCAGGGCTGTTCACTCTCTGGCCTCCTGCTGACTGTCTCTTTTACCAAGGATGGGAAAGTTGGCAGTATGCCGTAGTGCTTTGTAGTTAGTGTCTCACATGCTTGTCTTTTCCACCAAACTCCAAGCTTCTTAAGGTAAGGGATGGTGCCTTATGCCTATGCTCTGTGGTAAGGGTACATTTTTTAATCAGTGGACATTGTAGGGTAAAAAAAAGAGAGAGAGAGAGAGGAGCAAAAAAAAGGAGAGAAACAATAAAAAAGAACACCCAAACAAAATTCTGTGATTTTAATGTTTTTCAGAAAAGAGTGGTGAGCCAGAAACTTTCCCAAAAATAAGACCAGATGGAAATCTGTCCATCGACTGCCTCACCAACTTTCCACACACATTTTGGGTCAAATGAACCCCAAAGACATGGATCAATAATATCTAAGTCTCAAAAGCACCCATAGAGAACTGTTTAGAAAAAAATTGGGGGCCCTATATGCAACCAAGGGAGATGGGCAAACAGCTTCTACATCTGCCTGTAGAAGGAACACATCCTCAGCCCATTACCCGTGAGCACTGCAGTCTGCACCCCGCCCTATCCATTTCTCAGTTATCACAGTCTTTGATGTCACGTTATAGAACTTTCATCTTCCCATGTTTGTGGATGTGAAAATCTCCCTTAATAGGTGCTTTTGCCTGTGCAGTATCATGATCAGAAGGTATGTTCTCCCTGGCCCCTGAGCTGACCTAGAAGAGTGACTCTCATTTTTCTGCACCATAGCTATCTTTTTTTATCCAAATAAAATTGAAAAAAAAAAAACCCTCAATGTGTAAAATATTTAGATATAAATAAATGAAAGAAAAAAAAAAGATTCTTTTGTTGAAATGGGGAAAGGAAGCCTGACATCTGCTGTATTCTCTTTGACTCCTGCTAGAGTGACTGCTGTCTTCCTTCAACTCAGCATATTCTTTCAGCAAGAGCTCATCAGGAAATCTTGCCTTTCCAAGGAGTAGAATTTTAGAACCACCAGGAGGAATCTAGCAGCCATCTTTTGTTAACCACTTTGTTATTGATTTACCCAGCTTAAGCATTTTTAGCAACAACTTGTGACTAGTTCTGTGGGGAAAAACCCAGTATAAGATTTAGACATTCTACATCTGGTCTGCTCCTGTCTACAATTTCAGCATCCTGATCTCTGCTTGTTCCCCATGCTTCCCCAGCTCTCAGGCATATTCTGCCTGCGTGACTTCAAGGGCTAATATAGTCAAGTGCATAAAAGGTGATCGCACTGTTTATTTCCTGAACTAGGGGTTGGCATTGTGTGTGGGAGTTCTACTCTCTTCCCTGGCCTCTTGCCACTGTAAACAGCTTCATCAAGTTGCCAACTGGCTTATTAGATGGTTCTTATAGTCAAGAACATGGGCTTCCCTGGTGGCTCGTGGTAAAGAATACACCTGCCAATGTAGGAGACATTTCCCTGGATCGGGAAGGTCTCCTGGAGAAGGAAATGGCAACCCACCTCAGTATTTTTGTCTGGGAAATCCCATGAACAGAGGAGCCTGGCAGGCTATGGTATCACAAAAAGTCAGACACGATTGAGAATGCATGTCCTCATGGTTCATAGTCAAGAACATGTCAATGAGTGACACGTATGGCTCTGATTCAATAAAGAGTTAGGGAGAAGTCATATTAAATGTCAGGGCTTCCCAGGTGGCTCAGTGGGTAAAGAACTCACCTGCAATGCAGGAGATGCTGGTTCAATCCCTGGGCTGGGACGATCCCCTGGGGGAGGGCATGGCGACCCACTCCAGTATTGTTGCTTGGAGAATCGCATGGACAGGGGAGCCTGGAGGGCTACAGTCCACGGGGTTGCAAACAGTCAAATGTGACTGAAGCAACTGCGCACTCAGGCATGCATACTAAATGGCAACCTACGTCTACAGATGAGTTCAGCAGTGTTCACTGGGGTCTGGGCAGCAGGAGAATGTGAGGGACGTGATTCTCCACGACTCCAGGCTGCTTACCTGGCTCATACCAAAAAACTCTGGACCGCTCCCTCTTGTCTAAGATGTCCATCAGGTAAGAGAGCTGAGAGAATAAATTTTTTTAAATTGATTGATGAATTGAATTGAAATTTTGAATGGGAGGGATGTTGACAATTATTATGTAATGTTTTCTGCACTGACAATAAATTTTGACCAAATAATTTACAGCTGTTGCAGGGATATTTTGTGCTGCAGTGAAGGACAGCTATCAGTATAGTCTCTGGCCATGAAAGACTCAGGAAACAAAAGGGAAAAGGGTAAAATGGTTTAATTCAGGCTTTAATCTCACCAAATAAGAGAGCCTATGAAGAAATTCTTAAAAATCTAATGTAGGTTGATTTTCAGTGATTTGATTCATTCTACATATACTGTCTGCTAGATAGAGGCATTATAGAGATCAAAAGTTGAATAAACTCACATCCTTAGAAAATTACAGTTCCGTAAAGTATTTAAGGTATAAACCCAAATCATAGAAATCTAATAAAATGTAGAGTCACCATTTTTAAATAACTCAGTGAGATATAGGGAATCATTTTGGACAGAAGCCAAATCTCACTATATTTGACTGCTTTGTCCAAGATATTACAGATCATTTGTGCATTAATGGTGTTGTCAGAAGGCTGTATTTCAACTTTCAAAGATACATTCTTTCTGTTATTCAGCTACATTAGCCAGAGAGCTTTTGGCAGCAAGTATCAGAGAGTCAAGTTAAACAAAGGTAACCTGAAATGGGCAAAAAAAGGAAAAAAAAAAACTTGTGCAAATGAAGCAAAGTCAAAAATAGCTTTGAAGTGAAGTGAAGTAGCTCAGTCGTGTCTGACTCTTTGCGACCCCATGGACTGCAGCCTACCAGGCTCCTCCGTCCATGGGATTTTCCAGGCAAGAGTACTAGAGTGGGTTGCCATTTCCTTCTCAACAAATAGCTTTAGGGATGGCTTAATCCATGAGTTCAAAGAGTGGAATTCAGAGATTGTATCTTCATTTTTAGGCAATCTCTTTCCAAATTGATGGCAGATGAAGCCACAAGAGGCTCTGGGAATAAAATTATTCTTATAATAAAAATTCAGAGGAGCAGAAAAAGAGTGGTTTGTTTTCATAGTGCCATAAAAATTTCCAGGGATTCTTGTGATTGGCCTGTCTAAGGCTCTGTGGCCAAGAAAAAAAAAAAATCATTTTCTGACTAATTTAGATTATGCGTCCACCCTGACGATGGGGTTGAGGAGCCAATCAGTTAGTTGAAAGTCTTGTTGGAAGGGAAGAGTTCGTGCTCTTCCTAAGGAAGAGCACCTAATACCCTAAGGAAAAATACCCCTAAGGAAAAAATCTGAGATTATTATAAGCCCCTGGTTTTAAAAGCAAAGAAACAAAGAAAAAGCAACAACCAAAGCAGTAAGAACAAAACAAGAAGGTACCTCACAGATGTTAAAAAAATGTTAACCCGAAAGGAACACCAGGCCATTTACATCAACTCTTTGCTGATGAGCAGAGAGGTAAATGGGCTTGTTCAAACTCTCAGCTCTGGTCAGTGGCTGAATATAGACCACAGTTTAGGTCTTCAGAGTCATTTAATTACACCTTGCCATTTCTCTAGGCATCATTATCATTATTTGTCTAAGGGATATCATAGGGTAGCTGAAATTTAAGGAACTCTCATGTTTAGCATGGAGAAGGAAATGGCACCCCACTCCAGTACTCTTGCCTGGAAAATCCCATGAACGGAGGAGCCTGGTGGGCTGCAGTCCATCGGGTCTCTTAAGAGTCGGACACAACTGAGCAACTTCCCTTTCACTTTTTACTTTCATGCATTGGAGAAGGAAATGGCAACCCACTCCAGTGTACTTGCCTGGAGAATCCCAGGGACAGGGGAGCCTGGTGGGCTGCCGTCCATGGGGTTGCACAGAGTCGGACACGACTGCAGCGACTTAGCAGCAGCAGCATGTTTAGCAAGAAGAGCCTGGTTTTGCTTCCTTAATATACTTCTGTGCTTGCACACACCAATTGTCCAAGCTGAAAAGAGAATAAAATTGTACAATTTCCCTTCAAGTTAAGTCATTTCGGATTTTTATCATAAAATAGCCTCATTTCTGTCACTGCTGGGGACTGAATCCAGATTATGTATTGAAATGGCAACCCATTCCAGTACTCTTGCCTGGAAAACTCCATGGACAGAGGAGCCTGGTAGGCTACAGTCCATGGGGTCGCAAAGAGTTGGACACCACTGAGCGACTTCCCTTTCACTTTCACTTTCTTTAGTCACTGAAATCTCAAAAGAAAATGTTCTACTCACCTTTGAGAAATTTTTCCAATGAGGAGCAATTGTCTTTCTTATTTGTTTGATTTCACTTCAGAGAAAAGTGATGGCTCTTACGGACTATTAGAACTGGGGGGGAAGTTTTTCATCCCAGAGTGAGTCCATGAACATGAATTCGTTTAACATCTGCATTTATCAAGTCTATGCTTTGCATGTGTTCTCTGGGTTATCCTGCCCCATGGCTCAAAGAGCTACCTTTTCTCCATACATGGCTTCCTGGTATATCATTTCTGCCTAAGACTGGCAAGACCCAAACCCCAGTCTTTCAATCTCTAACCCTGAGAGTAGTAACATCTCGAGCATATGTTGCATTTAGCACTTGACATGTATGAGCTCATTTAATCTTCCCATCAGTCATATGATGTAGGTTCTATTATTATGTCACATTTTATAGATATGAAAATTGAAACACATGGTATTGAATAACTTGTCCAGAATCATTTAGTAATTGATAGAGCTAAGATTTAAACCCAGGCAGCAATATTAGTGTCTATACCCTAATGACTATGATATACTGTTTTAAATGGCTATAAAGATTGCATCTAAGAAATGTAGTTAGGAGCAAGAATCTATTGCATTTGAACAACATTTCTCATTGAATGAAGTTTTCATTATCTGCTGCCTCTCTGAGAAGAGAATACTTGGGAAAGGAGAATAGTAAAGTCGTTAAGAATCTTGACTGTACATGGGTGGACTAAAAATTATCATACTAAGTGAAGAAAGTCAGAAAGAGAAAGACAAATACCATATGATATCCACCTATATATGGAATCTAAAATATGACATGAATGAACTTGTCTAGAAAACAGAAACAGACTCACAGAGAACAGGCTTGTTGCCAAGGGATAAGGGAATTGGGAGGAAAGGTTTGGGAGTTTGGGATTCTCAGGTGCAAACTATCATATACAGGATGGATGAACACCAAGGTCCTACTGTAGAGCATGGGGAGCTATCGTCAATATCCTGTAATAAACCATAATGGAAAAGAAAATGGAAGAGTTTGTATATATGTATTACTGAATCATTTAGCTGTACAACAGAAATTAACACAATTGTAAATCAACTATACTTTAAAATGATACATTTTTAAAATTAAAAAAATTAAAAGCTCCAATTCCAAAAAGGAATCTTGACAATCATCCACACTAGACAATCATACTTTACTTGACAATCAATACAGACTTGACAATCATACACACTACAGTGTAAAACCTAATGTAAATCCATGGCTGATTCATGTCAATATATGACAAAAACCACTACAGTATTGTAAAGTAATTAGCCTCCAACTAATAAAAATAAATGGGAAAAAAAAAGAATAGAAGGCATGACATAAAAAAGAACGAAATATTGCTCTTTGCTGCAACGTGGATGGACCTAGAGATTATCATACTAAGCAAGGTAATTCAGACAGAGAAAGGCAAATATTATATATCACTTATATGTGTAACCTAAAAAGTAGTGCAGATGAATTTATTAACAAAACAGAAACAGACTCACAGAAATATAAAATAAGCAAGGTGGGAAATGAAGATGTAGGGGGAGGATAAATTAGGAGTATGGGATTGACAGATATACAATACTATATATAAAATAGATAAATAACAAGGATTTACTGTATAGCACAGGGAATTATATTCAATATCTTATAATAAACTATAATGGACAATAAACAAAAAAAAACCTAATGTGATGCTTCAGATATCTGGATTTGTGGTCCAGGTGTCTCTACTGCAGAGAAGAGCATCACTAGGAGATGTTCCACCTCTTACTGTGTGGATTTACCTTGGTTTTAGTGTGCTATGAGAAACAAATAGTAGAACTAATTGAAAAGTACCTGTCAAGGGTTCACAGAAACCTTCATTTACCCTAATGGTTTATATATCAGAAAGAAATCTATTGCTGTTCTCTTTGTAACTTTGTGTTTATAGGTCCTAGATTTACTACTCCAGATTCTGTCACTGGAATTTAAGGGAAGCTAAAATAGTATGAGGGCTTCCCAGGTGGCTCAGTGATAAAGAATCCACCCGCCAGTGCAGGAGACATGGGTTTGATCCCTGGGTCGGGAAGATCCCCTGGAGAAGGAAACGGCAATGCACTCCATTATTCCTGCCTTGGAAGTCCCGTGGACAGAGGAGCCTGGCAGGCTACAGTCCATGGGGTCACAAAAGAGTTGGACGTGACTTAATGACTAAACAAAAACAACAAAGCAATATGAAAAGAAATAAACTCAAACCTGTAGTGTCCTTATGTCCTATATTAGGCAAGTTACCTTAAAATGTACACCAACAATAGTGAGTGCTGTTCTGCGCTTAGTCACTCAGTCATGTCTGACTCTGCAACTAGGCTCCTCTGTCCATGGGGATTCTCCAGGCAAGAATGCTGAAGTGGGTAGCCATGCCCTCCTCCTCCAGGGATCTTCCCACCCCAGGGATCAAACGCAGGTCTCCACATTGCAGGCTGATTCTTTACTGACTGGGCCACCAGGGAAGCCCAACAATAGTAAGTAATATGTATCAAAATGGATTAAAAAGTATAATTTTAAATTGTTCAATACTGAAAGCAAAGATGACCATTTTAAAATGTAGTTTTTAAGTGAAAGGCTTCTCAGAAGTTTTAATATTTAATCACACTGAATTTTCATGAGCAAGGTATAGATTCCAGATTTTATAAAATGTATTTGACTCTGGAACATTATTTTTGTAGAACACTTATGTTAAAAGTCTGAGAAAGTCTTGTTTGAATACGAGACTATCCTGAATTTCAAAACAGTTTACAAGCTGACGTCTCAGTCCTATTTTGCACAGACGCTTTTTCACTGGCTTGCTTCGTAGAGATACTGATGGCTCTCACAACAGTGGTGGTTGAACTTCATACTTTTCACTTATTCCAATTGTGGTCTGGTCTCTGGAGCTATTTCAGTATGCAGCCTCAGCTTACAATTTTTAAATAAATGGCTCATGAATTTAAGTTTTTCAAGATACCCCATGGTGTGGTTGTAAAACAGCCTTACTTTCAGATTTCTGTAACGGAGCATGACAGAATAGAAGGAGGAGACAGAAAACCGGAACTGGTGTTAGAAAACTAAAGCTAGAGACTCATTTCTGCTTTTTATTACTGTTTGACTGCTTCATTTAACTTTCTTAGTCTACATTTTCTTTTCTGCAAAACAGGCTCATTAATCTCCACCCTGCCTGTTTCATCAGAATCAGTTAAGATAATGCACAAAAACTGTGAACTGCCAAGTGTTTGGTGTGTGTCCACAGTTAACAGAGGCCTGTTGGGACTTTGCGTTGAACAGTTCTTTGTGGTTAGGCAGCATCATTAATAGAATAAGATGTGAAACATGGCTTATAAGTGGATACAGAATCTCACTTCCCACGTGGACCAAACACCCATGGTGAACAATTTCTTTAGCAATGTCTCTGGCTTAAAGTATTGAAAGATGTGTTGGTGGATTTTGTGAAATAAGCCAAGAATTAAATTCCTTCCACTGGGGCTGAAGGCAAGGCAGAATTTGATATCAGACTCCCCTTTTGTTTGGATCAAGGGATAATGAGTATCTGTATAGAGAACAGTGAAGAAATCACACGCCATTCAATAACTGCCAATTCTGTCCAGATGCCTCTCTTTCAGAAATGTCAGCTAGAAAGACTGTGGATTCTGACTTTTTTTTCATAAGACATCTGAAACAGGGTTTAGATTTCTGGGAGTAAAAAAAATTATCTAGCAAGGTATCGATGAAGGTATAGAAAAAGAGTCCAACATAAATGAAGAAATTAAATATTCTCATCAAATTATATATATATGTACACGTATATATGCATATATTTACATAAGTTAAGAATTATCATCAGGTTATATATGTATATATTTACATATATATATATACATATATGATATGAGTTATGAGTTAGAGTATATGAGTTAGAGTAACTCTAGATCTAGAGTTAGAAAAAACTAAGTTTGAATCTCAAGTCTACCACTTTTAAGTGCTATGACTTTGGATAAATTATTTTTAACTTTTTGAATCACAGTTTCCTTGTAAAACTGGTTAAAACTGTGTGAGCCACTCACAGGTTTGCTGAGAGGATTCTGTGAGATGATACACATGAATTGGCTAGCATCACACCTGACTTACAGAAAGCCCAAAGCCTCAATCAGCGATTACTGGTAGTGGAAGTGCTTCTGGTATCATGTCTACTGGTGATGACAAGGTTATCGTCTGCAGACTGGGGTGGGAGGGCAGGTCATCACACGTGTCACACAGTGTGACGTGGGGTATCCCACACATTGGTGTGGTGGATGAGGGAAGCGATGATTCTGAGTGGGGGACTGGAGAGGCCTCAGTGAAGGTGACACTGCAAATGAGTAGCAAAGGAAGAGGGAGGTGTCGGCCAGTGTCTCTGTAGGAACTGATCTCATTTCCAGTGTGGTTATCGTGCAGAGAACAGAAAGCATCGGTCAAGACAGACCTGGGTGATCTTGGGAAGTAGTTGTTTGCATTCAATCTGCAAATGTACTAGTAGCCACAGGGGATGTTACGCCATATAAAATGTGATTCATGACCTGTCAGGGACTCACAGTCTAGCAGAGGAAATAGACCAATATCTACAGCAGGATAAGCGCAGGGGATCATATAATTTTCATCCTAACCATGTACTTTTGAGTATGTAAATGGGAGCATTATGAATAACTCTACCTGGACAGCAAGCATATGTCAAGTTGGTCGTCCACAAACCCAAATTTAGTATAAACCTAGGCAGATGGTATGAGATCTCTACAGGTGCCAGGGAAACTCAGACCATGAAGGGATCAGCTCAGTGTGGACAATGAATGAAAAAGCTGATACTGCTTTTTAGAGTTCCCTAGCCAGAAGAGAGAGGATTACAGCCAGTATGGGGAATGGCTCAGAGATATAAGAGGAATGGCTGGTGTGTGTCCGTGTCTTGTGTGGCGCTGAAGTAGCATCGTGTGAATGGAGCGAAGGATAAACGAAGGGAAGTGGAAGGACATTGTCATAAGGTACTCAGCAAAAAAATATCTTCAAGGACTAAAGTGAGCATGGCTAACAAGACAAACTTAGTAGAAGCAGGAAGAGACTGTCCTTGCCTCTTGAAGCAAGTCTTCCAGATGACCGGCTACACTTCCCACCATCATCTCTGTGTTTTGGAATGGGAGCTCAGTACTCACTGCCACAGCGTATTGGGGAAAACATCATCAGGTTGATGCACTTGTATCCCATGGCATTTTGAAGATTCTGGAAGAGCCCAAGGGCTCACCTTGTCTTTTCTTCCCAGGAGCCGTGCAGTTGCATGAGGCAGCTGGGTTCCCCATCACATGCACATCTTCACACAGGTGAGCTGACATGCCCAGACCCACCTCATGTCTCTTCTTCACAGTACTGAGGGTATTGATGTTTCCTTGGAGAACTGAGAATGAAATAATATGCCAGCCGTGTCCTGGTAAGAGAACCGGAGAGGGAAGTTTATTAGAGAAAAACAAAAGAACAGCTAAGAAACAAAAAAGGATAGAAAAATCAACTTCTAAAGAACTTCAGCTTCTCTCTTCTCCATCGGGGTTTCCCTAACTCTTGGTGAGATTCAAAGGCAGATTGATTCAGTCTTTTCATCTCCAGATGTCTCCATATAGACCAAGGGTTGAAAACCAGATTCACAACTTGCCTGCAGAGAGATGATGATTATTTAACCTATTGGAAATGTAGCATCCTCACATGTAAATTAAGGCTAATTACTTAATTTGTAAGTTATCTGAAATAGCGTGTATAAATAGTTAGCCAGATATATGATGTGTATCATATGTGCTTAACATGTTTGCTTGATCTTCCCCCTGCTGTGTCCTGCAGCTGATGGCTTATACCTGACCACCCTGATACATTTAGGAATTCAATATCCTCTGGATCTTCATGAATGCTCTCATGATCAAACCCTGCTTTCTTATCCCTTGTAAGACAAAAGTGAAGAAGATTAAATGCTGCCCAGAGAGGCAACTTTGTGCAATAGAAATTCACACTGACCTATTCTAACAAAGTTCTGGGTTTAGGTCATGGATCTGCTGCTAAATAATTGGGGGCCCCAGGCAAGTCATCCCATCCTCCTCAGGTCACTCATCTATCAAATGAAGATATTACACTAGAGCAGCATTCCCCAAGGGGTTTCTCAAAGAGTCCTGCATGAGTCTTGTTTTTTTTCCTCTGTATTGGGTGAAGATATCAGTAGTTGTATGTTTTTTAATATACAAAATAAGGTTTTCTTTCAAAAGTACTTTTGGAGACTATTAAAGAAAGCATCTCTATTTTCTCTTTGGAAATCCCTTGCACATTGCTAATGAGCTGTAAGAGTCTGTTCAGTTCAGTTCAGTCACTCAATCGTGTCTGACTCTTTGTGATTCCCATGGACTGCAACACGCCAGGCCTCCCTGTCCATCACCAACTCCTGGAGTTTACTCAAACTCATGTCCACTGAGTCGGTGATGCCATCCAACCATCTCATCCTATGTTGTCCCCTTCTCCTCCTGCCTTCAATCTTTCCCAGCATCAGGGTTTTTTCCAATGAGTCAGCTCTTTGCATCAGTGGCCAAAGTATTGGAGTTTCAGCTTCAACATCAGTCCTTCCAATGAACATTTGGGATTGATATCCTTTAGGATGGACTGGTTGGATCTCCTTGCAGTCCAAGGGACTCTCAAGAGTCTTCTCCAACACCACAGTTCAAAAGCATCAATTCTTTGGCGCTCAGCTTTCTCTATAGTCCAACTCTCACATCCATACATGACTACTGGAAAAACCATAGCCTTGACTAGACGCACATTTGTTGACAAAGTAATGTCTCTGCTTTTTAATATGCTGTCTAGGTTGATCATAACGTTTCTTCCAAGGAGTAAGCATTTTTAATTTCATGGCTGCAGTCACCATCTGCAGTGATTTTGGAGACCCCAAAAATAGTCTGGCACTGTTTCCACTGTTTCTCCATCTATTTGCCATGAAGTGATGGGACCAGATACCATGATCTTAGTTCTCTGAATGTTGAACTTTGAGCCAATTTTTCACTCTCCTCTTTCACTTTGATCAAGAGGCTCTTTAGTTCTTCTTTACTTTCTGCCATAATGGTGGTGTCATCTGCATATCAGAGGTTATTGATATTTTGCCTGGCAATCTTGTTTCCAGCTTGTGCTTCATCCAGCCCAGCATTTCTCATGATGTACTCTGCATATAAGTTAAATAAGCAGAGTGACATTATATAGCCTTGACATACTCCTGTTCCTATTTGGAACCAGTCTGTTGTTCCATGTCCAGTTCTAACTGTTGCTTCCTGGCCTGCATACAGACTTCTCAAGAGGTGGGTCAGGTGGTCTAGTATTCCCATCTCTTTCAGAATTTTCCACAGTTTATTGTGATCCACACAGTCAAAGGCTTTGGCATAGTCAATAAAGCAGAAATAGATGTTTTTCTGAAACTCTCTTGCTTTTTTGATGATTCAGCAGATGCTGGCAATTTGATCCCTGGTTCCTCTGCCTTTTCTAAAACCACTTGAACATCTGGAAATTCATGATTCATGTATTGTTGAAGCCTGGCTTGGAGAATTTTGAGCATTACTTTGCTAGCGTGTGAGATGAGTGCAATTGTGCAGTAGTTTAAGCATTCTTTGGCATTGCTTTTCTTTGAGATTGGAATGAAAACTGACCTTTTCCAGTCCTGTGGCCACTGCTGAGTTTTCCATATTTGCTGGCATATTGAGTGCAGCACTCAACCAGTAATGCTGAAGAAGCTGAGGTTGAATGGTTCTATGAAGATGTTTAAGACCTTCTAGAGTTAACACCCCCAAAAGGTGTCTTTTTCATTATAGGGGACTGGAATGCAAAAGTAGGAAGTCAAGAAACAGCTTGAGTAACAGGCAAATTTGGCCTTGCAGTACAGAATGAAGCAGGGCACAGGCTAATAGAGTTTTGCCAAGAGAATGCACTGGTCATAGCAAGCACCCTCTTCCAACAACACAAGAGAAGACTCTACACATGAACATCGCCAGATGGTCAACACCGAAATCAGATTGACTATATTCTTTTCAGCCAAAGATAGAGAAGCTCTAGACAGTCAGCAAAAAACAAGAGCGGGCGCTGACTGTGGCTCAGATCTTGAATCCCTCATTGCCAAATTCAGACTTAAATTGAAGAAAGTGGGGAATCCACTAGACCATTCAGGTATGACCTAAATCAAATCCCTAACGATTATACAGTGGAAGTGACAAATAGATTCAGGGTACTAGATCTGATAGACAGGGTGCCTGACGAACTATGAACGGAGGTTCTTGACATTGTACAGGAGACAGGGAGCAAGACCATCCCCAAGAAAAAGAAATGCAAAAAAGCAAAATGGCTGTCTGAGGAGGCCTTACAAATAGCTGTGAAAGGAAGAGAAGCAAAAAGCAAAGGAGAAAAGGAAAGATATACCCATTTGAATGCAGAGTTCTGAAGAATAACAAGGACAGATAAGAAAGCCTTCCTCAATTATCAGTGCAAAGAAATAGAGGAAAATAATAGAATGGGAAAGACTAGAGATCTCTTCAAGAAAATTAGAGATACTGAGGGAACATTTCACAGAAAGATGGGCACAATAAAGGACAGAAGTTGTATGGATCTAAGAGAAGTAGAAGATATTAAGAAGAGGTGGCAAGAAGACACATAGAACTGTACCAAAAAAAAAAAGTCTGTTAGTTCTATACATATCGTATTTTGATATTGATTTGATATCAATCAATATCAACCTGACAATTGATAATAGACTTCTACTTGTTCTCCACTTCCACTAAATGACTTTCAAAAGATTGAAGAATCCAGGGATATCAATGGAGAGGAAACCATCTCTAGTTTGGGGCAGCTGTGGGTCACAGCATCAATCGTGCCCGAGGCTCAGCTTCTGTGGGGGAGTCTCCTCTTTAGATCCAGATCCCTCTTTGCTGGCCCCTGTGGGGTATTGGGTAGTAGGGCAGTGTTCTTTCTGAAGCTTCTGACCATATGGATATATCATTATTTTTAATCACTTTATAATTTATGACTGATAGATAAAATTCTGAAGAAATTGTCAGTGGAGTTAGAGAAAAGGAGATTTTTAAGTTTTAAAGAGGAAGACCTATAAGAGTTTATGAAGATTAAAACATGTGTGGCTTCCAGCTGCTCATGATAAGAAGCAACATAGAGGTAGGGCAAAATAAAAGGGAAAATAGTTGAGTCCAGCTTTTGGCACCCGTGGCTCAGTTTTTGTTAATCCCATATAGCAGTGCTGGGACCCTGAGAGTCCCATCATAATACATTTCAGCAGATATGATAGAAAAATCACTTGGTTATGCCTTCCTCTTGTATACCAGCATCTTCCAGCTGGGGTCTCTCTCACTGGGGCCTCATACTGATAACTCCTGGGGAATTTGCTGTCAGTCTGTCGTTAAGAAACTGTCCCACGACAGAACCTAGTCCTCTCCCCTCATTCCTCGATTCATGCCTTCTCTTTAGTCCCTCTGTTTGGGGGTGTTTGGGACATTTCCATTTTGTGACAGAAAAGGAGAGGTGAAATTTAAATGACTGCTCTAAATCTGAGACAGAGAGCCCCCAAGTGAGAGTTTTGGCATGTTCTGGAAGGTTTCCCCAGGTGTGCTGGTGATGAAGAGATCCCAGAGGAAGAGTGGGCTGTACATTGAAGCAACCACATACGAGTTTACAGAAAACACCCACATGATGTATAGCAGATGCAGTGGCCCCACGTCCCTCGCATTAGACGCTCCTGGATCCAGTGACACAAGGGATGTGCTGACAAGGTCCTTTCCAGTGCGGGCCTCCAGGTCACACAGTGTGGGCAGCTAGGCTTTGACGCTGCCCGCCCTTTATCTCTGTGGTGTGATACGCAGTCCCCTGTCCACAACCCTAAAACCGCGTGGTAGAGGAGCCCTCTGCAAAGGATGGCGTATTCCTATAAGTAAGGAATAGATGAGTGCCCTCCTGATTCTCTCTGACGCGTCTGACGAGCTGTCTGGGTTCGATACTGTGCTCTATCTTAGATACTGGGCTGGAATCAAACGCTTCTCAGAGTCCTCTGGTTTTCTAGTCCAGCATTTCACCTGCAGGGCAAATGGAGGGGAGGGAAAAAATATATTGAGGGTCTGTGGTAAACAAGGTGTTACCCATTTCTTTTTTCACATCTGACTTCTCACCTGAAGCCTTGTAATTAACTTGCAAGAAGATTACTTAAGTTAATATAGTAGAGAATTTTTTCTCTGTGCCTGCATCTCTACTCCTGCCCTGCAAATACATTCATTATTTTTCTAGATTGCACACAGATATGTTAGTATATGATATTTGCTTTTAATCAGAGGTTCAAGGATTCATGTCTCCTTTCAGTGGATGCTTCATTTTAGAGGGGCCGCGTCACAGTGGTCAAGAACACAGATGTCACAGCAGAGCTCCTACCTTGGTGTGCTGTGCAATCTTAGACAATTTTCTAACCCTCTCTGTGATGCAGTTTCCTCATCTGTGAAATGTGGCGATGACAGTAACCTACCTAATGGAACTGCTAGGTGGTTTAAATGAGTAAGGCGCTTCCCAGGTGGCGCCAATGGTAAAGAATCCGCCTGCCAGTGCTGGAGACTTAAGAGAAGTGGGTTCACTCTCTGGGTTGGGGAGATCCCTTGGTGGAGGAAATGGCACCCCACTCCAGTGTTCTTGCCAGTGTGCTTAGGGCAGTGCCTGGCAAGTGGCAAATACAAACATTTTGCAGTACTACTAGTTAATTCCATTTGAAAGATAGAGAAACTGAATCTCAAAGAGGCCTGAGATCCTAGTCTTTACAGTAAGTTCAGAGCTGGAGCTAATAGGCTGCTGGCCACTACCAAATTGAAAAGAAGAAAAATAGAAAAACAAACGAAAACAAAACCAGCTGCTTTCGTTCTCCCCAGGAGCTAAATTGCGGCTTGAAACCATGCCAACAGTAAAACACTGAAGCTGGTAAGCACACATCCAATTTAAACTTATTAGCACAATTAGTTGTCTATTACTTCAATAGGAAGTGATTATTAAACCCATAATTAATGAGACAGAACACCCTCTATTTATTATCTAAAGACATCTATGGTACCCAGAGTTAGAGGAGCATCTGGCTGCCTTCTAGGGATGAAAGTGTCCCCAAAGTCATTGCAAATGCAGGGTCTTCATGGACAGCCACTGACCTCAGTAGAAAGACCAATGGTCATCAAAGCTCCCGACACATTAACGGCTGGCCCTGCCCTGACGAGCTCCCTTATTGTTTCCGGATTCCACTCATCCTGTTTTCTGCAAAAAAAGAGCCTAGAGACCAAGAGATACTGGAATTAGAAGTATGAATAGTATCAAAGCTAACTTTACTGAACAACTATGTATCCTATAGGTATTATAACATTTATTTCATGTAGCAACCTACTGTGGATAATGCATTTAACTATTCCAGTTTTACAAATAAGGAAAATAGAATTAAAAAGATGAAATAACTGTCCCGTGGCCAATCATAGTAAATGACAGCTGGCAATATAACCCGTGGATAACTGGTGATAAAACTCATCCCTTAACCACTCTGTGCTTTTTCTGAGAACCAAGCTTAGGATCTTCACAGTGTGCTAATGGCCAGGTTGAATATGCACCTGAATGAAGCCAGAATGAAGCTGCTGAGGCTCAAAATAAAGGAATGACTTATTCATTACTTAATCGATTAGTTAAATATTTACAGAGTGACAACTATACGTCAGATAGTATTCCAGGTGATGGAAGTGAAAGCAAGGAGTCAGACAGACAAAGCCTTCCTGTCATGGGACTGGCTTTAGCCAGAGGGAGACAGACAACAAATACATGAAAAAAGGATCCTTTAGATGCTGATGCATTCTTTGAGAGTAAATTTGATGTTGTGTTATATAGTTAATGTCTGATGACCTTGGACTGGGTGCCCAGAGAAGGTGACATTTAAATTTAGAGACTTGAATGGCAAGAAGGAGCTGGAAGAGATGGGGGAGGATAATTACAGGGAAGGGAAGAGCTGGTTTACGAGAATAGACAAAGAACGAAAGGCCCAGAGCTCAGTTTCCATATCTAAATTAAAAAACCCAGCACGTTGGTGGTAGGAAGCCAGTTACCTTATTGGAAGGAATAGAAAGACAATTACCGTAGCCATATTCTGACTCTACAAATGTAACTCATCCAAATGAAAATTGAGAAACATCTTATATCAAACATGAGGTTGACTTTTGTCTATTATATGTAGATGTTATATTTTAAATGTGTGTTTTTAAAAATGGGTTTATCCTGTTCTTGTTAATATTTTAATACTGTGTGTGTGTGTGTGTGTGTGTGTGCGTGTGTGCACCTAGAAAGTGAATCAAACTTTCTTGGAGAGAGTTTGAAGGAATATTGGTCTTTCCCATGTGTTAATGCAGCAAGTATAGGACTCTATGTAAGTGGAACAGTATTTTAAAAACGATGTGACATCACAGTGCATGATTCACCAGATATGTGTGAAATTTTTAATTCCAGAGAACTAGGAACTACAAGGGTAGTTTGTTTCCTCGAGCACAATGAACCACATCTAGATGAGTCAAAGAGGCCTGGTCTTCACCCAGGAGCCCCAAACAGTTAGGTAATAGAGTGGTGTTGGGTCAGGGCCTCTAAGGAAGGATGATACAGCGTTCATGTTTAGGAAGAAAGATGCGCTGAGAGGGCAGTGCCCTGTCAGCCTGCGCTGGGGGCACCCCTACCCAGCTCACCCGCTCTTCACCTGCATGCTACTTTTATATGAGCAAAAATAGACATCTCTTCTGTTGAAGTTTTATTTCCATTATACATTTTGGTATGTATTTTACACTAAAAAAAAATGTGTGGGATTTATTTATGACAGGTTAGCTTAGGAGCTGGGCTTCCCAGGTGGCTCAGTGGTAAAGAATCTGCCAGAAATGCAGGAGACCCAGGTTCAATCCCTGGGTCAGGAAGATCCCCTGGAGGAGGACATGGAAACCCACTCCAGTAATCTTGCCTGGAGAATCCCATCCCAGGGACAGAGGAGCCTGACAGGCTACAGTCCATGAGATTGCAAAGTGTCAGACATGGCTAAAGCAATTTAGCATGCACACACAGCTTAGTAACTAATAGCTAAAAAAGAAGTGAGAAAAATTGAGAATGTCTCTTCTTTGACTAGAAATAGAAATAAATAATAGTGAAACCTGAAGTAGGCAGAGCACAGCAGGGTGTGGCCCAATAGTAAATGCATGTGTTTTCCGAGATAGTGGAGGCTGACCTCTCACAGATTACTCCAGAGAAGCTTCCAGGAAGATGGTTGGAGAGTTTGAAGAAATATGTCTTTTCCACGTGGTTACTCAGCAAGTTTGGGACTCTAGGTAAGTGGAACAATATTTATGAAGTGGTGGCTCAGGTGTTAGATAATCGCCCTGCAATGAAGCAGACCTGGGTTCAATCCCTGGGTTGGGAAAAACCCCTAGAGAAGGGAGAGGCTACCCACTCCAGTATTCTGGCGTAGAGAATTCTTGGACTGTATAGTCCATGGGGTTGCAAAGAGTCAGACACAACTGAGTGACTTTCACACATTAACGCATGTAACATCGTAGTGCGTGGTTCATTAGGTATGTGTGAAATTTCTAATTTCAGAAATACAAATGGAGGCAAGGTAGAATGAGAGAAAAGCTTGCTGAAGAAGGTTAGGGTGTGATTGTCACACAATTCTGGGTGCATTTCAAAAGCTATGCATGCTTTTCAAGCAATAAGGCGTGGTCATTCTGAGATAGAAATCTGGCAACTCATAGTTCCAATGTGTGTGTGTGTGTGTGTGTGTGTGTGTGTGCGCGTGCGCACGTGCACGCATGTGCTCAATTGTGTCTGACTCTTTGTGGCCCCACTGTCATCCTCCAAACTCGTCTGTCCCTGGAATTTTCCAGGCAAGAATACTGAAGTGGGTTGCCACTTCCTCCTCCAGGGGATCATCATGACCCAGGGATCAAACCTGCATCTCCTGTGTCTCCTGCATTGGCAGGTGGGTTCTTTACCACTGTGCCACCTGGAAAGCCCATAGGTCCAGTAGACGTGGGCTAATGCGTGGATCTCTGTCACAGTTGTCTTCTTCCTCATGAATAGGCACGCTTAGACCAAACACAAATACACAGTAAAGAGACAAAACATGAAAAAGCCTGTAAAATATCGTATCATTATCTAGCCATCACTGAGCAGTGTAACTTTGATAAAGTCCCCACATCAGCCTGGACCCCAGATTTCTTATAACATAAGGACAGTGTTACTGTCCTCTTCTGTTTGTTCCTCGACTCCCGCCTCAATGCGCCATCCAGCTCAGGGTCACAAGGGGAGTGTATTGAATGAGTGAGTGATGAAAAAATAAATGAATCCATGCATCTGCTGAAGATCAGACCCTAAAAGAATCTCAATTTAATACCCACATGCAGAACGGAAAATCTTCCTTGAAATTGCTGCTGACTCGGGTGAGGCGCCTGGTGATTAAGGACAAAGGCAGATAAAATAGGAAAAGTAATTTAGAATATGGTAATACACAATAAATATAACTGTATCTAAAGCAATTTGGGGCAGGAGTAATCTTGCTGAGATTCAATTGAATTGTACCGAGCTGCCGCAGCATTATGAAAGTACGTATTTACATCTTTTCATTAAATAAACCCCGTCTCTGCCAACTTTGCCACTCCCCATGTCATAAGCGAGGTCCTGGAGAGGCTGGGGGAAAATGGGATGGGGCAGAAAGTGCAGTCTTGAGGCTGAGGACAGCATGTGTGTGGGCAAAACCCTCACGTGGCTGCTCTGCAGTTTTGCTAAAATGATGTCTCTCTTTCTCCTCCTTTCTCTTCTCCCTTGCTCATGAGAGCCTCTTATCTGGGGCTGGCTGTTCACTGTCTTCCCATCACACTTTTATACACAGTTTGTTCCTCCTGTCTACATGTCAACTTTTTCCTTAGACACTTAAAATATGTAAATAAAAACCTAGGAGAATATGATTCAGTTATCTGATTCTGTAAATCTCCATGTGTGTCTTTGATTCACCTTCAAGATTAAGAACTACTGGTTTAGCTGACTGCCTGGCACACATGTGAACGAAAGACGTTCTCTAGACATATATGCATACACGTATGAGTGGGTGTGTCAGCAACGTGGGTAGAGGCTGTGGCTGTCATCCTGTGGATGACACTGTCAAAGTCTGGCCTCAGGTTCTCGCTTCTCGTACGTTCTGCCTGGGTCACAGCGGACAACCTCCAGAAACTCTTGGTGGGCATCTGCACAGGGCAGGTGCATCTGCAGGATGACTCTAAGTAGTTTTAAAGGAGTTGATTGCAATATCTTGCTAATTTCCTCTTTCTCAATGTTGATCTACCTAGTCAAGGGCCTGTGAAGGCTTGCCTTCCCCACTGCCCATTTCCCAACTGTCCTTCTTCCACTTTGCAGAAGAGCTTGTCCCCCACCTACCCAGAAACATAATATAGTATATCGTCCTGGTGTGTAGACACCCCCAGAGCACATTGAATCAGTGGAGATAGAATCCCCAAACAGATTTTGTTGTCAGCTTGGTCCTGTGGATTATTGGCTGGATAATTTTAACACATTTGATGTGTTTCTTTTTTATTTATTCATTTTCTTTACCTTCAGCTTTATTGAGATATAATTGACATAGAATGTTGTGTTAAGTTTAAGGTGAGCAAAGTGTTGATTTGAGATACTGATATGCTGCAAGATGCTTTCCACTGTAGCATTAGCTAACACCTCCATCACCTCAGATAATTACCTTTTTGTGTGTGTATGTGGTGAGAACATTTAAGATCTACTTTCTCAGCAACTTTCAAAGATTTAATGCTGTACATTCAACTCAAACCTCTGTCTTCAAACTGAAAATTTGCACCCTATGACCAACATCTTCCCACTTTCCTGTCCCCCAGACCTTGGTGCGGGAATACCACCACCATTCTGCTCTCTGTTCTTTGGGGTTTTTTTTAGTTTGGCCATTTTAATCTATATATAGGTGATACATCATGCAATCGTGAAGTACTTTACTGCTTGACTTTCTCTAACTTATCCCACTTAGCATACAGCACTCAATGACATCCCTGTTGTTGCAAATGACAGAATGTCCTTATTTCCCAGGTATGAAAACTGTTTCATTGTGTGTGTGTATATACATATCCACAGTGAAATACACACACACACACACACACACACACATCTCCTTTATCCATTTTTCCATTGATGGGCACCTAGGTTGTGTTTATATCTTGGCTAGTGTGAATAATACTGCAGTGAATGTGGAAGTAAATTTATCTTATTGATAGTCTGTTAATTCTCATAATGATAATGATAAATACAATCAATAATTTTAAAAAAGTTGTTAGCATTTAAGATATCATCAACAAAGATTTTTAAAAACTTGTTGCAAAGAATTACAGGTATTATTGACTGATGAAATATATTAAACATAAAATATACATTACAATGAAATTCTGAAATACAGTTTGAATAGAAATGTACATTCCAGGAGAAAAGTTAATATTATAATATTCTAGACTATTAAAAGGAACTTATTTTTGGTTGCTCTAAATGAATTTTGATGGATTTTGAATTATTTTGGTCTTCAACTTTCATTTGACTCATTTCTAAACTAAAAGAATGATTTGATTTTAAAAAGTCATGCTTAGTGTATCCTTTGCAAGTATTTAACCCCAAATAAATGTTTTATAATGTAATCTGAAAACATGAAGGTGTACATACCTTATTTTAGCATATATGCCATCAACAACCAAAAAAATAAAATAAACTAAATAGACTTCACTATTCTGCTTTTCCACCTGCTTCTTGCTTTGCCTTCTTAAATTTAAAGATTACTTACATCTTGTACATTTCCTTCCCCAAGACCTATGCTGTTCCACAGAGGATCCCAGCCACCTGTGACTACTTAATGTAGATTAACTACATAAAATTCAAAATCAATTGTCCTGTTGTAGTAACTGCATGTCAAACGATCAGTAGCTGCATGTGGCTAGAGACTGTGGTACTGGTAGGACAGCAGATATAAAACATTTCACCATTGCAGATTTTCCACCAGGCCTGCTGCTCTGGAGAGAATTCATACTGCAGACACTGCTTTTACCAGAACAGAACTTTCTCTAGGATTGATGGGCTCATTTACTTCTTTTCAAATGTCTGGCTCATATTAGGCCCTCACTAAATGCTTTTTAAATTAAAATAACATTACTAGAAGATAATTAGTGATTCCCCCAGACACATTTACCAGCAAATCACAATCGTATAAGTGTCATAAAATATTTGCAATCATAAGGACCTTGGAAGTAATCTACATATCAAGTTTTATATATATATATATATATGTATATATATATATATATATAAAAATGTTTGTATGTGTATATATATATATATATATATATATATATATATATATATATTTACATATATCCTAAAATTTCAAAGATAAATTATTCACTTGTAGTTCCTTTATTCTATTTTGTGGTAAATAAAGAACATACTATATTGCATATTTTCTATGTTTCAAGTGATGAACAAAGCACTTTTCAAGTGTGATCTCACCTAGTACATCTAATTTTTCCTAAGGAGAATATACTTAGAATTAGGAATATCAGAAAGGATAAGGTCTTTGCCCAGAATCACAAAGATAGAATTTAAACTCAGGTCTATCTAATCACAGAAGCTGTATTTCTAACTCCATATGAAAAATGCCACTTAGAGAAGAAATGACAACTTGTACAAGTCATTCAGAGACTTAGTGACGAGAATAGAAATCCAGGCTGTGCCTTATTTCCAGATGGGCTCCCCACACATCCATCTCCGTGGGCAGTAAGGGAGGTATGTAGGCTGGATAAGAACAGGATTTTTAGCGAGGATGCCTGCATTCAAATCTGGACTCTGCCACCTACTAATTACGGAAATCTCAGGCTCTTCTGTGAAGACTGGGATACTGATAATGACAAATATTGTATCAATTCAAATACTTGATACAGCACACTGATATTATTTAATTTCCACAGTATTACTTATGCTCATTTGTACATTATGCAGATACTGAATGCACTGCAATTTTACCATAGATGTGGTTCGTGTATCCACGCTCTGAGTTAACAGTTCCACCGCTATTCAGTTCAGTTCAGTCAAGTTCAGTCGCTCCTCGTGTCTGACTCTTTGCCACCCCATGGACCGCAGCACACCAGGCCTCCCTGTCCATCACCAACTCCTGGAGTTTACTCAAACTCATGTCCATTGAGTTGATGATGCCATCCAACCATCTCATCCTCTGTCATCCCCTTCTCCTCCCGTCCTCAATCTTTCCCAACCTCAGGGTCTTTTCAAATGAGTCGGTTCTTCAAATCAGGTGGCCAGAGTATTCCAGTTTCAGCTTCAACATCAGTCCTTCCAATGAACACCCAGGACTGATCTCCTTTAGGATGGATTGGTTGGATCTCCTTGCAGTCCAAGGGACTCTCAAGAGTCTTCTCCAACACCACAGGTCAAAAACATCAATTCTTCAGCACTCAGCTTTCTTTATAGTCCAACTCTCACATCCATACATGACTACTGGAAAAACAATAGCCTTGACTAGACGGACATTTGTTGGCAATGTCTTTGCTTTTTAATATGCTATCTAGGTTGGTCATAGCTTTCCTTCTAAGGAGTAAGCATCTTTAATTTCATGGCTGCAGTCACCATCTGCAGTGATTTTGGAGATCCCAAAAATAAAGTCTGCCACTGTTTCCACTGTTTCTCCATCTATTTGCCATGAAGTGAGGGGACCAGATGCCATGATCCTAGTTTTCTGAATGTTGAGCCTTAAGCCAATTTTTCACTCTCTTCTTTCACTTTGATCAAGAGGCTCTTTAGTTCTTCTTCACTTTCTGCCATAAGGGTGGTGTCATCTGCATGTCTGAGGTTATTGACATTTCTCCCGGCAATCTTGATTCCAGCTTGTGCTTCATCCAACCCGGCATTTCTCGTGATGTACTCTGCATACAAGTTAAATAAGCAGGGTGACAATATACAGCTTTGAAATATTCCTTTTCCTATTTGGAACCAGTCTGTTGTTCCATGTCCAGTTCTAACTGTTGCTTCTTGACCTGCATACAAACTTCTTAAGAGGCAGGTCAGGTGGTCTGGTAGTCCCATCTCTTTCAGAATTTTCCACAGTTTATTGTGATCCACACAGTCAAAGGCTTTGGCATAGTCAATAAAGCAGAAGTAGATGTTTTCTGGAACTGTCTTGGTTTTTCAATGATCTGCCACCATTAAGTATGTCTTATTTTACCCTCTTATACACCATTCTATAACTTTTTTTTTCATCTATTGTGTGTGTACTTTTTTGCAAATTTATAAAAGATTTATTTATTTTAATTAGAGAATAATTCCTTTACAATATATTTACAATTCATGCCATACATCAGCATGAATTTGCCATAGGCATTCATGTGTCCCATCCCTTCTGAATCTCCCTCCTATTGCACAAATTTTTAAAAATTATTTTTATATTTTCCATTTTTCTTCTTTTGTATATTGTACTTTTGGTGTCAAGACAAAGAACCCATTGTTTATCCATCAATCCTGAAGGTTTCTTTCTTGTGTTTTTTCTAAAAGAAAAGTTGAATTTTAGGTTTTACATTTAAATCTGTGATCCATTTTGAGCATGAGGTTTAGGATGAAGTCCATTTATCCCCTGCTGTGGATGTCAAATTGTTCAAGCATCATTTGTTGAAAATGGTCTTCTTCCATTTAATCAATTTTGCTCCTCTGTCAAAAATCAGTTCAACATATTTATATGATTCTATTTCCATGGCCTTTGTTCTGTTCCATGATCTATGTGTTCATGTCCTCACCAGTTCCATACTGTCTTGATTATAATAGCTACATAGTAAATCTCAGTATTGAATAGAGTGATACCTCCCATTTTGTTCTTCTTTGTCTAATTTTTGAGTACTCTAGGCCTGTACCTTTTAATAGAAATTTTATAACAATTTTGTCTATTTCTGTCCCCCCCCAAAAAAAAATTCTACTGGGATTTTGTTATGAATTGCATTCAACCAGAAGATAAATTTGGCAGAAAAAAATGTGTTTATGTTGAATATTCCAAACCAGAAACAGTATTTTTCTTTGTTCATTGGGGTTTTCATTAATTTCTTTCATCAGAATTTTATAATACTCAACAAATATGTATCTTTTCTGAATCAATTGTAAATCATACTATGCTGAATTTTAGCTTCTTCATGTGTGTTGGCATTTAGAATTGTGATTAAATTTTGTTTACTGATCTTGTATCCTGTGGTTTGCTGAATGTGCTTACTAATTACAAAACTTTTTATGAATTCCTTAAGATTTTCCATGTAACCAATTATGTCACATGAAAATGGGACCATTTTATTTCTTCCTTTCCCACATTTATACCTTTTATTTCTTTTTTGTTCCTCTGGTTAGATCTTCAGTGCTATAGTGGATAAAATTAGTAAGAGTGGACATCCTTGCCTGATTCTTGATCTTACGGGAAAAATATTCAGTCTTTCATCATTAAAGTTGTTGTTAGTTGTAGACTTTTTGTAGTTGCAATTTAATCAAGTTGAGGTAATTCTCCCCTATTTCTGACTTGTTGAGAGTTTATACCATGTAAGTGTTGGATTTTGTTAAATGTGCCATTAATGGGTGTTGGATTTTGTCAAATGCTTTCTCTACATCAATTGATGTGGTCATATACCATGCAGGTCATAGTCTAATTTTCTGGGTTGTGGTTTCAGAGATTTTCAGACCCCTCATAATGCCAAAGTGACCTTTCAAAACAAACCCTGGCGCTTCTAGGCCTTCTGTTAGCTCCTCATGGTTCTGCTTCTAGGGAGAAGTTTCCCAAACTGAGCTTCAAGGTGTCTCTAGTTGGGGGAGGGGAATTTCATGCACAGAGTGACCAAGGCTTCTCAGAGTGGACTGTTTGTTGTCTCTCCAGTTTCAACTGCAGACTGAGAAGTCATTTTGCAAATTTTCTGTGGACACCATTTTAAATTTTAAGTTCAGTCTTTCTACAGGATGATTATCTGAAGGGTAATTAGAACTCTACTCTTTAGAATCAAGTAATTCCAATATAGCCTTACCTCAGAGAGATGGGTGGAACATAGATGGGAATTATCTAGACCATATAGTGAAGGTAAAATAGCACAGACTGTATTTTCTGATTATTTGTCTAATGTTAGCTATTAAAGTAGAAGTTGATTTTGATTCAGTTGATCTAGCTGAGATCCATGTCTGAAGAGTCATAGGATAAATCATAATTTTTTTTTCCATTTATTTTTATTAGTTGGAGGCTAATTACTTTACATCATTACAGTAGTTTTTGTCATACATTGAAATGAATTAGCCATGGATTTACATGTATTCCCCATCCCGGTCCCCCCTCCCAACTCCCTCTCCACCCGATCCCTCTGGGTCTTCCCAGTGCACCAGGCCTGAGCACTTGTCTCATGCACCCAACCTGAGCTGGTGATCTGTTTCATCCTAGATAATATACATGTTTCAATGCTGTTCTCTTGAAACATCCCACCCTCGCCTTCTCCCAGAGTCCACAAGTCTGTTCTATACATCTGAGTCTCTTTTTCTGTTTTGCATATAGGGTTATCATTACCATCTTTCTAAATTCCATATATATGTGTTAGTATACTGTAATAATCTTATATTGATAAATGTAGATAGGGTAAAATCAAATTTTTCTGAAAAGAAGAAGAATAAAAAAAATAATAAGACATATTTCTTTTGTTATTTATATACTTTTAGTTTTGGTGTTTTGTATTCTAAATAGAATAATTATTACAGGACTTACGATAAATAAAGGCAGCTATGACTTAGTCAAATAATTATTTTTAGCAAATAAAGCTTTCAGTAAGGAAATTTGAAATTTTGGTCTGCTTTCTTCAGTACTTCTAGCCTCCTATCCTGACAGAGAAATGATGTAACTTACCAAAACTTATTTTAGAAGACACTATGTTCAATTCAATATTTAATAATTAATAATTCAAATATTTGACTCTGTATAAAATTAAACCTGAAGATATTTCTGTTAAAAATAATTCACTGTAAACACTACACAATATAATCTTTGTAAGATTCATAATTTACATCAGAATAAAAGAGACTCTGAGAAGTTTTCCAAAAATAATTTTAATATATTTCCAAAATATATTTCATCATTAAAACTGTGTGTGTCTTTTCATCAGTGTAAGATGCACTAATAACTAAAGGAGATAGGAAATAGAGTAACTGGGAAGAAAAACAGAAACAAATCAGCAAAGAACCTAGCACAAGAATGGGAAATCCTGCCTTATGCAGTTCTCTGTTTACACTTGTCTTAACATTTCCCTGAGTATGACAGAACGTTAGATAGGCCTCTTCCTGACTGGAGGCGCTGTCTTCTCTTTTTCTCAAATACTTAAAACTGTAAATTCTTTCTCTGCCCCTTTGAGATGCAGGTGAATCTTTTTAAAAGCTTCTTGCTCCTTGGCAGAAAAGCTATGACCAACCTAGACTGAATATTACAAAGCAGAGACAGTTCGGTTCCAACAAAGGTCTGTCTAGTCAAAGCTATGGTTTTTTACTAGTCATGTATGGATACGAGAGTTGGACTATAAAGAAAGCTGAGCACCAAAGAATTGATGCTTTTGAACTGTGGTGTTGGAGAAGACTCTTGAGAGTCCCTTGGACTGCAAGGAGATCCAACCAGTCTGTCCTAAAGGAAATCAGTCCTGAATATCCATTGGAAGGGACTAATGCTGAAGCTGAAGCTCCAATCCTTTGGCCACTTGCTGTGAAGAATGGACTCATTGGAAAAGACCCTGATGCTGGGAAAGATTGAGGACAGGAAGAGATGAGGATGACAAAGGATGAGGTGGTTGCATGGCATCACTGACTCAATGGACATGAGTTTGAGCAGGCTCCAGAAATTGGTGATGGACAGGGAAGCCTGGTATGCTGCAGTCCATGGGGTTGCAAAGAGCTGGACACAACTGAGCGACTGAACTGAACTGCCAGTTTTACAAACCAGGCATGCCTTTCTTGAAGACCTGTGAGCCATCATTTTGAAATGCAATCATCAAAGAGGATATTACCCCATCCTGTAGTTTCTGCTAGAGGGTAGCAGTCAAACTTTGGTGGGTGCCAATTAGCAAGCACAGATGGTCTAATTGCAGATTAAAATATCTGTAAAATAAGGAAATAATTCAATGTGTTCAGCACATCCTAGTGATTAACCTCCCCCTGAATTTTTCCAGTACTTTTTAGTTAGCTCACACCAGCCTTTGAAAACCCTCCTACCCTTTGTCTCAGCAAATTTGAGTTCAGACTTAGTTCTAGTCTCTCTCTCTCTCTCCTATTACAATAGTCTTGAATAGTCTTTCTTGACTGTTTAAATTTGTCCAGTGCAACTTTTGCTGTATCACTGTTTATTCATTTTTTGTCCAGTCTTATTCTCATGAGGACTTAACAAATCAGTATCTGTTAAGTAGCTATATCCTAGAAGCCAAATTAGCATAGGAAAACAAAAGTAGATAGAGAAATAGTAAAGAACTAGGCAAAATGTGGGCTTCCCAGTTGGCACTAATGGTAAAAAAATCTGCCTGCCAATGCAGGATATTCCAAAGACTCATGTTTGATCCTTTGGTTGGGAAGATCCCCAAAGGAAGGTCTGCAACCCACTCCAGTATTCTTTCCTGGAGAGTCCCATGGACAGAGGAGCCTGCTGGACTGCAGTCCATAGGGTCACAAGGAGTTGGACATAACTGAAGCAACTTGGCATGCATGCCCGCAGGCAAAATGTTGATGAGGAAACTGAGGTAGCAGCAGCCAAAGAAACAGGCTGTAAATAATATCTAAAGAACAGAAGCCAAGACAGAAATGAAGAATTAGAACAGACCATAAACCAGTAATAAGGGTCTATATTACTGATTTTTTTATCCTCTATCACAGCCTCCAGCTCCCAGGCCCAAATGACTATCCCAACCTAACCGCCAAATCTGGATTCCAATCAGGGTAAATACAGAAGGCAGGAAAGTCACCAACAGTAAATGTGTGTGTTTATTTACAGCATGTCCCTGGGTTCCAGTTTCAGGTAATAAGTTAAGCCCTCATAATATAAGAAAAGTGAGTGAAGCTGCTCAGTCATGTCCAACTTTTTGTGATCCCATGGGCTGTAGCCTACCTTGCACCTCCGTCCATGGGATTTTCCAGGCAAGAGTACTGGAATGGGTTTCCGTTTCCTTCTCCAGAGGATCTTCCGGACCCAGGGATGGAACCCAGGTCTCCCACATTGTAGGCAGATGCTTTACCATCTGAGTCACCAGGGAAGTCAATATAAGAAAACTGGACTCTAAATAAACTGACTTTATATGGTAGAAAGTGGTTAGGTTTTATGTACATTCGAATCTATATATATGAACACATACAGTTAAAGGTTAAACATTGAAGATGCAGCAGAAGGAGATAACAAAAATGAACTCTGATTTCTATGTTATATAGGTTGTATAGCCAACCATGTGACTAGCAGAGCTTTTTGAAAACCAGATGTGGTGGAAATGATCATGCCTTTTATTATGTCCATGCTAGTTTGAGGTGCCTTTCAAGAAAGCCTCTAAGAGAAAATTTTAGGTGGTCAGGAGCTAAGAGAAGCAATGAGGGGCAAGGATGGAAATGCAAGTGCCATTGACATAAAGAATTGAATCATCCCATTTGTGACATAGTTTAGGGTGAACCTATAATGTAAGAGGAAGAGAAGAGGGCCTAATTAGGGACTGGACTGCCCTTTCCCTCTCCATATCTCAAAGCTGCCCCACACATAGCTTCATACTCAACTGTGTCATGAAACATAACTTAGCAGAACAGAGGACAGAGTTATGTATCTAAGTATTCTGACTCTGGGGGTTCCCCAGTGGCTCCGCGGTAAAGTATCTGCCTGCAGCACAGGAACCGCAGAGATGTGGGTTTGATCCCTGGGTCGGGAGGATCCCCTGGAGGAGGCACGGCAACTCACCCTAGTATTCTTGCCTGGAGAATCCCATGGACATGAGTCTGGCGGGCTACAGCCTATAGGGTCTCAAAGAGTTGGACATGACTGAAGTGACTTACCATGCACACACGCATGCTGGCTGTGATTCCTTGGCACCCAGTGACTGCGTATATGTTAGGTACCTAGTCATTGTTGCTTAGCTTACTAACTTGGCTCATTTCGGCACATACTGTAGGTGTGTTGTTATAGGTAAGAACTGCTATACCACAATTCACTGTTGTTTAGTCACTGACTTGTGTCCGACTGTGACCCCATGAACTGCAGCACACCAGGCTTCTCTGTCCTTCACTATCTCCCTGAATTTGCTCAAACTAATGTCCATTGAGTTGATGATGCCATCCAACCATCTCATCCTCTGTCACCTGCTTCTCCTCTTGCCTTCAATCATTGTCAGCATCAGAGTCTTTTCCAATGAGTCAGTTCTTCGCATCAGGTAGCTAAAGTATTGAAGCTTAAGCTTCAGAATCAGTCCTTCCAGTGAGTATTCAGGGATGACTTCCTTTAGGTTTGACTGGTTTTACCTCCTTGCAGTACAAGGGACTCTCAACAATCTTCTCTAGCACCACAATTCAAAAGCATCAGTTCTTTGGTGCTCAGTCTTCTTTATGGTCCAACTCTCACATCTGCACATGACTAATGGAAAAAATCATAGCTTTGACTATAATGACCTTATAGTTGGCTTTTTAACACACTGTCTAGGTTTGTCATAGGTTTTCTTCCAAGGAGCAAGCGTCTTTTACCCACAGAGATTTTGGAGCCCAGGAAAATAAAATCTGCCACTGTTTCTAAATAATAAGATGTTTGCCTGAGTTTTGCAGGAATTTGGAGTCAGCTGTGTCTAGTTCAAACTTAGCTGGTTAAGACTGGGCCTGCGCAAGACTCAGCTCCTTGACCTTTTGATATCAGTGGACCTCAAATCAAGTTAAGGGCCTCCGTTTATTAAAGGTGCATACTGTCCACACCTTGGACTTCCTTGCTGCAATATTCCTTATCCTATAAATACCCCAAGTGCCTTGGCTTCTGCGAAGTGAATCTGAGACTAGTCCTTCTGTCTCCTTGATTGGCTGCCTTGGGGAGAAACCCTCTCTGCTGCAAACCTCGGTGTCTCAGCATTTTGGCTTGCTCTGTGTGCGGCAAAATGAGCCTGGTTCAGTAGCATTACATCGGTTGGAAAAATGGAAGCTTACAGCAATTAACAAGTTTAAAAGTGTACCAGTACTAAGTTGTAGAGGTAAGTTGAAACCTAGCTCCAATACTTTTCTTTCTTCTTTCTCTCTCTCTCTCTGGTTTTCGTTTGTTTGTTTTTTTTGCTGACTCATCATGAGTCTTGCAGAATCTTAGGTCCCCCAACCAGAGACTGAACCTGGGCCTCAGCAGTGAAAGTACCAAGGACCACCAGGTAATTTCAAAGTTATTTAAATCCTTCACTCCATGTGAATTGAGCCCTTGCTATGTGTGACCTATGCTGTTGGGGACTCAGAGATATATCTTGACATAGGTTTTTCCTGAAAGATAGCAGCAGCTCCTGGTTACTGCCTAATACAAGCAAAGCTGGAAGTGATTGGCGGTGTAGATGGAGTAAGCTTTCAATAGCAGGTTCTCACTACTAAACCAAGTTTTCACAAGGTTTAAGTGATAGAACCACTAAGAATCATGAAGTTTTGTGGAAAGTACCATGAACTCTTGAGCTGTTCCATGAATGAAGGAGACACACTATCAAATTAATACTACTGCTGGGAAGGTTTAGTAGTAGAATTTCAGCCTCAGGAGGAGTTGAAATCTCCTGATTCAGTGCCCATTCTGTATCTTACTGGCTGTTTGACTTGGAGTCAATTAATTATCCTTTATGAGTCTGTTTGCTGTTCTTTTATTTATTTATTAGTTTTATTTATTTTAAAGTTTTTATTGGAGTATAGTTACTTTTACAATGTTGTGTTAGTTTCTACTATATGGAGAATGAATCAGGTATTTATATACATATATTCCCTCTTTTTTGGATTTCCTTCCCAGTTAGGTCATCATGGAGCAGTGAGTAGAATCCCTGTGCTATGCAGTAGTTTTCTCATTAGTTATTTATTATACTGCTGTTATTGTTCAGTAGCTAAGTCAAGTCCAATTCTTTGCAACCCCATGAACTGCAGCACACCAGACATCTCATTATTGTCTCCTAGAGTTTGCTCAAACTCATGTCCACTGAGTCTGTGATGCCATCCAACCATCTCATCCTCTGTCACCTGCTTCTCCTCCACCCTTAAACTTTCCCAGCATCAGGGTCTTTTCCAATGAGTCAGCTCTTCACATCAGGTGGCCAAATTATCAGAGCTTCAACTTTAGCATCAGCCCTTGCAATGAATATTCAGGGTTGATTTCCTTTAGGTTGGACTGGTTTGATCTTGCAGTCCAAGGGACTCTCAAGTCTTCTCCAGCACCATAGTTCAAAAGCATCAATTCTTCGGTGTTCAGCCTTCTTTATGGTCCAACTCTCACATCCATACATGACTACTGGAAAAGCCATAGGGTAGTATCATCTGCATATCTGAGGTTATTGATATTTCTCCCCACAGTCTTAGTTCCAGCTTGTGATACATCCAGCCTGGCATTTCACATGATGTACTCTACGTATCAGCTAAATAAGCAGGGTGACAGTAGACAGCCTTGACATAATCCTTTCCCAATTTTGAACCAGTCAGTTTTTCCATATCTGGTTCTAACTGTTGCTTCTTGACCCACATACAAGTTTCTCAGGATGCAGGTCAGGTGGTCTGGTGTTCCCATCTCTAAGAATTTTCCACACTTTGTTGTGATCCACACAGTCAAAGGCTTTAGCAAAGTCAATGAAGCAAAAGTAGGTGTTTTTCTGGAATTATCTTGCTGTTTCTATGATCCAGCATTTGCTGGCAATTTGATCTGTGTTTCTTCTGCCTTTTCTAAATCCAGCTTGTATGTCTGGAAGTTCTCCATTCATGTACTGATGAAGCCTAGCTTGAAGGATTTTGAGCTATATAAGAATATATATTACTATACCTGACCCAAAGAACTCATAATCCAGAGTGAGGAATTTCCCCAAATACATTCAGAGAGAAGTATCAGGAGAATCCCAGAACACTCTGAAGCTGGATGTAACATGTTTATCTCTTTGCTTTTTTTTTTTTTGGAATGAACCTCTGTAAATCTCAACTGATAGGCAGAGATATTTGTGACTCACTAAATGTTGAGAATGATTGACTTAGCTGTGAGAACAGAGCACCTCGAGAATGGAGAGGTACCTGGAGAAACTTTAAACCTGGGAACAGGAAAAGGCCATATACAACAGTTGGCACCTTCCTAAACAGGAGAAAATCAGATAGGGAGGAGGAAAATAACTTGAAGGAAGCAGCTAAAGCAAAGGCGTTGATCCAGCACCATGTCTGTGGTGAGCTACAAGCACTTCCTTTTAACCAGGATGTAAATAAAAATGAAAAGGTGGAGTGCTTATTCAGAGATGAGGGGATATGTGATGGAGGACCTGGTATATTAAGTATATTGAGGCCAGTGAGTGACCACCTAAAGATTATAAATAAATCAGCAATACAGTCCTACATAGCATGAAGAATGGATCAAATGAGATGAGGATGGATTAAGGTTGATTGGGATATGGTAATAAGGTGTGGATTCTGGCACTGTCACGGCCCACAGGAAATCGTCCGGGTCAAAGGTGCCCATTTGGTGCCCTTCCCAGCAAGGCTGAATATACTGAACCACCTGCATACACTACTCTCTCTGGTATAAGCTTTCAGATCTTAGAAACTCTAGTCAGACTATGCGAATTTATTGAATGAATAGAGTTTGTGTGGGAGACCCTTATTCAGACACACCTATTTAAATGGTACCAGCAACTTAATCTTCTTACCAAAAACAAAGTGATTCAAGGCCAGAAACTGTTTTCTCCCACTTTTCCCTCCTGTGGATTGTCATGTTACAAAATGTGTTTCTAAAATGACAAATTTCTCCTTAAGTGAAAGCAAACCAAGAATAAGTCTCAAGGAAAGCAGTTTTCTGAAAATTACACAATGAAGGATCAAATTGTCCTTTTCTCATGCAAATGAAGTCCTGTAGGACCAGCAGAGCATTACTCCATAAATCATTCTGTGCTCTCGCACAAACTTAACACAGTTCCAAATACGAGGCCACGAGTGTGTTTAATCGAGCACTGACAAAGCGGTACAGCTGGTTCAGCTTAGTGCCTGTTTGAACATTAGCTTCTAGCGTTAAAGTTCTTATTCTGTGCTGCCGCATATTTGCTTCATTTTTTTGTTTTTCTTTTAGAGAATTATTTTATGCTTTTAATTTCTTTGTGATGAAATATACATATAATCAAATTCAGCACCCTAAGCCTTTTGAGTGTACAGTTCAGGGACATTGAACGCTTTCACATTGTGGTGCAGCTGTTACCCCCATTCACTTCCAGAGCTCTTTCCATCTTTGCTTAGTTTATACCAAAATTTTCTCCCACTAGACTCTGAACTACTTGAAGTCAGGAATGAGGACAGTAGTCAATAAAGTGACTAATTGTGAATGATGATAGTTCATGTTTATGATATAATATATGTCACACAATTTGAATTCATTACCTTATTCACATGGTTCACAGCAACCATTTGAGATTGATATAATTATGTTCACATTCAAATGAGGAAACTGAAGTCTGAAGAATTTATATGCCTGAATCCAGTCTCATGGGTAGTAAGATATAGAAGTAAAATTTGAATCGGTCATTTGTCTCCAGATCAACTCATACAAAACTATTTTCCCTGCTCAAAAATCAGACACTGTGTTTCAGTATCAATGATCAGTTCAGTTCAGTTCAGTTCAGTTACTCAGTCGTGTCTGACTCTTTGCGACCCCATGAATCACAGCATGCCAGGCCTCCCCATCCATCACCAACTCCCAGAATTTACTCAAACTCATGTCCATCGAGTCAGTGATGCCATTCAGCCATCTCATCCTCTGTTGCCCCCTTCTCCTCCTGCCTCCAATCCCTCCCAGCATCAGGGTCTTTTCCAATGAGTCAGCTCTTCACATGAGGTGGCCAAAGTATTGGAGTTTCAGCTTCAGCATCAGTCCTTCCAATGAACACCCAGGACTGATCTCCTTTAGGATGGACTGGTTGGATCTCCTTGCAGTCCAAGGGACTCTCAAGAGTCTTCTCTAGCACCACAGTTCAAAAGCATCAATTCTTTGGTGCTCAGCTTTCTTCACAGTCCAACTCTCACATCCAGGCATGACCACTGGAAAAACGATAGCCTTGACTAGATGGACCTTTGTTGGCAAAGTAATGTCTCTGCTTTTTAATATGCTATCTAGGTTGGTCATAGCTTTCCTTCCAAGGAGTAAGCGTCTTTTAATTTCATGGCTGCAGTCACCATCCGCTGTGATTTTGAAACCCCCAAAAATAAAGTCTGACACTGTTTCCACTGTTCCCCACCTGCCTCTTGAGAAACCTGTATGCAGGTCAGGAAGCAACAGTTAGAACTGGACATGGAACAACAGACTGGTTCCAAATAGGAAAAGGTGTACATCAAGGCTGTATATTGTCACCCTGCTTATTTAACTTATATGCAGAGCACATCCTGAGAAACCTGGGCTGGAAGAAGCACAAGCTGCAATCAAGATTGCTGGGAGAAATGTCAATAACCTCAGACATGCAGATGGCACCACCCTTATGGCAGAAAGTGAAGAGGAACAAAAAAGCCTCTTGATGAAAGTGAAAGAGGAGAGTCAAAAAGTTGGCTTAAAGCTCAACATTCAGAAAACTAAGATCATGGCATCTGGTCCCATCACGTCATGGGAAATAGATGGGGAAACAGTGGAAACAGTATCAATGATAACCCTCTGCAAATGGACAAGACAGCTATCATTGTTTATACGTGACAAATTAAGAAAAATGCTAAGTAGCTTGATTTACATCTTTTACCTAGTGGTATGGCTGGGTTCTGTTCAGGAAAAAAAGCTGTTTTTTGTTGTTGTAGTTTTTAATTTAAGAATTACATCATGTCTAATAGTATGATAATTGTTAGAAAGCCAAACAGTGAAATTAACATTTTAAGCATCTATGACGTTAGCACCTTGAAGAAAACTTTGTTAGTGTTTACTCAACTTGGAAGTTGATTTCTTCTTTCAAAGACTCCAGATGTATATAAATAAATACCCCTCGTAACTCATGGAAGAAAATGCAGTTGAAGGACTTAGTCCATGTCCATACATGAAACTTCACACTTGCACAGTGTTCCATCTCCTTTAGGTTGCATATTACAAGACAGTTAATTGTGTTCTCTTCTATCTCATCTATTTGCTTTATTTTCTCTTTCCTAATAGTATATGAGAGTGTGAGGTTTTTTCCCCTTCATTTAGTTCAGTCGCTCAGTTGTGTCCAACTCTTTTTGACCCCATGCAGCACGCCAGGCTTCCTTGTCCATCACCCACACCTGGAGCTTGCTCAAATTCATGTCCATCGAGTCGGTGATGCCATCAAGCCATCTCATCCTCTGTTGTCCCCTTCCCCTGCTGTCTTCAATCTTTACTAACATCAGGGTCTTTTCCAATGAGTCAGTTCTTCGCATCAGGTGGCCAAAGTATTGAAATTTCAGCTTCAACATCAGTTCTTCCAATGAATATTCAGGACTGATTTCCTTGAGGATGGACTGGTTGGATCTCCTTGCAGTCCAAGGGACTCTCAAGAGTCTTCTCCAACACCACAGTTCAAAAACATCAATTCTTCACTGTTCAGCTTTCTTTATAGTCCAACTCTCACATCCATACATGACTACTAGAAAAGCCGTTGCTTTGACGGTGGACCTTTGTTGGCAAAGTAATGTCTCTGCTTTTTAATATGCTGTCTAGGTTGTTCATAGCTTTTCTTCCAAGGAGCAAGCACCTTTTAATTTCATGGCTGCAGCCACCATCTGCAGTGATTTTGTAGCCCCACAAAATGAAGTCTCTAATTATTTCCATTGTTTCCCATCTCTTTGCCATGACATGATGGGACCAGATGCCATGATCTTAGTTTTCTGAATGTTGAGCTTTAAGTCAACTTTTCACTCTCCTCTTTCACTTTCTTTAAGAGGCTCTTTATTTCTTATTTGCTTTCTGTCATAAGGGTGTTGTCATCTGCATATCTGAGGTAATTGATATTTCTCCAAGCAATCTTGATTCCAGCTTTTGCTTTATCCAGCCCAGCATTTCACATGATGTACTCTGCGTATAAGTTAAATAAACAGGGTGACAATATACAGCCTTGACATACTGCTTTCCTGATTTGAACCCAGTCTGTTTTTCCATGTCCAGTTCTAACTGTTGATTCTTGACCTGCGTACAGATTTCTCAGGAGGCAGAACAGGTGGTCTTGTATTCCCATGTCTTTAAGGATTTTCCACAGTTTGTTGTGATCCATACAGTCAAAGGATTTGTGTAGTCAATAAAGCAGAAGTAGGTATTTTTCTGGAACTCTCTTGCTTTTTTGATGGTCCAACAGATGTTGGCCATTTGATCTCTGGTTCCTCTGCCTTTTCTAAATCCAGCTTGAACATCTGGAATTTTACAGTTAATGTACTGTTGAAGCCTTGCTTGGAGAATTTTGAGCATTACTTTGATAGCATGTGAGATGAGCAGAATTGTACAGTAGTTTGAGCATTCTTTGACATTGCTTTCTCTGGGATTGGAATGAAAACTGACACTTTCAGTCTTGTGGCCATGCTGAGTTTTCTAAATTTGCTGGCACATTGAGTGTACCACTTTAACAACATCATCATTTAGGATTTGAAATAACTCAACTGGGATTCCATCACCTCCATTAGCTTTGTTCATAGTGATGCTTCCTAAGGCCCATTTGACTTCACATTCCAGGATGTGTGGCTCTAGGTGAGTGATCACACCATCGTGGTTATATGGGTCATGATGATCTTCTTTATGTAGTTTTTCTGTGTATTCTTGCCACCTCTTCTTAATATCTTCTGCTTCTGTTAGGTCCATACCATTTCTGCCCTTTATTGTGCCCATCTTTGCATGAAATATTCCCTTGGTATCTCTAATTTTCTTGACAAGATCTCTAGTCTTTCTCATTCTGTTATTTTCCTCTATTTCCATGCAAATCTAGACATATATAAAAGACTTCCTCTTAAATAAGTGCAGAGAAATTGTGCAATTGTAGTATGAAATGTGGGGTAAACTTTTTGCATGATTTTTCTGCTTCTATTTCATAAGAAAACATCCAAGTATATTCTATCTTTGCAGTTTCATAACCTTAACCCATAGTCTCTCTTGAGCCTAAGCCAACTGGGTCTTTGTATTTGAAACCATCATTATTCATGTTATCTTATATTGCTACTTGCCAAATCCAATATTAAATTCTTAGACATCATATTACTTGACACTTGGTAGTATTTGAACCATTGCTAAACCTTTCCTCTTTGGAGTTCTTCCCTTTAGATTCTTCTACTTTTTCATACTCATTTTCAGTGTCTTTTTCTGAATCTTTCTCAGTTTCCTCATTTCTTAAAGCATTGTATTACCTCAGAGTTCAGTCTTTTGATCTTATCCGTTCTTGCTCCACATTTTTCCCTTGTGGAAGTCTATCCAGTAGTGTATCTTTGTGAAAGTGTTAATCGCCCAGTCGTGTGCAACTCTTTGCAATCCCATGGATCCTTTGCAATGCCATGGACTACAGACTGCCAGGCTCCTCTATTCATGGAATTCTCCAGGCAAAAATACTGGAGTGGCTAGCCATTCCCTTCTCCAGGGGATATTCTCCACCCAGGGATCGAACCAAGGTCTGTCAGATACTTTACTATCTGAGCCATCAGGGAAGCCCATATTATATAGTGTCTCTTCAGTGGTGGCCCGTGAAGCCGTATCTCCAGCTCCGATTTCTCAACTGGATTCCAGGCACATATTTCTAATTACCTGTACTATTATCCTGTGGCTGCCAAAACAAATTGCCTTCAACAAGTGAGTGAAGTCGCTCAGTCTTGTCTGACTCTTTGCGACCCCATGGACTGTAGCCCACCAAGCTCCTCCATCCATGGAATTTTCCAGGCAAGAATGCTGGAGTGGGTTGCTATTTCCTTCTCCAGGGGATCTTCCTGACTCAGGGATCAAACCAAGGTTTCCCGCATTGCAGGCAGAAGCTTTACCATCTGAGCCACTAGGGAAGCCTCCATAAACAAGGTAGCTTTAAATAATCGACATTTATTCTTTAGTAGTTCTGAAAGCTGCAGGTCTGAAAGCAGCATCGGCAGGGATGTTCTTCCTGGGGAGTTTCAAAGAAGAACGCGACTTTGCTCCTTCCTGTTTCGAGGGGCTCCAGGCACCCCTTTGCTCATGGCTAGACAGCTGCACTCTCTGCCTCCACATCACATGGGCTTCTCCTCTCTCCTTTCACATCTATCTCTGCCTTTCTCATAGAAGGATGAATGTCATTTGATTTAGTGCCCACCCAGATAATGCAGGATAATCTCATATCAAGATCCACGACCTCATTAAATCTACAAACACTTAAAAAAGGAAGTAACATTCATAGTTTCGGAAAGGTGGGCATAATTTTAGGGGCCACCTTTCTGTCCACTACAGTCTGCTTTATGATCCCCACAAATTTGTGTCCATCTCACATGTGGAATACCTCACACCGTTCTAGCATCCAGAAGTCTCAGTTCCTTAGAATATCACCTTCAAGTGTGAAGTCTCACCTGGATATATATGTACTTTACTCAGAACCTACAAAGTGCTGTGTAAGTGCTAAACACAAATGGAGAGTTTAATACTTAGCGGTCACCCTGCTGGCTGCTTAAAACTCTTACAAGGAGTCTGAAATGAGACACTGCTTGATCATCCCATTTTACAGATGAGGAAACCGAGGCATGGGGGATTCTGTGTCTTTCCTGATTGGCAATGCACATTTATGCAGTAATAAGTGAGAGCCAGAATTCAAATGGAGGTAGTCTGTTCGCAGAATTTGCATTTTTAAAGTATTTCCTGCTGTCTTACGCAAAAGGAATGTGGCAGCCAGAGTGCCAAACTGTCCTTTAAACCTTCCTTCAACTCAAATAGTTGCTAGGTCATGTCCTCCTCTTTACAACACATGGACTATAGCCCACCACTCTGCATGGTACTCTCCAGGAAAGGATACTGGAGTGGGTTGCCTATTCCTTCTGCAGGGGAATTCCTGACCCCAGGGATTGAACCCAAGTCTCCCTCATTACAGGCAAATTCTTTATCATCTGAGCCACCAGGGAAGTCCCAATTTCAGAATTTTCAACTATATAAATTGAATATCAACCACCAACAGGATTTTGCAAGAAAAAAATATTGTATCTCTATTAAGATTGTGTTTATTTGGTTCTTTGGTTGTTTTGAATTAAGAAAAAATATAAGGCATGAAGGTTTACCTATAGTTAATCATCAGTTCCTTCAGTTGCCTCAAAAAAAGTCCTAATATGTGAAAACAGTTCTTGTATAATATCGTAGTTTCTGATTCTCTCTTGCCTCTTTGTTGCAGTTTTTCAGTTACCCAGTAGTGTCTGATTCTTTGAAATTCCTTTGACTCTAGCACGCCAGGCTTCCCTGTCCTTCATTATCTCTCAGATTTTGCTTAGATTCATGTTCACTGAATTGGTGATGCCATCTGTCTTATCCTCTGTTGACCCCTTAACCTCCTGGCCTCAATCTTTCCCAGCATCAGGGTCTTTTCCAGTGAGTCAGCTCTACACATCAGGTGGGTAAAGTATTGGAACCTCAGCATCAGTCCTTTCAATGAATATCTCAGGATTGATTTCCTTTAGGATTGACTGGTTTGATCTCCTTACAGTCCAAGGGACTCTCACGAGTCTTCATCAGCACCACAGTTAGAAAGCATTGGTCCTTTGGTGCTCAGCCTTCTCTTGCCTCCTAAGTCCTCAAAAATAGCTTTGAAAATTTAACTCCACTTGTATTTCCTTAGACAAAGGAAAGAGGGTTACCATATGACATAAACTCATATTTAACCTAACATTATAAGAAAAGAAGTGATGACTTAGTATTACTGAATTTATAAAATTTTGAGAGTCTCAAAGAAGGGAGAAAAATGAGTCTCAGGGAAGAAGAATGACTCTGGGTCTCAGAAGTTTAAGGATTTCAACCCTGTCCTCTCCCCAATTCGTCTTAAAATGAGTTGCTTTAGTTCTTAGAGTCACTCACTCCTTATTTACGTAAAAGTTATAATAAGACCTTCTTTATGGGATTATTCAAAGGATCTGGTAAGACTGCACACAGAAACTTTCTAACTGTGAAATCACAGAGTTGCACATAATCCTTGGTAGGTTTGATTTAAAACAGTCTGGTGGTAAAAGAGCAAGCCCATTACAACCGGCCTGGGTAACTATGTTGTTTATAGTGAGAACCGAAGGAAGTAATCAGGAGCAAGTTACAGACTCATGCGAAGCGACAATGACATGTAGATGCTGGAAAAGTGTGACAGTGTGAATGTAACACTGAGAAGTTAGACTCGTGCAAAGTCAGGGTTGTCGAAAGCTTAGAAAAAGAAGGCAGGTCTGATGAAGTCAAGAGAGCTGCTAGTGCCACCAGGCTGTATTTAACAAAGCAAGTATTAGCGTGATGTTTAACACTGTAGCAACTTACCATTAGGAATAAACTGGGGGAAACAAATGCAAAACTGTGACATTTCAGTCCCCAGAAGGAACCAGTTGGTAAGAGTGAAATATAGGAGTCAGTTAACTCTGGATCTCCAACACAGAGAGATGACCCAGTAAGCTGTTTGAAGAGGCATCCTTCAAAATCTATTTTCTACCTAATATCTACATGATACCGCATGTTCTTTAGATTTGGAGGAGAGTTAATTAATTCTGTCACTGTCGCTATCAGCATGTAATGGCATTGTTCTCTAAACTATACTGATGTCAACAGAGTGATATATCCTAGTTCTGCCCCTGGAGCCATCAGCTAATGCCTCTTTCCTTTTATCCTATCATTTGTGTGTTTTCTTCTCTGCCCAGAGGACTTCTGAACTGCTGTGCTTCTTGTGTCTGCTGTAAGATGTAAGTTCAAGATATTAAGAGACATCTCCCAGGAACCCAAAATAACAGTCATGTCCTTAGTCCTAATTGATTGGAATGTCATTGCTGAAACTCACAAAGATGTTAATGACACTGATTCAAAGTAATTTACCCCTCCGGATAAATGACGAGGTAACGAAATTGTGTCATCCAACTGCTCTCTCTGCCTCCGGTCTCTGTTGCCTCTGGAACAACCTTGCTTCCGATGCCACACAGCAGAAACTAAGATGCCAATCGAACTGTCCCTCCGGGCTCAGACTCCCCTAAGAGTGCTCTGTGGGTTCGTAATAAATTGCCACCTCCTTAATTTAGCACTTAGGCATAATCACGCTTTGTGTTGTTTTTATTTTTTAGCTTATCCTTTTATTTTTTAGCTTACACTTCATCTTCCCTCAATTACATACAGAAATGCTTTAGTTTCCCACAGTCTCAATCTCAGGCCTCTTCTTTTTGTATGGATTTGTAACCTGCCCAGTAGGCCTCTTTCTTTAGTCTGATTTCTTCTTCCTCTTGCTGAAAGGTAAGCATCAAACATTACTTTATCCCAAGAGTTTCTTGTCCTTCTTTAGGTCCTCAGAGTGATTCTAGAGACTAGCTCAATCAATGCCACACAGAAGGTATTTAGTATATGTATGCTGAATGAGAAAACAGATGAATGACCCAATGAACTAAATATTTAGTATATGTATGCTGAATGAGAAAACAGATGAATGAACCAATGAACTAAATCAATAATACACAGACACAAAATGTAAGATGCATCCAGCTAAGCAAAAGAGTATCAGATATTCCTACTTTAGCTTTTTTATAGAGTGAAAGGAATATTTTTGACCTAAGATCTTTTTTTGTGTGTAAACCTCTCATGAGAGGTGGGGAAACCTGGGTATGGACTGATTCAGGTTTCCAAACTAACATTACTTGATGACAAAGAGAAATAAGTACTAGTGGCATTAAGCTTTATATTCATTTTACAAATCCAGTGGTTTGTCAGGCATATTTGCTAATAAAAGCTCCTGGAATTTTTATCATCCTTATGACTTCAGCCTTGAGAAGTATTAGGTATATGAGATAAGTATATAGGTATAGGTATATGTTGGATAAAAGAATGAATGAATGAGTGAACAAATTATATTTCTGAGAAGCACATTAAAATTCTGGTGGAAGTAGACAGTCATGTGGAGTGAAGGAAAATACGCAGTCCAAGTGTAAAAAGTGTCTCTTTACTCATGTAAAGAGACATGAGTTCTGTCTCTGGCTCTGCCATTCTCTATCTATGTGACCAGGACTACTTCCAGAAGTCTCTCTCCTTAACTTCTGTGACCCCCAGTCTTAATCGTGAAACTTTTGTTCCTTAAAAGTTGTAATTTCTTAAGGAATATTTATTCTCTTTCCTTCTTATTTTATACAATCTCTCTAAGAGAATCTCATTACTAACTTTTTTATTCCAATATATGGTTTTTAAAATTTATATTTTCATCCCAGACTTTATGGCTATGATTCACTAAACAAATATTTTTAATACTTTCCATGTGGTTGGTACTATCCTCTAAATATTTCACAGATTTGACATGCTCAAAATTGAATAAATAATCTTAACTGAAAAAAAAAGTTTTTAACGCATATATTACAGGTCATCCCAGATAATGATAATGTGACCCAATTGTTCAAGTGAGAAATTATGGATTCTTTCTAAACCTTTCTTCCTTCTGTGACATTCTATACATGCCACTCTAATACTCCTCCTTAAATATCACACAAAGATACTGATTTGACTCTATACATTCCTCAAGGATGCTATAACAACTCTTGTCTTTATCACATCACTCTAAAATCCACCTTCACACACTTGCCATGATGTTCTTAGGAAAAATTAAAAAGTATACACACAGCATACGGACCATATATGATTGTGTCACCTTCTTACTTAAGGTCTGCAGCTATCTTCTTACATAGACAGCTTCTTTCGGGGTCAAGTGGTAACTGCAGAACACAGTCCTGCATTCCTCAGTCCAGCATCCCCTTCTGCTGCTCCCCTGCCTGCCGAGGAGACAGGTGTGTATCAGTATGCCACGTGTTTCATACTATAGTTGACTTGCATATACTCTCACTTCTGATTTATTGGTTCTTATCCCTCTCATCTTCTGGATCAATTCCTGCTTATCTTAAAGATTATGGAAGGAAATAATAAGAATCTGTAAATTGAATTGATTTAGAATGTGGTATGGCAGAAAGAATGAATGATCTTTTTGATAACATCCCATTTTCTGCTTTTCTTTTATAGTACTAAGAAGAATTGAAAAAGTTACTTAACCTGTCTGTATTTCAGTCTCCTTATCTATAAAGTAGTGTTTTCAATGCAAGGAGTGGTAACCCTCTTTCTTTGTAATAGTCCTAAGCTTTAATGAAAACTGAATGACTCGTTTTGATCTCATCACATGCTCAACAAACACAAATTAATTTTGAAGCACAGAAATGCCATTCCATACAACTGAAGATGTAATGGCCAGAGATTAGTTTTCCTTCTTATCGTGTAGGCATTGTGTTTTACGGTTCTTAAGAGCTCTCACAATACATTCTTCAGGGTAAGGAAAATAAAGAACTATACACATGTTTTTTCATGATTGTTGTTGGAGAAAAAATATATACAGCAGGCAAAGGTTATTGATAACTAATTAAATCTCCATTATATTCTACCATGAAGTTTAGACTGAGAAAGTAAGTGTGTGCAATTAAAGTCCAGTTTCTACATTTTGATACCTCACCCTCTGTGATTTAAAATCTGTTTATAACAATACAAGATCATCTAATATTGGGAAAAACATTTCAGTTTAGACAGCACACATAAAGGAAGACATAAACACTTACTGTGTTGTCTTCCTAAAGGCTGCTCTGGACCTCCTCTGTCACTTAAAGTAGCCTAGATAAAACCCTTCTCTGCTTCTCAATGTTGATTGACAGAAGATAAAGGACTCCAGTTGTGATGAAAAATTACCAGCAAACTGTAGTCTTCATACAAATGCAATTCCTTTTATGTTAAAAGCCCATGAATGGAGGAAATGCTGCTTTTATGTGAAACACACCAATTACAAAAAGACTTTGGTAACTGCTCCTCTGGTTAAACTAAATTTAAGTTTGAGAATTAACAACATTTACTCTTTCAGTAGATGCTTGAGGAGTAAAGTTTGAGTGATCCTTCCAGTGAGGGTGAAAAAACTAGGTGTCAAAAGATTGAAATGGAATAAAGATGATATTTGGCCTGAAATAATTTGTCTATGCATTAGAAAAAAAAAATGGTGACTTGATTTCTACCAAAAAGTAACTGGATTGTGCACACCTTCTTTCATTTATTTATTCCTTTGTCTCTTTAGCCAGGTATTTTTAAAGATCTAGATACAAAATTTTTGAAAAGTTATAAAAAACTTAGTAATAATTCTATCCCTTACTAAAAGAAACTTCTTGATTGAGAAAGTCATTTAGCATTTAAACATCTTAGTTTCCTTATAAACATCTTAGTTTCCTTATATACCAAAGAGGGAAAAAAATTTTTTTTTGTTACTGGAAAAATCCTCTAAAGGACTCCAGGCCTCTTTCATCCTGTCTGAGAAAAGAAAAACAAACAAACAAAAGATTATAACAGAGATTGAAAGAAAAGGAAAGAAATTTCTGAAGTCTTTGGGCTAGGATTTCTGATTTCGTAAACATAGAATTTAAAGTTCCATTTTCTATTAACTGTAGTCTTAGGATGTACTCTTTAAAATACCTTTTCTATAATGGTATCAATGGAGTAAAAGTCCAAAGCCTCCTTCTCTTTAGAAAGGTGTTCCCTTAGGTGTCTAATAAATGGCTGAGTGGAAGCTAAGCTGCAAGTAAGGTGAAGAAGTACTCATGATTTTAGGGTAAAAAATGTTTGGGGCAATTTTTCTATTTTAATTTATTGCCTCTTCTTGCTGTTAGGAATTGTGATAATTTGGGTTCCATTTTTACTGTGTAATTTAAAAATAAAAGCAACACATGATAAAATCTGTTTGATAATTACAATCAAAATTATAATTTTGGGCAATTTCTATATAAAATATATCTATTAGAAAAAGCTTGAAGTAATAGCTCTCCTAGCTAGCATCTCCCCAGCTAGCATCTCTCCCAACATCTCCCTTTGTGAATTAACCACACTGACTCTTCCAGGGTTTCCTGTTGAAGAGCTTTAGTGACTCTTTATTTGGTAGGATGAAATCAGATATCACAAGATTGAAAATAAATAAAGATATAATTGAAAGTAACTATGCATCATAAACAAATATTGGAATTGTTTGAGTTCTGCAAAAAATTGCCAGAATTGTACACAATCCCAAGTGTGGGCACAGCTGTACGTGGAAGTAGACCAGCTGTACTCACAGAATGGCCTGTGAGCCTCTGACTGTCCTCAGCACTCTTTCAGGGGGTCCGTCAGGTAAAAACGCCTTTCATGATAATATTAAGATGTTGATTGCTTTTCACTCTGTTGACATTTGCAGTTATGATCACACAAGAGCAATGATGGTAAAACAACTGGTGCCTCAGCATGAATCAAGACACCAAAATGTCCTGGCAGTCATTATACTTGATGAAGCAGTAGCAATAAAAGCATTAATTCAATTAAATCTCAAGTCATGAATATACAGCTTTATAATAGTCTGTGTGACAAAATATTAATAGAAAGTGTACATAAAGCACTTCTGATATCTGATGGGTGTCTGGGGGGGGGCACTTGAGAGGTTGTTTGCATTAAGAGCTACATCAGCTGTTATGGGTTTTATTGTTTTGTTTTGGCCTTATTTGGAATGTTAATTTTACTTAAAATAATAACTAATTTAAACTAGGGCTTCCCAGGTGACTCCATGTAAAGAATCTTCCTGCCAATGCAGGAGATGCAAGAGATGTGGTTTGGATCCCTGGTTTGGGGAGATCCCCTGGAGGAGGCAATGGTGACACACTCCAATAATCCTTCAAGAAAATGCCATGGACACAGGAACATGGTGGGCTACAGTCCATGGGCTCACAAAGAGTTGGACACGACTGAGCATGCACACACACACACACACACACACATGCAATGGAAACTATGGTTATCAGACATGTATTTGACAGCCATTTTCTTGAAAATGAAAGGAATGAGCGACTCCCTTCAAGGAAACAGCTATCAGTATCTGTGGTCAAAGATTTCTGTGTTCACATGAAACCTAGAATTTCAGAAAATAGAATTCTTCCTAGTGCTTATCATGTTTTGTAATGAGAATAGTGATGATGTTAACAATATGATTTACAGAGAAAGAATCTACTCTGGCTGTTTAAGGCATATAGAGACTTATTGCAGGGTATTAAATGGATTACAAAGTCATTTTTAATGTTAAAAAAAAAGAAAAAAATGGATTCTAGATTTATCCTTTAGAAATAGCTCCCCAAGCTGTGCTTGAAGACAGGGCTGCTGAGAGATCTCCTAGGATCTGACGATCAGCCAGGTTGGGCTGCTGCCGTTCGTTGTAACTGCTTGCTTAGAATCCACATCCACAGGCTGAGCCTGCTGCTATTGCTGCATGGGCTACAGTAAGGCTGCCCGTGCTGAGGTTTGCCTCAGTGGGATGCAGGAAATGCCAGAGACACAGGTTCAATCCCTGGGTCGGGAAGATCCCCTGGAGGAGGAAATGGCAATTCATTCCAGTGGGATAGAAGCTTCATGCCCCGCATCTCAACATTATTAGCAAATTCTGTCAACAGTTTTGGCTATTGTAGATTAAACTGCTGTGTGAACTTTGGATATACAGTACGCCTGAAAGACAGTATCTATTTCCCCACACAGACTTGGTGTATCTTTCATATTCTAATCACCCATTACTCTTTAAGTCAGTGAGCTGCTCTCAGTTCCAAGTAGCTGTGTCACTGGTCTCTAGAGTTACTTTCTCTATGTCTTAGAAATGTATATATATATATATATATATATATTTCCTTGAAGAAATATATTTCTTCAAGGAAATGTAATCCTGTAGTTATCTTGGGCTTCTGAAGAGGGACCAGTAAAAGTTGTCCAAAAATTATCCAGTATCATCCTTAAATTTTGTCCCAGAAAATATCAAATTGAAATATCTAGATTGTGTTCCAAAATATTACAGATTTTTATCCTAGAAAATAGCATATTCCACTAGTATCAATCAGTAGCCTTATGATTCTAGAAAGATTCTTTAAGAGTCATCATAGGAAAGGACATCTCATACCTGTTTTAATAGTCTTATAGGAAAGAAAAATAAGGCTGTTACTTTGCAGTAAACTCTATAAGGAATTCTTTCTGTCAGTTTATAGAAAGTGTTAAAATTGTGTAATTGTAACCATCTCTCCACTTGCTGTCTCCTGAAATTTTTTTCTTTTCCTTTAAAGATCATTATAATTTATCTTTGAGCATTTTGAATATCCAGAAAGACCACCAGTGTACCAGGCTTCTCTGACCATGAGATTTCCTGGGAGGAATACTGGAGTGGGTTGATTTTGCCCACCTCCAGGGGATCTTCCTGACCCAGGGATCGAACCCTGAACCCTGTCTCCTGCATCACTGGTGGATTCTTCCCCAGCTGAGCCATCAAGGAAGCCGTCATTCATCTAAGCAGGTGTCATTTGCATTATGATGGCCCATACCAGAACATCTTCAGTTATCTAGACTCATGGGCTCATAGCCAACTCATGCCTTCAGGTGAAGCGGCCTTGAGCTCCATCTAGAGGCTGGAGTGAAGAACTTACATACAGGGAATTGTGCAGAAATTAAGGAGTCACCATTAGTTAGGAACGACAAGCTAGAATTTAATCCTAGGTTTCCTTCAAAGAACACAACAATTGGGTTTATTTTTTTTTTTAAGTACAGAATTTAATAGAATTAATTCCAAGAAAATTATTTATAACGTTTTCTTACACACACTAAACATTCAAATATATCAGGTATTGTTGTTACCCCTGAAATCACTAACTTGCTACCTGGAATCAAAACTAGGCTACTAGTATATAGGTATTCTATTGTTGCCCCAATGCGAAAATACGAGACAGTGACAAGCCACCACCTGTCACTTTATGATAATAAAATCTTAATTTAAAAAGTCCTATCACAAAATTCGCATCCAGCTCATCAAGGTCAAGTATTCAAAGAGATTGCTGTTTGGAATCAGATTGTGTGGATTCTTAAGAGACATGTAAGCAAGTGCTAATCATCATGTAATCACTTTGAATTTGTATTGTAAACACTTATAACTATCAATTTTAAAGAGTTTCCTTGTAAAGCTTTAAATGGTGTTCACATAATTTCTTCATTGCAGTGAATTTTAATGAAAGTGGAAAAACACCCTTGGAATTCTTGGAATTGAACTACATGCTGATTCTGTTACTATTTCAGGGTATGTTTGGAATGAGCATATTTTTATAGCTAATCATAAGAGGAGAGTTTCAATGACCCTAAGTGCTTTTTTTTTTTTGATATCAAGATTTCTTTTTTTAGTCTAGTAAAAGTCAGAATAAAAATGATGATATAACAGAGAGGCGCTTCGGTTCTTTAGAAGGTCATACCTCAAGTTTTTTTGAGATACATGCTGGAGTTAAAAATGTCTGTCAGAGGAGACTTGCCCAACATTGGTGGATGGAGAGAGGCTAGCGGGTGTATACTAGTTGAAAATCAGCAGGGTGCAATCCATTTCTACTTGCTTTTCCCTCTGTTTAGACATTTTACTATGTGTTATTAAAAAGGACATAAACGTTAAGAATTTTCCTCAGACTGAAGAAAAAAATCGACCTTTGAGATAAAATGTGTTAAAAGATAAGCTGAAACCTATTAAATATTTTAAGAGTTCATTTGAGCAAAAATCCATTCTAATCGGGCAGCCTCAATATAGCAGATAGAAAAGAGCTCCGAGGATCTGTACAAAGTGAAAGACCTTTATGCACAGACAGAGGCAGAAACAGAAAGACCTATTAAGCGAAAAAGCAAGTGGGTTATGACAGGGTTACTTTCCTTTAGGAATTGTCCATGGTCTATTGGACAGTTTATCTAACTAGTGCTGATCAGATGGTTCCCAATTGATTGATTCAAGATTCCATATCTGAGGGAGCCAAAACTGTACATAAGTTAAGTCATGGCTTGGTGACACGGGGCTTAGCATAAATGACTCCATTTGGGTCCTGTTGTTTTGTTTTTTAGTGATTGTAAATACTAAAAATGCCTTTTAATAACACACAGCACTGTGCACACACTACATACATCTTGCCAAATTTCAGCATTCTGATCAGCAAAGTAATAATTTTCAACTTTAATATGGTTGTTCGGGATAATAATAGGAAGAAAGGTAAATTATTCAGGGCAATGGGTCTGGGACACAGCAACAGTTCATCCACATTTTGCTCAAATATAGACTTTTGAATGAGGAAATATTCCCAAGACCAGTGATCTGGTGAGACCCTCATGTGGGAACATGTATGGCACAGCTGGACATGTTCTCATGCAAAGAAATCAGCTACTGTCGGAATAAAGGCATCTAGAGACACACAGGTGTGTGCTGGTGAAACTGTGAGATCTGCGCAAGGTCGTGGGTTGTATCAGTGTCAGTTTCGTGGTTGTCATATTGCACTAGTTGTGTTGTGTTAGCCAAGCAAGGAGGCATCTTTGGGGGCCACGCAGTGGAGGGCTCATGGCTCTCTCTGTGTTAGTTCTTACTACTGCGTGTACATCTAAATCTTATGAACAGAAAATCTTAGAATCACAGTGCTGCAGCATAACTTCTAATCAATCTATAAATAGAAAGCTAGGGACAAGAACTATGAATAGCAGGGGGTAGACCATCACTAGGTGTGTGATGTTTCCATTAATGAAATTACAGAGGACAAAAAAAGGTGAATAATTTGCGGATGACTTCTAGAGCTTGTCAGCACATCTAGAGAAAACAGAAAGAAGCCATTTGTTTTTTGACAGAGAGATGGACCCTTGTGAATTTAGAAAGATCTGGGTGTGGAACCTTATGCCCTCAACCCAGGGAATGCCGAAAGCTATAATTTAGTGAGAAGATTTGAGCCTGTACCCAGTCCCCTCAATTACTGGCCTTGTTTTTATGGATTCGTTGCTATTTTGTGAATTCTCAGTAGCCACAAGGCATTCATTCTTTCATATGTAATTTGCTTAAAAGACAAAGGGACTCATCTGAGCATATGCTGTGTTTGTTGTGTGCAAATCATGCAGGCACCAAAGGAGGATAGGATATGACGTGTACTTGCCTTAAAGAGCTCCCAAAAGAAGTGGAGAAGTAAATTGGCAAGCACTTCCTGGTGGTTGGCTTCCCAGGTGGTTCATTGGTAAATATTCCGCCTGCAGTGTAGGAGCCTCGGGAGATGTGGGTTCAATCCCTGGATTGGAAAGATCCCCTGGAGGAGGGCATGGCAATCTACTCCAGTATCCATGCTTGGAGAATCCCATGGACAGAGAAGCCTGGGGCTGGGGGAGCGGTGGGGGGCTACAGTCCATAGCGTTGCAAAGAGTTGGACACCACTGAAGCAGCCTAGCACACACATGGCGGTTAAGTGTTAGGACACTCTACTTACTTCATTTGTATATTCACCCATACTGCTTTTTAACCTTTTTTTTTTTTAATAGCATGCAATAAATGTACATAGTTTCAAAAGACAAACTACCTGAATGATGGGAAATAAAACAGCAGACTTTAGGACTCTACTTCATCCTCAAATCTTATTTCACAGAGGAACCACTTTCAGTACAAAAGATTGTTTACTCTGAGATTGCCTGCCATATTTTTAGCTTATTTTGTTATTTCCTATGTTTTAATTCCTCTGTTGTTATAATTAAATAATTATGCTACCCAGCATCAGCATGTGATACTTTGTTTACATGTCCTTTCTGTACCACTTTCTTTTTTTTCCCCTAGAGTTACTAATTGCCTCATATCTCTCCTGGGGTTTTTCTTTCATCATTGGTAGAAAATCCTTTTACTTCTATTTTTCTTAGAGCCTTTGCAGGACCCCACACCATTGTCTGTCTTGTTTTAATTTTTCATTTTGGTGGAGGACACTCCTGTGGTAGGTTCTTAACAATGGGTGAAAGGGTAGGAAATTTGAGAATCTTTTTTAATTTTAGTCTTCATGTTAATTGATAGCTTTCCTGGATGAAGAATTGTAGTTTCTTTATAGTTGCCTTATACAGAAATGTCTATCTTTTTTCTTCTGTGTCATTTTTGCATTTTTTTTGTTCTCAAAGGTCAAACTTCTTTCTTTTAAAATAATTTTAGTTATGGTATTGAGTAAGCAATGGCTTTTCCAATAGTCATGTAAGGATATGAGAGCTGGACCCTAAAGAAGGATGAGCACCAAAGAATCGATGCTTTCTACCTGTGGTGCTGGGGAAGACTCTTGAGAGTCCCTTGGATGGTGAGAAGATGAAACCAGTCAATCCTAAAGGAAATTAACCTTGAATATTTATTGGAAGTACTGATGCCAAAGCTGAAACTCCGATACTTTGACACCTGATGTGAAGAACTGATTCGGTGGAAAAGACCCTGATGCTGAGCAAGATTGAGGGCAGGAGGAGAAGGGAATGACAGAGGATGAGATGGTTGGATGGCACCACCGACTCAGTGGTCATGAATCTGAGCAGCTCTAGGAGATAGTCAAGGACAGGGAAGCCTGTCCAGGGGGTCTCAAAGAGTAGGACAGGGCTTAGTAACTGAACAATACAGCAACATTTATTTGGGGGGAGAGGAAAGATAAGCATGTTTGTTCAAGCAATTTATAATTAACCAAACTACTTTTAACTCCTCCCCTCCTGGCTTTCCTCCCTCCCTGTCCTAGTCCTCAGAGACCTAGACTGTCTGTTCTTTGGAAAGGTTCTGCATTTGTGACTGGTCTAGGAAGGTTAAGTGAGACAGACAGGGAAAGAAGACATCCTCCTTTCTCTCTCTTCTCTCAAAGTAGTGGAATGGGACAACTTAGAAAGTCCGAAAAAAAAAAGAAAAAAAAGAAAGTCCGGATCAGAATGCAGACCTGGGAGAAAAGAGACCAAGGATTTTGAAAACTATTTCTTCTGTCCTGAAAAGTTGGAATGCAGAAAGCAACTTTGTAATTCACACACCACCTAAGAGCTTCACAGATGGCATTTTTATAGAACGATTTATTGAGGTGTAATTTGCGTACTATAAACTCTATTCTTTTACTGTAGAGTTCTATGATATTTGACACTTTTTATTGTACAGTTCTGGGAGATTTGACAAATGCATAGAGTTGCACATGTGTGTGTTAGTCATTCAAGCATGTCCGACTCTTTGCGACCCCATGGACTGTAGCCCACCAGGCTCCTCTGTCCATGGAATTCTCCAGACAAGAATTCTGGTTGTGGGTTGCTATTTCCTTCTCCAGGGGATCTTCCCAACCCAGGAATCGAACCTGGGTCTCCTGCATTACAGGCATATTCTTTACTGTTTGAGCCATCAAAGTTGAATAACCACGACCAAAATCAAGATTTAGATAATTTCCTCAGCCTCCTCACTCTTCTTTGTGGTCGTCCCATCACCTACTCCCACCCTCAATTCCAGCTCTCATGTTCATAAACAGTCTTCTTGTGTGTAGAGAATTCTCCTCAATCTAGAGAATCTTCCTAGGTTATCTTGTTCCATACTCAAATATAATAAGATTAATGGATTATTCTTAAAGTCTTTGAAATTAATAAGAGATCTATTCAGTGCCTAAACAAGTGGTATGACATAATCAGAATATTTTTTTATTTTTATTTTTAAATTTATTAATTATAAATTCTGTGTGCTATCAGACACAGAAATAAAAAAAGGTCATCCAGGAGTTTTGATATAGGAAATCATTGTCTGAAATAACTGCAAATTTAATTTTAAAATGTAATTTTTATATGAAGTATTTGTACAGTAAACAAGATCAAAAAGGAGAAAAGGGGAAAATATGCCATATAATATTTACCAAGTTTGGCATAATTTTAAGAATTTTGAATCTTTGCTGGGATAGGCACTGTGAGAGATAAAGAGGGACCACAGAATTTATGAAGTATTTAGGGACATGCATTTCAAAATGATATTGTGATCAGTAAGTTAGCCATATGCAGAGGAGGAAAAGTGTGAAATGAAAACCTTTCCTTTTTGATTATTAGGTCACATTAATACCCCCTCTTGTACCCTAATGAAACTGAAACTAAGAGAAATCAAATAACTTCCTGAGTGTCAGAGAGAGAATGGCAAGGAATGTTTCAAGTGATCTCAAAGCTCGTGTTCTTTCCAGTGTATTTTCTTCTACAAATCAAGAAGCTTGTACTCTTGTGTCCCTTATATTCCCTCTTTAGCTTTATAACTTGAAACACATACTCTCATTTCTAAGTCCTCTGTGGCTTTTTCAAGAAGGTGCTACTTTATTTACGCTATGTTATTTAACTGTCTCATTCATAGCACAGGTCTCCCTTTCTAAATAACTAACACATCCCAACCCTGTGTGAACATGTTCAAGTCTGTTATATATAAGTAATGACAACAATAATGCTTTGTGTGTGTGTTTAGTCACTCAGTCGGTGTAATTTACGTACTATAAACTCTACCCTTCTATTGTAGAGTTCTATGATATTTGACACTTTTTATTGTACAGTTCTGGGAGATTTGACAAATGCATAAAGTCGCATGTGTGTGTGTTAGTCACTCAGTCATATCTGACTCTTTGCAAACCGTGGACAGTAGGGCATCTGGCTCCTCTGTCCAGGATTTTCTAGGCAAGAATACTGGAGTGGGTTGCCATTTCCTTCTCCAAGGGGTCTTCCTGATCCAAGGATCAAACCCACAACTCCTGTGTCTCCTGCACAGACAGGTGGATTCTTTACCACTGTGCCACCTGGGAAGTGACAGTATGTATACATAAATGGGCTACCCTTGTGGTTCAGCTGGTAAAGAATCTGCCTGCAATGCAGGAGACCTGGGTTTGATCCCTGGGCTGGGAAGATCCCCTGGAGAAAGGAAAGGCCACCCACTCCAGTGTTCTGGCCTGGAGAATTCCATGGACTGTATAGTCCATGGGGTCGCAAAGAGTCGGACACGACTGAGTGACTTTCACTTTCACTTTCTGGTGGCTCAGATGGTAAAGACTCCACCTGCAATGCAGGAGACCAGAGTTCAATCGCTGGGTATGGAAGATCTGGAGAAGGAAGTGGCAGCTCACTCCAGTATTCTTGCCTGGAGAATTCCATGGACAGAGGGAGTCTTGTAGGCCACAGTCCATGGGGCCACATAGAGTTGGATGCAACTGAGCAACTAACACACACATATACATAAATATATAATGCTTGCTTGCATATTATGTTACCCCATATCTGACCCTGTCTCTCTGTTTCCTTTTACAACAAAATTTCTCCAGTGAGTTTTTATATGCCCTTTTTATATTTTCTCAACTCCAGTTCTCTTTTCAATCAATTCCAATCTGTTTTTAAATCCAAAGCTCCTCCAGTTTTTCATGATAAACATATCACGCTTCTAAGTCTAACGGTCACTTCTCTGCCTTCTACCCTTGACCACTCTGTCCTTGAGAATCTCTCCCAGCAGGGATTCTGCAGCCTCACTGTAACCTTGGAAGGGTGTTTTTTCCTCACTGATCACTCCTTGGTCTCTTTACTCAGGCTTCCTTTCAACCTGACCTCTCAGTGTTGACGTGTCTTTGGATTCTGCCGTGGGGCCCACCCCACTTTCCCCGTTCGCTGTATTCTTTCATTACGTGACTCCATCAACCCCATGGTCTTTCCCTGTGTGCATTAAGGCATTCAGACTTTTAGGTTAGGCTTCCTGCTCTCCCCTGAATCCCCAGCCCAGGGATCTAAATTCCTATTTGGCTTTTCTCTTTGCATAACTAAAGGGACTTCGTAGTGAACGTATTCAAAAGAGAGCTCTTGAGTTGAGCTGGAGGAGTTGCTTGTATATTTTTGAGATTAATCCTTTGTCTGTTGCTTCATTTGCTATTATTTTCTCCCAATCTGAGGGCTGTCTTTTCACCTTGCTTATAGTTTCCTTTGTTGTGCAAAAGCTTTTAAGTTTCATTAGGTCCCATTTGTTTATTTTTGCTTTTATTTCTAAAATTCTGGGATGGGGGTCATAGAGGATCCTGCTGTGATTTATGTCAAAGAGTGTTTTGCCTATGTTCTCCTCTAGGAGTTTTATAGTTTCTGGTCTTACATTTAGATCTTTAATCCATTTTGAATTTATTTTTGTGTATGGTGTTAGAAAGTGTTCTAGTTTCATTCTTTTACAGGTGGTTGACCAGTTTTCCCAGCACCACTTGTTAAAGAGGCTATCTTTTTTCCATTGTATATCCTTGCCTCCTTTGTCGAAGATAAGGCGACCATAGGTTCGTGGATTTATCTCTGGGCTTTCTTTCTGTTCCATTGATCTATATTTCTGACCCAATCAAAAAATTGGCCAAAGAACTCAACAGACATTTCTCCAAGGAAGACATAGAGATGGCTAACAAACACATGAAAAGATGCTCAACATCACTCATTATCAGAGAAATGCAAATCAAAACCACAATGAGGTACCATTATACGCCAGTCAGGATGGCTGCTATCCAAAAGTCTACAAGCAATAAATGCTGGAGAGGGTGTGGAGAAAAGGGAACCCTCTTACACTGTTGGTGGGAATGCAAATTAGTACAGCCACTATGGAAAACAGTGTGGAGATTTCTTAAAAAGCTGGAAATAGAACTGCCATATGACCCAGCAATCCCACTTCTGGGCATACACACCAAGGAAACCAGATCTGAAAGAGACACGTGCACCCCAATGTTCATCGCAGCACTGTTTATAATAGCCAGGACATGGAAGCAACCCAGATGCCCATCAGCAGACGAATGGATGAGGAAGCTGTGGTACATATACACCATGGAATATTACTCAGCCATTAAAAAGAATTCATTTGAATCAGTTCTAATGAGATGGATGAAACTGGAGCCCATTATACAGAGCGAAGTAAGCCAGAAAGATAAAGACCATTACAATATACTAACACATATATATGGACTTTAGAAAGATGGTAACGATAACCCTATATGCAAAACAGAAAAAGAGACTCAGATGTATAGAACAGACTTGTGGACTCTGGGAGAAGGCGAGGGTGGGATGTTTCAAGAGAACAGCATTGAAACATGTATATTATCTAGGGTGAAACAGATCTCCAGCCCAGGTTGGATACATGAGACAAGTGCTCGGGCCTGGTGCACTGGGAAGACCCAGAGGGATCGGGTGGAGAGGGAGGTGGGAGGGGGGACTGGGATGGGGAATACATGTAAATCCATGGCTAATTCATTTCAATGTATGACAAAAACTACTGTAATGATGTAAAGTAATTAGCCTCCAACTAATAAAAATAAATGGAAAAAAAAAAAAAGAAAAAAAAAAGAGAGCTCTTGATTGCCCATTCATTATACCTGATTTTCTCCTAGTTTTTACCTGCTTGTGTAAGTTTCAGCATCAGCTATTCAGTTTCCCAAACAAAAATCTTAGAAGTCATCTTAATGTTTCTTTTCCTCCTTATCACCCCCACACACTTTGTTTCCAAATCCAATAATTCAGTTTCAAAATACTGTCCATCCATGGCTCATTTTTCTCTTCACAGCTTTTACCCTGGCCCAAGGCAGAGCCTTAGCCCAGTTCATTACATACCTTCAGTTAGCTTCTTTGGATTTCAAGCTTTTTTCTCGCCAGACTGTTCTCCACAGAGTCATAATAGTGGTCATTTAAAATGCAGATTGTATTCTCCTGCTTAAAACTCATCAATATCTCTGAATTAAATCTGGACTAAAACTCAAACGTTAACAATGGACAATAAGGATGAATGATCCGGCCCCTCACAGCTTATCTCAGTGGCTGCCCTCAAGTCTCTGTGCATAGAGATGACTAATTTATTAATGTTTGGCAGCTCAGATGGGACTGTATTGACGACCCTAGTTAAAGTAGCCAACCTCCATTAGTCTCTAAACTATAACCATTTACTTCTGCCATTAATTACACTTGGAAAAACTCAAATGATCTTGTTCTTTACTTGGATTTGTTTGTTGTCTGTTCCACTAAAATGCCAGCTCTGTGAACAGAAGGTCATCTCTGTATTAACCACTTTATCTTCAGGATACAAGCACCTAATAGAGTTCAATAAATATTTCAGTGAATTAATGTCTATAAAATTCCAAGACCAGTGCCCAACACACTTAAAATAAGTAAATATCAGTCATTAATGTTATTTGTATCAATATTTTTATCAGTTGAATCATCGAATGCATGAATAGAATAAATGATTATTCTCAGTTTCTTCATTTAAATGTGAAATACATGAACTAAATAATCCTTGACACCCCAAATGTATGATTAAATCATAATTTAAAATCACATGTTGAGAATTTTCAAACACTCACCCATTTTCCATCTGCTCCCTGTAATAAATGTTAATTTATGGCAGCTCACTAGATATTAGATACACAGTGAATAATGGTTAAAAAAATGATAAAGCTCAAGCTTACTAATTACCCTGAGATGCAGGTAGCACCAGTGGTAAAGAATCTGCCTGCCATGCAGAAGACTTGGGTTCAATCCTTGGATTGGGAAGATCCCCTGGAGGAGGAAATGGCAACCCATTCCAGTATTCTTGCCTGGAAAATCCCACAGACAGAGGAGCCTGGACCCTAGGGTCGCAAAGAGTCAGACGTGACTGAGCACGTGCCTCACCTCCCCTCAGGGTTCTGAACTTAAAGATGGATAGATGATAAGCCCCCAATTATTGGGTTGTTGTGTAGTTTAGATAGGAGAGCATGTGGTGTTTTCTATGGGTGTAGAATCAGTTGACAGAGAAGGCAATGGCACCCCACTCCAGTACTCTTGCCTGGAAAATCCCATGGATGGAGGAGCCTGGTAGGCTGCGGTCCATGGGGTTGCTAAGGGTCGGACACGACTGAGTGAATTCACTTTCACTTTTCACTTTCATGCATTGGAGAAGGAAATGGCAACCCACTCCAGTGTTCTTGCCTGGAGAATCCCAGGGACGGGGGAGCCTGGTGGGCTGCCGTCTATGGGGTTGCACAGAGTGGGACATAACTGAAGTGACTTAGCAGCAGCAGCAGAATCAGTTGAACGTAGAAGCCTCCCAAGTGCTGGACCATGGAAAGCCTTCTGTGCCATCTGTAAAATACCATGAAAGAGGATAATTTACTACTGGGAAAAGGAGATGTAAAGTTTTTGTTTTTGTTTTTCTACTGCAATATGTTCTGTGATCAGGAAGTTATGGGAAGGTCAGAGGAGAAGTTTCATGTTACGTGAGGAAGGTGGAATATTTTCATCTATTTTAATATAGACCAGCTATCCAAGTGCCGCAGTGATTCCTGTTAGTAATCACTTGGTAAGACATTGGAAAGAAGAATGGGAGGAGAGGGAAGGAGAAAGATCTGTTAGGAAGCTATTCCAAAACAAAACAAAACTATGCTCTCCATAAATAAATAGTTGTCAAATGATTTAAAATTAGTGACACACTTCGTTTATTTTTCTGAGCTGTAGTTTCTTTGCGAAATGTCATTGATAAAACTTAAAATGTGAGCATGTTTAACACTGTTCCTGAAAAATGATGCTTAATAATTGATGGTGTGTTCGTCTCTCCTTTTCTTTCCATTGACTTCCATCTAAACTGAGTGCCTGTTCAACAGATGCCCTTGTCACAAGTGATACAATCTAACAAAATACACACACTTACACACAAGGGAGATAGTCTGGGAAATAATCCCTTCTGGTTTAGAGATGACAAAATTCTATTGATTTCTTCCCTTCTGACCTTCTCTGTAACAACATGTTCGCAAGACAGGGAACCACATATGCTATTTTCTTTTTTTCTGATTGGAGGACAAAGAGCTCAAAAAGTCTCTCAAGTCAAACCATTCAAAGTCAGATCTTCCAGGATCTTTCTGAAGCTCAGGAATGGTCAAGTTTAATTGCATCATTGGCAACCAAGATCCATGTTGCACCAAAAAACTTCTAAAATTATAGAAATATTTTTGCCTATTAATCAGTAAAGAAGACTGTGTTTCTGCTTTCCTACAAAATGATACATAGTTATTAAGCTCCTTAAATGTAACTTCTCTTCTTATTTATCTTTATATCTTTTATATCCAAAGCAGAGTTTGACATGTAATTGGGCACAACAGATGTTTATTGAATTAAATATAAAAAATGCCTGAATGGAATATTTTTACACAGTTTTTTTCAACTTGAAATCCAAAAACTCATTATTGAGCAATTTTGATGTTCAAGGCATTAGATTAGGCATTGCAAGGGATGCGAAAATTAATGAGAGAACTTATTTTTTCCAACAGCTTATAGTTAGAAACAAAATTGCTTACCTAAAATGAATCCTAGTGTGAAACTCCCTGTGATTACTGCTGTGATAAAAGTGAAGTTATACAATAGTACACTGAAAGGAAATATTAAATGCGGCTGGAAAGAATTTGAAAAGTATACCTGGAGAAAGTGGGAGTGGAGTCAGACCCTGTTTAATTTCTTTTTAAATGATTTTGATAGCAGGCACTAGCAAAAGAAGATAATGGGAAGATGAGGGGTGTTTTTAGGAAATGGTGGGAAATCTAACGGTTCTAAGCCTGAAGCGTGTTGTACAGAAGTGGGAAGGGAGGGGTCTGCCAGAGCAGCCTGGGGTAATGGGAGCACCGAGGACTCGGCCTCCAGGAGCCAGGCAGTTGAGGCTTTTGAACAGTACGGGTGTGGTGTGTACTCAGCGGAAGGAGTCAGCCATCCGAAGGCAGCGCTAACTCTAAGACATCCTGCTCTTGTCGCACCCAAATCCTGAGTACGAGTTAGCTGTTCAACCAGGACGAGATCCATTTGGTAGAACAACTCTTCCCCTGAGCCTTTTTCCCACCGTATGGAGCTCACAGCAGGGTTTTTATTGAGCTCACAGTACATGTTCCACAGTGATAACCAGATAGTTATCTGGTAAGCTTGTAATTAAACATCACTCTCTAGGTTGTATTTGATTTCTCCTCCCCAAGAAGGTAGTAACTCATAAAAGCTCTGTGACTACACAGAGGAATAACAGTTTCTCTACGCAGGAACTTCTCTTCTTGCTCTATTTAAGTTCCTACTTAAAAATCACAGATTTTTTTTTGGTTGTCATTTAAGAAGCATCTAAAGTTTTAGTATATTTACATGCCAAAGCACTCTCAGTAAGTTTTCACGATTTTACTTTATTATGTTGTATGTCAAACTGATACAAGTGATGTACAGAAATCACCAAAAACTTACAAAAGCAGACTATCACCCGTGATCAGATCATTGAAACAATGAATGAAACGATTTCACTTTCAGAGTTTCTTCCAAAACATTTTCTTTACTAAATGGAGTTCATATTTTATAGTTATTATTTCATCCTGCACTTTGTTCCCATTGTATCACAAGTATTTCCCATAATGTTAAAAATTATGTAAAGGGGTTTCCATTGATCATATACTATCTGATTCCACTTTTCTGATTTTTCCTAAGATAAATTCTTAAAAGAGGAACTTTGGGTAATGTGGCATTAAATTCAATAAATTGTCTTTATGCATAATGCCAAAATTCCTTTTGGCTTCTGGTGGTATTGATTTATGATGGTATTACTTTGTTTTTCTTTTTACATGTATTTATGATTACTTTGAGATCAATAGAGTCCTTATTTGAACATTCAATTTATTCCAAATATAAACATTAACAACAATGTATAGTAACTCATAAATTAATAATTGTATAAAGTGGGCAAAGAGTATAAAGAGATGATTCAAATACAAGAACAAATGGCAGTATTACATAGAAATGCATTATCAGTGCTTCTAAAAGTACAAAGAAATCAAATAGCTGCTCTGTTTCACTCACTAAATCAAAAACAGTTTTCAAGGTATATGTTTTTTACCATAGATTTTAATTTAATTGATTTTTTTTTTTACTGTTATAAGCAAGCCATATGCGTTTTTCCTTAAATGCATTTTACATACTAACTTAACAATTTTTATAGACCACTCTATAGTTTTTGGATATTTTCATTATTTGTGTTTTGACTACCAATAATAGAAACACGGTTAATGTCTCTTAACTACATATCTATGTTCTTTTCTGAATATAATATTTTTAGAATTAAATATTCTTTGCCCCTTAGAATGAAAATGACTTAAAATCTCGTATGACAGCTATGACTTGCTGAATCTTTTAGAAATATCTGACATAATTTAAATATTTAAACTTTGCAATACTCTTTATTGGGTTTTTGCAGTTTAGGACATTTATGTATTCATTGAGCATTATAAATCTTATCAAAATATTAAAGTCCTTATAGTTCATATTTTTACTTTAAATTTTATTTTCATATCAATAAAATTCCACATATGTACATAAACATGCTATATATTTGTCCTTATGTTTTACATGTATATTTTATCAGGCGTGCTTACAAAACGTATTTATTTAATTTTTTGGCATGTCTTTTTTATTAGTTAAATTATTGTATTTGTTTCCATAACTCTCATTCTGGGTTTTCCTCCTTCCAATTATTTTCCAGATGCTTAGTACTGTTGTTGTTTTCATAATCATTGGTTTTGACTCACCATTTAAATGTTGTTTGCTTTGAACCTAATGATTGAGAAGTAAAATACACCATTATATTAATTTGACTGACATCCACTTTATATTTTCTAACATATTTGATCCACTGTTTTCTGCTAATTAGTCTCAGGAAGAAAGAGAACGTTTTGAATAACACAATGAATTTATCAAAAATTACACTTTCATGAATTTTTCTCCCTTCCATGGTTTTTTGTTTGCTTTGTTTTAAATAGCCGAGCTTTTCAGCTGTTTTTATAATAAAGTTTTTCTATTACATTATGATTTATTTGTATTTCAAAGCTATTTTCTATATTACCATGAATAATATATACAATATACATCCATATACAAATAAGTTTATGTAAAATTATTTCATTGCATATTTTATACTGCTTTTATAGGTTGTTTCCCCTTTCGTGAAGAATTTAACATCTTACTAACTAGAATATGTGTATGCATATACAAATATACACACACGTATGTATATAATACATATGTCTACATTGAATGCACACACACAAACTTGCTTCTTTTGAGGAAAGGCATGTGAATGCTTGTACTGTTTGCCAATAGTGTATCCTATCAATACATCAGCGGTTGTGCCTAGAGTTAAGGATGTGTGCTGCAGACGCTGGTAGTGCATTCCAGAGCCCTGTTTATCTGAAAACATCTCACGGGCATTCATGGCTGCTCGCCTAAGGACGTATCTAGGAGACTCACGCATTGCTAGGTGTACTCATAGTCTTCTGATGCTGGGCATTAAAGGGGGGCACACCGCCTCCCTTTTGTCTTCCCCATTGTTAACCTGTGTATCATTTCTAGGGAAATACTAGTTTTTAATTCAAACATCTTATGTAATCATATTTAAGGTTGTGCTCATTTGTTTAAGATATTTTTACTCTTGGTTTTAGGGCTTTGTAGTCATATATCTAGTTTTAAGTTTATGGAGATATAATTTATACATTTATGTTAAAAATAATTCATTTAAGTATGTAAGTTTTCTGAGTTTAACAAATATAAATACCCACTTAAGACCACTGCAATTAAATTATAAAACATTTCCATGAGTCCAAAAGTCATGTCATTCTTTTTCTAGTCAAATTATACAAAAATCTGGCTTCTTCACTTCCTCTTCTTGAACTTCATACATATGGAATCATCAAATACATATTCTTTCATGTCTGGCTTCTTTCATTCACCGTACTGCTTTTGTGGCTTACCTATGCTATTACATGTATCAATAGTTTGTTGTTTGTGGCTTACTTATGCTATTACCTGCATCAATACTTTGACGAGCAGTACTATATTTGTACTTTACTCACTGATGGACATTTGAATTGTTTTCAGTTTCTAATATTATGAATAAAATCAGTATGCATATCTACACACAAGCCTTTGTGTAGACATGCACAGTTATCTTAGGTAAGTACATAAAGTCCAGTTGCTGGATGATAATATAAATGTTTGTTTGACTTTATAAGAAATTGCTAAACTGTTTTGCTCAAGTGCACCGTTTCCCACACCCATCATTCACCAACGATGTATGAGGGTTACAGCTGCTCCACAAAACGTCAACTTTTGGTGTTTACAGTCATCTTAGTTTTAGCCATTCAGTGGTTGTGAGGCGGTGTCTCACTGTGATTTTAATTTATATTCCGTGGCGGCTAATGTTACATACAGACCTCTGTGATGGTGCCTACGGAGGCTCATCTCTTGTTAGCCACCATCAGAGCCCTTGCTGCAGTGCCCTCCCTGTGAGTGTGGTCTCGCTTTACGACTCGTTTCTAATTGATAGAATATAGCGAGTACACTATGAGGCCATTTCTGAGATTAGGTTACAAAAGGTTCTGATTTACATCTTGCTAACAGACACTCTCTCTTACTGGCTCTGATGAAGCAAGCATCCATGATGGAGGGGTACGCACATCCAAGAGCTTAGGGCCAGCAGGGAGCCCAGCCCCACAGCCCACAAGGAACTCACTCACTCACTCACTCATGCTCAGTGGTGTCCAGCTCTTTGCCACCCCATAGACTGGAGCCAGCCAGGCTCTTCTGTCCATGGGATTTCCCAGGCAAGAGTACTGGAGTGGGTTGCCATTTCCTTCTCCAGGGGATCTTCCCAACCCAGGAATTGAACCTGAGTTTCCCATGGCTTCTGCATTGGCAGGTGGGTTCTTTACCACTGTGTCATTTGGGAAGCCCGCAAAGAAATGAGTGCAGCCATAATCCCTTTATCTTGGAGGACTATCTTTCCCAGTTTGAGTTTTGAGATCCAGCCTGGCCAGTACTTTGCAATTTTGCAAGATAGCCTGGAGCAGAGGAACAAGTTCAACTATGCCCAAAGAACTGTTCCATAATAAAAGCTTATTTTTCAGCTTCTATGTTTGGGATTAATTTGTTACACACAAATATATAACTAATATGAGTAATTTTTTAGTTCTTCAAGCATATTCAGAATAACTTCTTTAAAGTCTATGCTAAATTCAACACCTGGATGTTCCTATGCCATGCTTTTTTCTAGTTCATGGTTACATTTTCACTTGTCTTTGGCCATTCAGCAATATTTGATTGTACGAAGATACAATGATTGTTATACTATAGATACTCTGGAGTTTTATTATCCTCCACAGGTTTTGCTATTTTGTTCAAAGAGTTTTGTTCAAATTGCTGTTTTGTTCAATTTAGTTATTGACTGACATCCTTATGCTTGTGAGGTTTGAATTTGATGTTTTGTTAGCACAGATCTGTGGAAGTCCAATGTTTCCCAAGCTATATATTGTCTTTCCTATAGATCTTCTCATGGCTTAGTTGTCGTCTTTATTAGGGCACACCTAGAGAATGTCTTCCCTGGCTCAGGGAATGAGAATGGAGAATGACTCAGATGGTAAAGCGTCTGTCTGCAATGTGGGAGACCCGGGTTCAATCCCTGGGTCAGGAAGATCCCCGGGAGAAGGAGATGGCATCCCACTCCAGTATTCCTGCCTGGAAAACTCCAAGGATGGAGGAGCCTGATAGGCTATAGACCATGGGGTCGCAAAGAGTTGGACATGACTGAGTGACTTCACTTTCACTTCACTTCAGAGAATGTCTCGCTTTAGAGTCTTGCCTTCGCTTTTAAGGCATGGAATTTCTGGCATCTCAGTTGAAAGTTAAGGGTGGCAGTATTCACTAAAGAAGTCTTACATCTTGTGTCGTCAGAACCTGAACATCTTCCACTTCCACTTAAACCTCAGTGTCACTGCTCTGCTCTCAACCCTACCGCTTCTCTCTGGAGGGGTTTGTGTATTCTTGCCCAGGATATCTTCAACCACCCATCCAGAAAGACTCACAGGGAATCAAACATGCACTTTGGTCTTTCTGCAACAACTCTTTTTCCTCAAGTGTCCTGCCTTGCAAATTCCAACCTCTACAACTGCCCAAAGTCTTACTATTGCCTCCTCAGCTCAAGGGGAGCTATCATGCTTTTCTTGGATACAAGCTTGTACTGTCATAACTGAGAAGCCATTCTAGGTAGAGGCAGGGCTGGACTGTTCATGGCACCACCTCATGCGATTTCCTGTCCTCCAGTGCCTATAAACTATTTCCTATTATAGTTTCCCCAGTTTTATAGCAGTTTATAGTGGAAGAGACAGTCTCTATCAAAATCTGGTGAAGTTGTATTCTAAGAGTTTCAGTCAACATTTCTGTTTTTCTTTACTATCTTTATGTCATATGAAAATAGATCCTGATTTTGTTTGTTAATATCTCATATAGATTTCAGTTCTTTAGCAGTCACGGTTAGCAAAAAAACATGAAGTTTGACTTCATGTTTTGTTAAGTTTTCTACAGGTTTCAGCATACAATTTTTTTCTACCACTGGCTTAGAATTCATAAAGTTTCACCTGGTTATGAAGCTTATTTGTCTTTCCTGATGTTAAATAATTTTATTTTAATAACTGCTTTCTGTGTTTTTATCAAAACAACGTCCTCTTCCTGTCTACTGAGAACTCCTCTTAGCTTTTAAAATCAGTTTCTGTATATCTGTGAAACTCTGGAGGGATAAAACAATACTTTGACTTTTCAAAGAGCTTCTTTTCTGCAGAACTAAAGTTCTAAAGAAATATATTTTCCTAGATTTGGTGATTTTTCTTTATTTTCCAATTTTGGTACTTAGAAATATTTTAACTATTAATATGGGGTTAGGCACTATTCTCTTTATGATTGAATAGGCATGTTGTTCTTGTGAAACAGAAGTTTAGAATTGCATCAGCAGATTAAAGTTGAGAGATACTTGGAGCCACAGATAATCTCTTCAGTCTGTGCTTCTGCTTTTCCTTCACTGTATTTAGGGAAGTCCAGTCATCTGTGCCCAAGATGAGTCAAAAAAAGTCTGCTTTCTTCTGAGTACTCACTTTCCTGGTGTTCTGTTTGTTGTCCTTCAGTCTCGTCCCACTTCCTTCCTCTCTACCCCCATACACACCAAGGGTGATCCCCGGACCTTGCCCTAGGCAGGGAGGGGTTGATTTGTTCTCTGAGTATTTTACCTCCCACATTTCCTCTAAGTGAGAGTTGTAGAATGGTGTGTCCTAGGGCACTTCCACTTACCTCTTCGGCATACTGTCATTTCTCAGAAAAGATAGTACGTTGGAAGGTTAAAGCTTCCTCCCAAACAATGTGATTGGTCAGTTTAGAAATCAGAGGTAGTTTTCACTGCTTGGTTAACTTTCCCAAGATGTAAATAGAGATGTGACCACACACACACACTTTATGCTTATCTTTATATACTTTTTTTGCCATCATAATTGAAATTAGAATGGGAAAAGGAAACACAGAGAGCTGGGCTCATTGTCCTCTTACCCGGGAAGTAAAAGGAGCTTTACAGAATGTAAACTTGGCGTCCTCTGCATTAACATGAAAGCTCATTATCAACCTAGCAAAGGTTCAGGAAAGTCTGTACAAAGTGAATCCAAGAAATGGAGCTTCTCTATTGGACAACACAGGCTCCCCCAATATCCACGAGGGCACACTAAAGTATTGGATACATATCCATGCAGAAGGAAAGTGCCAGCAGGTACCATGTTAGAGCAGCCATTTATGGAAGGCCAAGTTGTGGTCCTGACAGCCCAATTACGACAAATGACATATTTACAAGGTGTCAATCTGTCAAATAAATGGAGACTAAATTGCTCTAGAATAATATCTTGTAATTCTTTCTGCCATTTTCTTTGACTGATGTGCTTCATTCTGACCTCTTTCCTTCACATCCTTCAGCTGTCTTCTGGGTCTCAGGACTGGTAGATGCATCTGTAGTCCAGGGCAAAGGGGGAAATGACTTGCATTCACTGTCCACTATGATCATACTGATGCTGGTTTAATTACAGGAATGACTACTGTTCATCATCATAACATCTAATGAGGTTGGTATTATTCCAGTTTAAAAAAAAAATCACAAACTCACAGCATTCAGCAACTAGCCTCAAGTTATTATAGCTCTAAGGGGAAGGACGTACATATTTTATGACTTCTTTCTTTGACATAGCATTCTACTTTATTGCACGTGTTTGATATTTTCTTTCCTTCACTCCACTGCCGTCATCGGTCAGATACCTTTGCTCCTTAATAGAACTTTCTGAGTACAGAGACTGTGTTTATTTCTCCATTTATTACTTAGAACCTTAGTAACAGTGGGAGTCAGCAAGCATTGATTTGATTCTACAATTCATAGAATAACAGCATCGGTGAATTTACTTGGAAATTGAGACTTAAGTAATAGGCTGATTTCTACAACTTAATTGTTATGTGATTCCTTATTTTATACGATGAGTCTGATACCTGACATATAGAACATTGTTATGATTATGAAATGCAGCACAGCATGACAAAACATAACACAGTACCACACAACACAATAAGGAGAAAACACCAGCATATAATATACGGGTAGACTCCGTCAGTGGCTCCTTCTATACTCAAATTCCCCATAAGACCACACATAAACATACATCCATGCACACACTAAAATAAGGTATAAATTGGGAGTCACAGTAGCAGGATTCTAGTGTCGGTAAGGTCAACATTTTTAAATTTTGTATAATATTTGATTGTCTGTATTCAGCATAATATTTGATTGTTGTTTTTTAATCCTATCTATTATGCATTAGGCTGCAATCAAGATACTTATACATCAATCTTTGTTTGAAAAATGCTTTTACTGAATTCTTTGGGTTGGATTCTGAGTAACAGAGTTATGAAACTAAAGATAGAAGCCTATTAATCTATCTAATATGGTTTCCAGACAAGTCTGTAGGGCCTACTTTTTCACTAAGAAAGAATACCAGTGCTGACTTAAGATAATCTTCCAAAAATCAACTCTTTTTTTAAAAGAAATAATTAGTGTGATCACTCAAAAAGTTGAATCTTTAAGTGTAATCTTTCATGTGCTTTATTGATTGAATTTTGTAAATGTTCTTTGATCTAATTTTCATAGTGATCTTTCTGATACCTTGACAACTGAGCTAACTAAAATCTTTGTAATACCCAATTTTTACCCCTAAAAATAAAAAAATTTATAGATTTTTAGATAGGCAAAAGCAGCTTACTTTGATGCTTTGTGTCAAACTGTTTTATGCATATTTGTATTTGTTTGGATAGTTATCAAGCTTTAATGAGTTGTTACAGAAACAAAAATGCTTTGTTAATAATTTTTTTAAGTGTAGCAGACCTAGAGGGGTGGGAAGGAGAGAGAGATGGGAGAGAGGTTCAAAAGAGGGGGGACATACGTACACTTATGGCTGATTCATGCTGAGGTTGGACAGAAAACAACAAAATTCTGTGAAATAATTACCCTTCAATTAAACAATAAATAATTTTTTTTAAAAAGTGCAGCAGACATTTCCACAGTACATGTTGACATATAGACACACCAGTCCTCTGTAATGAGTAGGAAAGCTGTGGAGTATGAACTAATGTCTTCATGAGCCTGCGTGCTAAGTTACTTCAGTCGTGTCTGACTCTTTGCAACCCCATGGACTGTACCCCGCCAGGTTCCTCTGGCCATGGGACTTTCCAGGCATGCATACTGGAGTGGGTTGTCATGCCCTCCTCCAGGGGATCTTCCTGAGCCAGTGATTGAACCCATGTCACCTGTGTCTCCTGCATTGCAGGTGGATTCTTTACTGCTGAGCTACGAGGGACGCCCACTTCACCTGTCTTCACAGTATTATGTGAAATATACAGGCAGTGTGCAGATAAAATAGAGGATTTTGGTAGTGGACTGAGCCAAACAAGTGTTCTGATTCCCAGCTTTTAGGGAGGCCTGGCTTCTCGCCTCAAGCTCAAGAGGACTTCGTAGAGAGAGAAAAATCTGATCCTGCAGTTGGGAGCCTTAGTGCATGGGAATCAAGCTACAGCTTATGGAATGCTCAGTGCAGGAGAGGAACCAACTACCCTGTTGGATCTGCCAGCAGGGCTGTCTCTGTCTGGAGATGCATCTTCATTCCCAGAGTGTGTTCTGGATGGACTTTCAGGGAATCACCATGGACTGTCTGTTAGAGATCCAACAGGGGCATCTATGTCCTGTCAACGGAATTGCTGAGTAGATCAGAGAAGTTAAAGGCCAGTGTCACTTCCCTATAGGCTCGGGGGAGATTTCCACAAGATCCTTTGGGCTGGTGATGCATCTACCCAAGGCAAAGGAGCTTTATGTCAGAGAGTGGGAGACAGATTTACAGAAGAGAACTTGCTCTGTCTCTTTCCCTCCCTTTGTCCATGGTTCAACCTCACAAGCATCAGTCAGAGAAGCGAGAGAGAGAGAGAGAGAGAGAGAGAGAGAGAGAGAGAGAGAGGAAAGAAAGATGGCCTCCACCTCCCACTGTCAGCTGTCCAGGGCAAGGCTGTCAGACCAAGAGCTGGGATGTGGAGAATATTGATGATTAAAACCAGCTTAAAGTTTTGTTCCTTACCAAGGTTGATCATTCTAATTACTAGAATAGGAATGTTTTATCTTTTAAAGTGAGTTTAAGACAATTAGCTGAGAGTGAGTAGAAGAATCATAAATCTGTCCATTTAGTTTTTTCAATTAAATGAAGACAAAAAGCTTTCCTCTCTAAATGAATTTTAAGGAGACAGTAGGAGGGGAATAAAAGTGCTTTTAATTTTATTCCACTAATGTTTGTGAAAAACATATTGCTTAGGATGAAATTGTAATAGTCATGGTTAAAATAATGATGGATGAATCCCATACTTTAAGAGAACATATTGAACGAGCATCTAACATGGGAGTGAGTAGTCGGGCAACACTTAACTATGAGGGATTGATGGTAGTAGTAATCATAGAAAGAGGGGAATGATTATCCCAGGCACAGTGACCCCAGGCGTTAAGAACTGCAGAAGTGGGAGATGAAGTACCTTCCTGTACTTTCCATATGGGTGATGTGCTTTAATGATGTGTAACGTTCACTTGCTTTGTGTCATGCTTCCTCCAAATTGTGGATACAGACAAGTGTGACTTGATAAAAGCCCACAGCCTATAATAGAGTCAAGGGCCAATGTTAGGTCTCCCACATTTTTCTTCAGAATATAAATACACATGCAATCCTTCTCTGAATGAATAATAAGATATGTTCTTTCTGAGTTAACCTTTCTTAAGAGAATCTTAGCTTTCTCATAGTGATATGGTTGTTTTAAAATGCGTGGAGGCTTTGCTTTAATCAGGAGAGGTAAGACACGCAGCCTCAGGAGTGACTGTCCTGGAGGAAGGCATTTGTACACTTACAGATTCCTTGCAACAGGAGACACAGTGCACGTGTTCCCCAGTCAGTTAGGAGGCAAAGAAGTGGCTGGTAAATGTGGCCAAGAGCCCTTATGTGGTTTCCATGATGAGGAATGCTCAGGCCGGGCTGAGCAGGATGGGGCTGCCGAGTCTGAATAGGATCAACAGGCTTTGGAGTGTAAGAACTCTCCTGAGTCATCTGACACCTGGCCCTGGTGTGTGAGGGGTTACCTCTGAGCGCCCAGAAAAGGAGTTTCTTGTCCTTGACCCCGCTGTAAATTTACCAGGTGCAGCACAGGATGTAAATCTGACTACCCAGTGCCACTGACAACATATTAACTATGGAGCCTAGTTCACTAGTTACTTCACATTTCATCAAAAAAAATTCCTCTTCTTGGCTTAGTGAACAGAACTGGTTTGAATAAACTTGTGCACCATGCCTATTTTAGCTTTCATTGACGATAAACTCTTCAGTGAGGTATAATTAATGCATCCTCTTTTCTTCCTTCTCCCAAATACAATAAGGCATATACTTTCCTCAATATCTTGTGTAAAATCTACATTTCCTTTTTAATATCTATATATTTGCAAGATGCAATTCATCATGCATTTCTAATTAACATCTAATTTGGGATGAATTTCCTCTTTCTTCTTTTGGGCTTTTCTAATGAGACAATAAGTTACATTTGCAAAGGGCCCATATTAGTCATACTTGCTTGATAGTAACACCTTGTGGGAAGTTATCATATAATTGTCTTTTTTTAATTGTTATTTTTATTTGTGAGATATTGGTGGCTGCTCATTCTGTTTGAAAATGTGACACAATCTCAGCAAAGGAAGTGAGTGCTTCTTGTATTATTTATCAAATTTCCCTGTGGAGCCTTTATGGAGTTTTAGTAAAAAAAAGAAAAAGAAGAAGAAGTTAACATTTGTAGAAGCTGCTGGAATTAATGGCTCAGCATCCTGAGAGTTATATGTAATGGAAGTCAAAGGTCAAGGTTCAAGTGTGTGTTTTATACCTTCTAACTCTGAACCACCGAGTGACTAGTCATTAAATTTTTCTCAATTCCCCCTTATGTTTTAAAAAGAAGAATAAAACTCCCATAGAATGGTGTGAAGATCAGAAGAAACACTGAAATGGAAAAAGCTTTGTAAATTGTAAAGAGCTATACACATAAATGATCAAGGTGACTTTTTTTTCTTCTCCAGTTTGAATAGTGCTGATGAAATAAAAGCAGTAACTATGTCCACATTTTGTTTCAATTCTATAAATGTTTATTAAGCCCCTTCTATGTGCAACCCCCCGTAGTGGGTACTATAGGAGATTCAGAATTTAAACAAGTCAACCCAGAAAAGCTCTTTTTGAAACTCACAGGTAGTAGAAGCTTCCTTCAATAAGAAAGGATTTACTTGGGGGCAGATATGGGGTAGATTTAAGGGACAGACGTATAATGGGATGTGTTGGCGAACATCCTCTGTGTCTCCACCATTGACTGCAAGGGCACACTCAGTCAAAAGAGAAGTGAGGCCAGGCATTGCAGTCCTCACCAGCATCTCTCCGCCTGGAGTAAAATGAGAAACTCTTGAAACTCCTAATGCCCAGGCTTCACTACAGATGAATTAAACCTGGGTATCAAAGGACATGAGTTTGCACAAGCTCCAGGAGATGGTGAAGGACAGGGAAGCCCAGTGTGCTGCAGTTCGTGGGGCAGCAAAGAGTCGGACACGACTGAGCAACTGAACAACATCTGGGGTGCTGTTTAATATTCCCCAGATGATTCTAACGTGCTGACAGAGGTGAGCACGCCTGCCACTGACTGTGGCCACAGAATAACCTCCAAAGCTAAGGACATGTTCCCAAGTCTGGCTTCAGAGCAGCCCGCTGATGCTCTGCTTGCCCTGAAGGCCCTTGTCATCGCAATCAGGGTGAGGCAGAGAACAGTTCTTTGCTTGGGTGGGGCTCCTGGCTCTTTCCTCATTGTTTTATGACCACATCATCCCCACACGGGACAACCACTTTCAGAGAACCCTGTGCCCTGTTCTCTTCCACCCTGGGGGAAGCAGGACCCAGAGAGATGGGGCAGACTACTCTCCCAACAGCCTCAGCATGAGGAAGAAGGGAGCAGAGGGATGGATAGGAAGGTTGTAATGTTGTGATGTGTAAGAAAAATGCACATTTGGATGACTGAAATTGATTCCTCATATATACTGGGTCTTTGTCCCTAGAAGTTCCTGGCTCTCAGGTCCTAAAACACTTGGGATTCCCTAACTGTTGAAGAGGTCAATGGTGCCTTTTGTTATGTTAATGAGGGCCTTTTGGAAGATTCCTGAGGAAGATGGGCTGGTTGCCAGGAAAACCCAGAACCAACCTTATAAAGAAAAGGATTAGAACTTTCAGTTTCCCATCCCCCCTTGCTTCTCCCTGGGGGAGGGGAAAGGGGCTGGAGAGGGAATTCAGTCAGCAGTGGCCAATGATTTAAGGATTCATGGCTGTGCAACGGAGCCTCTATAAAAGCCCAAAAGGATGAGGCTTGGAGAGTTTGCAGGTTGATGAACAGGTGGAGACGCTGAGAGAGCTTTGCCCTGGAGACAGCATGGGAAGCTTCTCACTCTTCCCCCAGACCTATGTGTCTCTTCCTTCTGGCTGTTCCTGAGTTATACCCTTTTTATGATAAGCTGGTGACAGTAAGTAAAATGGTTTTCTGAGTTATGTGAACTGTTCTAGCAAATTAATCAAACCCTTGAAGGAGGTTGTTGGAACCGCCAGTCTGTAGCTGGTAGGGCAGAAACACAGGTAACAACCAGGCTTTCAGCTGGCATCTGATATGGGGCTGGGGGTCAGTGTTCTAGGACTGAACCTGTAACCTGTGGGTTCTGTTGTTATCTTTGAGTAGATAATGTTAGAACTAAGTTGAATTATACACACACACACACACACACACACACACACACACACACAGGGCACTCAGCAGGTGTCCCAAGAAATTGTTTATTGGTTTAGGGAAACCTCTCTCTCTCTCTCTCTCTCTCTCTCTCACACACACACACACACATTGGAACTGGAATTTAGTTCAGAACTCCAAAATAGTAAAACTCAGCTGAAATTTATTAATTACTGAAAAATCATCCAACAGGCTTGGACTAGAATGCAATGTTATAACATAGGAATGAGAAATTCTTAAGAGCATAGTTGAAGGTAGTAGCTGAAAATAAAGTAATTTCATAATGGAATATTGCCAAATTTTAGTTCAGTCCAGTTCAGTTCAGTCGCTCAGTCATGTCCGACTCTTTGCAACCCCATGGACTGTAGCACGCCAGGCTTCCCTGGCCATCACCAACTCCCAGAGCTTGCTTAAACTCATGTCCATTGAGTTGGTGATGCCATTCAACCATCTCTGTTGTCCCCTCCTCCTCCTGCCTTCAATCTTTCTAGCATCAGGGTCTTTTCCAATGAGTCAATTATTCGCATCAGGTAGCCAAAGGATTGAAGCTTCAGCTTCAGCATCAGTCCTTCCAGTGAACACCCAGGACTTATCTCCTTTAGGATGGACTGGTTTGATCTCCTTGCAGTCCAAGGGACTCTCAAGAGTCTTCTCCAACACCACAGTTCAAAAGCATCAGTTCTTCGGTGCTCAGCTTTCTTTATGGTCCAACTCTTTTATCCATATATGACTACCGGAAAAACCATAGCTTTGACTAGATGTACCTTTGCCAGCAAAGTAATGCCTCTGGTTTTTAATATTCTGTCTAGGTTGGTCATAGCTTTTCTTCCAAGAAGCAGGCACCTTTTAAAGCTTAAAATAAAATAGTTTCATAATGGAATATTGCCATTTAACTCTTCAAAATTTTTCAATATTCAATATTGAATATCTTCAATATTTAACTCTTCAATATTCAAAAATCTTCAATATTTAACTCTTCAAAAAACTGGTTACACTAGACTCTCAGTGTCTACCCTAGTGAAATTCAGAGTCTAGATGAAGAAGGAAATTAGGAATAAATAAGCACTGCACAGTTTAACAAGAGTTGTGCTAGAAATCTCTGGAATCTAGTGAAACAGAAAGAATGGATTCAACTAGGAAAAATGGTTCAGCCAGACTTTGATGAAGATGTGCCCCTATGAGAGAGCACTGAGCAGGATAAGAGAATCAGTCCTTTGAGAGAGAGACAAAGGGAGGCTTTGAAAAAAGCCTGAGACATTTAATGAGGTAAATGTATTATAGAACAATATGGCTGCAGGATAATTAGAGAAGAATTATCTAAATGGCATAGGAACAACAATGCTTCAAGAATCCCCTAGGTCCTGGAATAGGATATTGAAACAAAGCATATTAAAATGGTTGATCTCAAGATTCATCAATATTTAATTTTAACATTATTGAGGTTGGTATTGATAAAACTTCCTATAGATGAGAAAACTGAGTCTTAAGAGAGTTAAATTAGCATACCTAAGATCAACCAGTTACTGTAGAACTGGGATTTGCTTCTTTATATCTTCATCTGTCTTAGAAAACTATATATAGTTTAAATTCTTCCAACCATGGAGAGCATTTTAAATTAAGGAAACTATTCTTAAGGCAAATGTTCTTAAATTATTTAAAGTAAATCTATGATTTCAGCTTTGTAGTAAAGTTAAGACTACATCTAATTTTTATCTCTAGCAGTCACTAGCTGGTTGACTGTATTAATTGTTCCATTTAAAAGTCTTCTTATTTCCCTGTGAGCTTATAGTCTTCTCCCGTCCTGATGCAAGGCTCTATCAGGTCACTTTGGCAGTGGGATGGTAGCAAATGGGACATAAGCAGTCTTGAAACATGTGAGGGCATTTCTGCTTCCATCCTATATCATTGGGTTTGTTTTCTTTTGCATCTCTGCAATTGCCGTCCTTTAGAAGGGATTTGAAAGACTTGTTCTGGAAAAATTCAAAATGACTTCATGTTTCTTTTTTTCTCCTCTCATCAAAAGATAGTGTGCTTCACTGTCCCTTGACTGTGACTTGGTCTCGTGACTTGCTTTCATGGATAGAATGTAGTAGAAAGGAAAGTAGTCCTGCGCTTTCTAAATCTAGACCTCAGGAGACCTGAGAGCATTCACTCTTACTCTCTTGAAATGAATGCAATGGCTTGTATCTGTTGTAACCCACACCAGCTTCTCTGAAGTTGAGAGTACATTTGGGGAGAGAGAAAGACTCATTATAGCCAGCACCAACTGCAGGACATGTGAATGAGTTCATCTTAGACTGTCTGGTCCTAACTGAAACATTGCATGCATTCAAATAAAACTGGCTGAGCATAGCCCAATACTGCTGATCCACAAAATCAGGGTAACATAGATGGATGTTGTTATAGGCTGATAAGTTCTAGGATGATTTGTTATGTAGAAAAATATAGTTGATATAAATGAGGGGAAAAGCCCAGTTGTATAATTCAAAGCTACCCTAGAATAGTCAGCCCCCAACTGAACAGCCTGTTTAACAGTAGATACATGAATAGCCCAGCTGAGGTCAGCTGAATTTGGGGTTAATCAGCAGAAGCACCCAGCCAGCCTGTAGACTCAAGAGAAATGATAAAGAGATTTTGATTCAGTGTGTTTTGTTACATAGCAAATAGCTCATTGATATCAGATTAGTACCAAAAAGGGGTGTTCTAACAAAACAAAACTAAGCAAAAGCTATAGTTTGCTCAGTTAGCATATTTCCAGTGTCTCCTTGAAAAGTGAATGTGGAAGACAAGAAATAAGGAAAGATTTTCCGGAAGGTGGAGTCCTAGATCTTGAGGAACATACCAGAAAGCACTTAGGATGTGTAAGGCCTGGTCACATAATTTTCCACCCCTGAAACAGAGAGCTTTCTATCATTTGCCGGCATGGATTTTGAACTTTCTGCTGACTGTGGTCTGCTGTGTCCCTGTTCTCATTTTTGAAGGGAAATGATAATTGCAGTTACCCTGTCTCTGATGCACCTTTTAATCCTGAGTGTGTAGAGGGAGAAAACTTTATTTTCAGTTTCTAATTTTCTGGAGTTGTATCTGGTCTAATGTACACGAAAGACCCTGGAATTAAAGAATGAATTAAATACATAATGTTAGGGAGCTAATTTATTTTCTTCTTTTCCTATTTTTTCTTTCTTCTACTCATCTTCTCTCCATTTCCCTTCCTTCCTTCCCACATTCTCTTTAAGTCCAATTTTTTCACCATCTCTTCCTGTATCTATACTCAAAAATATTTACATTATAGTTATATTTTCAATATTTGATGGTTTGTACCATAATTACATTTTTTAAAACTTTGATCATGTTTTTGATCTTACTGTGCACATTTCCCTTCTCTCTCTTCACCGTTTGACTCTTTTTCTGCTAACATTAAGTTATCAAATCCATCAGAGTATCTGTGCATGTAAAAATGGATTCTAAAGAAATGATATGTCACTTGAATGAGGTATCAGAACCAGGAAGGTGAATTACAAGTGGACTTAAATTTTTTATGCTTACATATTTTAATCACCAAACCCCTTTCACAAGGCCATTTTTAAACTCTTCATTTTATTAAAATCTAATCATTCACCAGATTTTAGCACCACAGATTGGGTTGCAAGTTTCAGTGATGAGTCAGGAAACTTGGATCACTGTTATGTACAGGAAAACAAAAGCAATTTTAATCAAATTGCTAAGAGAAGTTATTAGGAGAGAGGATCTCATATAGGATGAGATTTATGTTATCAGCCATAGTGCAGTCTGAGTTCTTTCAATGAAGATAAATGAATAGCTTCATCATCTCAATGTGTAGTCTCTTTAACCAACACACTGTCTGCTCTATGATTTGTGATGGTTTTACACAGGAAAAACTAACTGAGATATATCATGGCTGTCAAATTCTGGTATTCCTGTGGGCTTTCTGAACAGAGAATTGTACCACTTTCATTATTTTTGTGTTATAGATAATGGATAATAAACCAGTTTATGGTACCCAAAGGGGAGATTCTTGGACCCTAGACAAGTCTTCAGATACACTATATACACATTAAACTTCTCTTGCCCTCTGAAGTTACCTTTGAATCAAATAAAAATTGCTTTACTTTCAAAATCAAGAATCAATTTTCCAGAGTTCCCTGGTTGAAAAGGATATCTTTATCTGTGGTCCCATCTGATTCTTGAGGAATTTGATTCTCCATTTTTCAAAGTTTTGTTGGGAGTACTCGAGGATTCACTTGGGGCTCATTTTATAACCCACATTGTTTCCCACTGCCCTTCTTTCTTCCTCATTTCAGACTCCACATTTGTAGTCTTCTTTTTGTCTCTGGTTTCTTCAGCCGAAAATCTGGCTTCACAGTAGGATATGATATCTCTGTCTGTCCCTCCACCTGTCTTATAGGAAAATTAAAGTGAAAATCACTCAGTCGTGTCCAACTCTTTGGGACCCCATGGACTACATTTCATACAGTGCATGGAATTCTCCAGGCCAGAATACTGGACCGAGTAGCCATTCCCTTCTCCATGGGATCTTCCCAACCCAGGGATCTAACTGGGGTCTCCTGCATTGCAGGTGGATTCTTTACTAGCTGAACTATGAGGGAAACCCATCTTATAGGAAGGCAAGTATTTATTTGATAGTATTTATTTGATCATTCACTCGTTTTGGTTTTTTGCAGTTAATTCATGCATACACTAATTAAATGAATAACTTTTTTTATACCTGTGAAATTTATAACACCATTCTTGACCTCTTGGGTTCTATATAAATAGAATATAGCCCTGAATTCATATTCAAATGCAACTTCCACTCAGCAAGTGATGGAAAAGAATTGTTGGGGATACATCTGATAAGGGTCAGATGAGTGGAGAAGACATGTCTAATCTCCCATTGTACCTGGAAAGTGTGCTTGGGCTGGGTTGATCTGCTGAACATTCTGTATGAGTTTTATTTTTTTAAGGAGTAGTGACTCCCAACTTCCCACAAAACAGTGGCACTCCTTACAGGCAAATATGACAGAACTTTTATCAGTGAAGGCACACCCCAACAATCTAGCTACAGGAATTGCCTGCGGATGCCTGGCCCAGTATCTGGAAGTCTTGGGACCAATAGGATTTGAGGCAGCGAGGAGGAAACACCATGCTTGGGAAACTGCCTGAGCACAGTGCCCTGGCCGAGGCAGTGAGGTTGTCCAAGCAATCCAGAGTGAGCACCAGGGCTGTCACTGGAAATTGCTGCTCTTTGCATCACAGGAATTTCAGTTATGAGAGGAGTGATGCAAGGAGAGAAAAGAACAACTTCAGTGTATTCATTCTAGTAGTAATTTCTTAATGAAATGGTTGGGGAGTTTCCATAGCCAAGTCCTGTGCTTTGACAACATATATGTGGTATAGCCTTATCACTGCATATCTCTAGTACTGGTTTGTAAAATCAGAATAAAGACCATATCTGTGTTTTATTATCTGTGCCTAGTGTTTTACCCAGAACACAGCAAGTGAGCCTGTACTGCTTGTTGAAGAAGTGCCGCTGGGTTTTGCTGTGCTCCTCGCCCTTTCTTAGCTTCTGCAGTTTAATATAAATGTAACTCAGGTTGCATCAACCAAAATTTCCCATAGCTGTTTTTTCAGACTTGTGTTTTTCAGACTTACTACATTAATATAATTCGGATTCTACTACATTATATAGCTAATTATGTTTAGATGATGAATGTGATGGTACCTTTGAACTTATTTTCATCTAAAAGTAGTCCTTTCTCCTTAATAGGGAGTTCTGCATCAATAATGTCTTTTTAATGCCAGATAAAATATATATTTATGCAATTACTGCTGTAGAAAAATTTTCAAGCTTTCTTCTAATAATATAAAATTAGATACTAAAAGCCCCTTATTTAAGACCGTGAGTTACAGATAACAGCCCATTCAGTGATCGAGGCCCATAACTTTCAGAAATCTAATTAAAAATAAGTGGACATCTCTGCTTCCAACTCCTACCTCCATATTTTTAAATATGAGTTAATTAAATCACTAGGTCATCTTGGGAATTATATCATTTTAAAAACAGCATTAAACTTGTCATCTTCAAGCTTTGCCCCAAGCTCAGCTAACTTCTTCAGAAGTCCAAAGTGCTGTATGAATTACTCGTAAATTAGCCAAAAACAATCCGTAGCGCGCAAGGAGAATATACCACAACTCCTCCTGTGATCTCTGGCTGCAGCTACACTTGCCAAAGAAAATAAATAATGAGGAAATTGTGCGGCTGCAACAAAATCATGATGCAAATCCCTTCATAGATTAGTTGACAGGACAGTGATCCCTAGATTACAGAATAAACCTACTCTCCTGATTCTGCCACTCATACAAAATAATTTTTCCTCTTTGCATCTGAGTTTCTCTTCCCCAAGGGTAGTTATAACTTAGGTTAGTTCCTAGTCTTTTCCTCATTTAAAAATTGTACGATTATATATTTGTTTCTATGTGTTTCAGAGTCAGCGTTCTGAAGCTCCTATGTGCCAATCAAACTGCTTTAACTAGTAGCTTCTGTAGCCTTATGATGAAAATTTTACCTAGATTTGCTTGATATATGCCAAAAGCCACATTATGAAGTGTGTCGGACCTAGATTGAGAACCACTTAGCTAAATAATCTGCAAAGACATACATGACTTGGTTATTGTAGCTGTAAAACATGATAATGCATATGTCATTGAGTCTTTTTTTTTGTAAATTAAATAAAATTTGCAAATATACATGAGATAATGAAGTAGCATATGCCATCATACAGTTGAGATTATTCTGGGCAGCATGTCCAGGATGGGCTTTCTGGACAGCTCAACTGGTAAAGAATCCACCTGCAATGCAGAAGACCCTGGGTTGGGAAGTTCCCCTGGAGAAGGGATAGGCTCCTCACTCCAGTATTCTTAGGCTTCCTTGGTGACTCAAATGGTAAAGAACATACCTGCAGTGCAGGAGACCTGGGTTCAATCCCTGGGTTAGGAAGATTCCCTGGACGGGGGCATGGCAACCCACTCCAGTATTCTTGCCTCAAGAATCCCCATGGACAGAGAAGATGGAATTGCAAAGAGTTGGACATGACTGTGTGACTAAGCCCAGAACAGCACAGCATGTCCAAGATGGCAGAGCAGAAAGACCCATGGCTCATTTTGTCCTATGGGCACATCAAAATTGTTATCAAAAAAAGCACTTTTTACAGAGCACTTATTATCTATGAGTATAACCTGAAGACCGGCAAAAAATTAATAAATAAATAAAGTCATTTATTTTCACAATAAATAGTTAAGGGACACACAAAATATAAAGCAAAAATACATAAAATATGATGTCAAAAATGTTAACGTTTTTGAACCAGGGAGTATAAATATATGATTGTTAGAGTGTTTTCAAATTTAAGATATTATCATTAATCATGAATTACATTTTCAAATTTAGGTGATCCAAAAAAGAGATATCAACTCAAAATTACATACACACATATTTATATATAAACTTCATGGTACTTGCAAACCAAAAGCCTATAATGGATGCATGCAAATACAAAGATCTCCAAACATATATAACAATAAAAAGAATTATCAAATAACAAGGAAGGAGAGTAAAGGAAGAAGAAAGTAACATAAAAGAACTACAAAACAGTCAGAAAACAATTGCAAAATGCAGTAAGTACCAGCCTCTCAATAATTACTTGAAATGTAAATGGACTCAGTGCTCCAATGAAAAGACATAGAGTGACTTAGTGAAAAAGCAAACAAAGCAACAACAAAAAGAAAACAACCAAGACCCATATGCATGGTGCCTACAGAGACTCAGATCAGATCTAAAGACACAAACAGACTGAAATTTAGGTGATGGAAAAAAGTATTCTGTGCAAATGGAAATAAAAACAAACCTGAGATAGCAATATTTAGACAAAATAGAGTCTGAAACAAAAACTGTTTAAAAGAAATAAAAAAGGACATTGCATAACAATAAAGAGATCAATCCAATAAGAAGATACAACAATTGCAAATATATACATAAACATAGGGACACCTGTATATGTGAGCAAAAATTAGCAAACATGAAGGGAGAGATTGTGAGTAGCACAATAATATTAGGGAATTTTAACAGTTGTACTTCTGGGCATTTACCTGAAGAAAACAAAACAAAACAAAAATACTAGTTCCAAAAGATATATGTACTCCAGTGTGGCATCATTTTATTAGCTAACATATGGATGCAACCCAACTGCACATTAATAGTTAAATGGATAAAGATATGCTTTGTATATACAGTGAAATATTATTTAGCCATTAAAAATGAAATCTTACCATTTATGATAACATGGGTATGTCTATAAGGTGTTGTACCAAGTTAAATAAGTCAGACAAAGACAAGCACTACATGATTTCAGTTATGTTTGGAATAAAAAGCAAAACAAATGAAAACAGACTGAGGCACAGAGAGTAAACAGGCAGTTGCCAGATGGAGGGGTGTGCAGATGATAGACGAAATAGGTATAAAGGATTAGGAGGTATAAACATTGAGTCACATGATATATTCATCATGGAGGTGTAATATACAACACAAGGAATATAGTCAATAATATTTTAATAATGTTTTATGGGGACAGATGGCTATTAGACTTATCATGGTGATCATTATGTATGCAATTGTCGAATTATTATGTAGTATACATAAAACTAACGTAATATTGTATGTTAAATCTATTTTGATAAAAAATTTAAATAAATTGAAAAAAAAAGATTCTTCAAAAACCTCAAGTAATTGTTTTTCTGAATAATTTAGGGAGATTATTATCTAGATGCTTGTATATATGTGACATTCATTTAATTCAACTGATTCATTCTGTTATTAGTTCATTGATTCATTCATTCAACCATATACTGATTCAGTAATGCAACAAATGATGACATTGTGTGTGACACTATATTGTACTATGGACACTGATGAAAGAGACACTGGATAACAGAGTCATGGAGAAGACACAGGACAACAAGTGGAGACAGTATTTTATGAATATAAGGAATAATATTGTATTGTCAGCAGAGATGCAATGGAAGGGTCAAAGAGGTCGCCCGTGGTGTCTGGGAAGGGGCCAGAGGTTTCTGAGACGATGTGCCAGCTAAGAGACTTTTGGGGAATGTGTAGACACCGGCCCCAAAAAGATTTACTTCATCTCTTAAATTCACTTAGACAGTGCTTATTTGTGATTACATTTTCTTAGAGTTTTAACAATCCTGAAAAAAAGTCTCATGGATTTTTTTGATGAACTGACTCATTGGTTGTCTGAATTATCTCAACTGAGTCTTTAATCATGGGAAAGCACAGCTTGAGTGAAAGAAGATTAAAATTTATGTTGATTTATGATGGGGACAAAAAGCACATGTGTGAATTCCTCCAAATCTACATTCCATATTGTTCCATTTAGTATCCTATTTCTAACTTCTTTACTTCTTTATACATTTATTATTTATTGAGATTTTCAGTTCAGTTCAGTCACTCAGTTGTGTCTGACTCTTTGTGACCCCATGGACTGCAGCACACCAGGCTTCCCTGTCCATTACCAACTCCCAGAGCTTGATCAAACTCCTGTCCATCGAGTCAGTGATGCCATCCAACCATCTCATCCTCTGTCTTCCCCTTCTCCTCCTGCTTTCGGTTTTTCCCAGCATCAGGATCTTTCCCAGTGATTTTGCAACATGCCAATTGATTTGCTTCCATAAGGATGGTATGGAGATAGCAAATTAGAGAAAGGGGGAAATAAAATTAGTGTCAAATGATCATGTAAATCATACTTGCTACTCTGTGTCATTTAACTTACCTACATTATCTCTTTTGATTTTTTTGAAAAAAGCTATCTTATTTACAAAAGTTGACAGGTATGAAGTTAAGTTCAATGTCACCCCCAGCTTTAATTTACCAAACTGAGAAATGAACTCAAGGACTTTGTCTTCACATTCCAAGAAATATCTGTGAACTCTGGTGACTAGAGAAAACTTCATGGATGAAATCGAACTTTAAAGACTTAGGACCAGCTGTCCGGGATTTTTATGGGGAAATTTCAGAAGAACTAGACTTTCACAAAAGGGGAATAACCTGTGCAGTGTGAGAGCATTAGAAATACATGTATTATATCCAGGGGAGAATGAGTTACACAGTTTTGAACAGCTGTGTCAGCTAGACAAGTAACAAATAATCAAAAAAAAAAAATGTAGGCTGCAGATACCTTCAAATATCAGACTAAGGACTGCACTCTGTATACTGGAAGCAAAAGGAGAGTACGGAAAATATTTCCCTTCATAATTCTGCCTTGATCTAAGCCCTGGGCATGGGTAGAGAATTGAAACTTGTGACGAGAGTTCCAATTTTTCAACTTTCAGCTCATTTCTACTCACTACATTAAGGTTCTCTTGCCCTTTTTCCCCCCCCTCTGTACGTGTGTGAGCCAAATGCTCTGAATTTTTGAGTAGATGCTGGTGCAGGGGTGGGTGTTTATAGGACTTTCCATGGTTATTGTTGCTATGGTGACTGCCTCCTTGATATTCACTTGTTCCTCGCATCTGTTGGTGTTTTGTTTATGACCATTGGAAAGAAGCCTGTCTGCATGCTGCCAGCAGGGAAGAGGGGCTACCTAGCCACACTCAGAAAAACTGCTATTTACATGTATTTACACAACCCAGAGGAAAGTGTGGTATATTCTTTTTCCTTTTTTCACACAAACTAGGATCTGTCGTCAATGGAAGATGTCAATGATTTGGGAGAAAAGATGAAAATATAAAGAAAATGGGAATAATGAAAAGGATGCGTGACATCTGTGTAAAGAATTTGTGATCTGAGTTCCTGTGACTTTCTCAGTGGGATGTCTGAAGTGAAATCTCCTTTATCCTTCAAAGGTTTTCTAATATCATTGTTTATTAATGTGCTTTTTCTGATATAATGTATTCTCAGAGCTAAGTTAGGAAATGTGGAGGGGATCTAAGTCTTGATAATAGTAAAATCAGTAAGAAATTAAACAGTTCTAATGATGAATCCTCATAACACAGAGCCCTACAATAAAATTATCTGGTTCAGAAGGGTAGGATAATCATATCCCACTCAGGCCAAAGACATTAGCTTGAGAGGAGCAGATAATAAAGATGAATTCCATGTCAAAGGCTTGCAGACAGTGAAGCTTGTCAATGGGAATCAGGATCTAGTGTAGAAAATTATTCACCAGGATGAAACATATTACTAGTAGTCTTGGCAGACCTTTAGATATGAGAGACTTCTGAAACCTACAAAAGGAGAATCCAGATTTCAAGCAGTGAAATTGTGGTTTAAAACCAACTTTGTATCCCACTGGAACATGGAGTAGAAGTTAGACTTGAGGAAGGAAAACAGGCATGTGAACTAACTCTCAGCTTTGGGAATGAGGAAGTTGGTAGGTGCCTGATCCTGAGAAAAGCAGTAGGAATTTGTGTTTCCCAGGCACACTGCACTGAGATCCCAAGAATTTTAGTAGCATCAAACTGCTAATGGAAAGGCATGTCCTGTGTAATTCTGACATTATGAACAGTAGGCCGGTAAGCCAGAGCTAGGAAGACCCCACAGACTAGATGGTATCTCCTCAAGGGACCGAGACTGTATCTGGCTCATATCTTTGTACCTCCAGCTTGTATAGTGGTGTCTGATATGCAATAAAAATCCAATTCGGTGAATGGACAAGTAATATGACAATGATTACCTTGCATTGGATGATAGTACGGGGAAAGTTGTTTCTGCTGCTCAGCTGCTTCAGTCATGTCAGACTCTGCGATCCCATAGACGGCAGCCCACCAGGCTCCTCTGTCCACAGGATTCTCTAGGCAAGAATACTGGAGTGGGTTGCCATTTCCTTCTCAGGGGAGGAAAGAGGGAAATACTAATGAAGGTGAGGGCATTCTCAATGTGTGAAAGTGAAAGTTAGTCGCTCATTTGTGTCCGACTGCTACATCATCGCCTGCCAGGTTCCTCTGTCCATGAGATTCTCCAGGTAAGAATACTGGAGTGGGCTGCCATTTCCCCCTCCAAGGGATCTTCCCAGCCTAGATATTGAACCCAGGTCTCCTGCATTGCAGGCATATTGTTAACCATCTGAGCCACCAGGGAAGCCCCACTCAATGTTTTAATCAGTAGAAATTAAGGGCTAAATAATCAAGATTTTAAAAAAAATCACTACCTATTTCTGAAAAAAAATGTTATTTCATAATTTTCTGGGAATATTTACAAAGAAATTGCCTATAATAAAGCTACTGTGTGAAGCCAGTTTTATAAGAGAGCTATTACTACAGGTTCAACTCAGGAAAAGTTGGGGTACACAGGGCAACAACAGCATATGTTGAGGGGCAGCATGGCAGGAATGATCTCCCCAGTGCATCTGAAACCCCACCTGTCTCTTGAGGGGTGGGGCTCTATCATATATTGACAAGAACACAGGCTCTAGAATCAGAGTGACTTGGATCAAAGTCTAGACCTGACACTGAATTGCTGTTTAAGTTTGGGAAATTAATTCAACCTCCATGTTTCAGCTTGGCATGTGTGCATGCTCAGCTGTGTCTGACTCTCTGTGACCCCATGGAGTGAGTTGTGCTTTTCTTTTCCAGGGAATCTTCCAGACCCAGGTATTGAACCTGCATCTTTTTTGTCTCCCGCATTGACAGGTATATTATTTACTACTGAGCTACATGGGTATCTCATATTTCAACTTAACATGGCTCTATAATGGGCATAATATTAGCATAAGGTACTTAAGGTTGTTACAAGACTAAAAGAATAATACTACCTTATCAGAACAAAACTTTGAGATAGTCCATCAATACCCATCCAAAGACAGGCACAGAAGGGTTCATCCAAAGCCGCTTAGTGAGCAAGGGGCATACATGGGATACAGACCCCAGTAATGGGGCTACAGGGCCCCTTATCCTAACTGCTTCTCCTTTTGTCTCTCTGGGAATTTAACACATGGAAAGTGAGTGAGTGGGCAGTCAGTGTCAACTATTAATATTTCTATAATTTTTTTTTTTGCCATACTATTGGTGATCAGTTGTGATCAAGAAATAATAAGGCTAAATGATAATGCTGCTGCTGTGGAGTACCCGTGTGTGTGCGCGTGTTAGTCGCTCAGTCGTGTGTGACTTTTTGTGACCCCGAGGACTGTAGTCTGCCAGGCTCCTCTGTCCATGAGATTTTCCTGGCAAGGATTCTGGAGTGGGTTGCCATTTCCTTCTCCAGGGGATCTTCCCGACCCAGGGATTGAACCCAGGGCTCCTACATTGCAGGCGGGTGCTTTATCTACTGTCTGAGCTAATAGGGAAGCTCCTCTAGTACAGGTGCTATTACTAAAAATAAAGTCAGCTATTATTTGCTTACTCTGTACCAGGTACTGTGCTGTGCATTTTACTTTTACTATCTCATCTTATCATACAGTATGTGGTATAGTGTAATAGAGTGAAGTTGAATCTCCAATATTTTGGTCATCTGATGCGAACAGCTGACTCCTTGGAAAAGCCCCTGATGCTGGGAAATACTGAGGGCAGAGAGAGAGGAGAGCATCAGAGGATGAGATGGCTGGATGGCATCACTGATACAATGGACATGAACTTGGGCAGACTTCGGGAGATGGGAAGGACAGAGAGGCCTGGTGTGCTGCCATCCGTGGGGCTGCAGTCAGACATGACTGGATGACTAAACAACAACAATAGTCTAGTATCTCATTTAAATAGTAACAAAAATATAAACAGTAATGTGAATAACAGCAACAATAAGGACTTAGCTAATGCCTCGATTATATGGTAGAATAGTAGTATTTTGTATCATATTAGCTCATTTTATTCTCTCAGTGATCCTATAAGTAGATACTTCTCCTATTCACAGCTTACAAATGAAAAACAGAATGGTAAAATGACTAGGTCAGGATCACACAACTAGCAAATGGGTTTTGGACACAATCAGCATGGACTGGCGTTCATACTCTCAATCATCATCTAGAATCAAGGAAAAATTGAACTCTAGGCAGGCTAATCAACATGTCTAAGGATGTGCAAGTCAGGGTTTCACTGAGTCACTTATGGAAGTGAAGTGAAAGTCTCTCAGTTGTGTCTGACTCTTTGCGACCCCATGGACTATGCAGTCCATGGAATTCTCCAGGCCAGAATACTGGAGTGGGTAGCCTTTCCCTTCTCCAGGATATCTTCCCAACCCAGGGATCGAACCCAGATCTCCCGTATTGCATGCGGATTGTTTACCAGCTGAGCCACCGGGGAAGCCCAAGAATACTGGAGTGGGTAGCCTATCCCTTCTCCAGGGGATTTTCTCAACTCAGGAATCGAACTGGGGTTGCCTGCATTGCATGCGGATTCTTTACCAGCTGAGCTACCAGCGAACTAGCACTTGCTGGCACGTGTCCAAGGATGCTGACAGTCAGGGTTTCGCTGAGTCACTTGTTGGACCTGTTTAAAGCTAGCACTTGCTGAGAGAACCGGGTTAATTCATAACCTCTGTGGACCACACTGTCCGGAACTGCAGAATGCAGAGAGAAGCTGCATCCTGTCCCCCACTCCCGTCTCCATGGAGTGGACAGTCTGAGCAGGCACGGCGGGCCGAACACTGGGCTTCCTGCCGCAGACCCAGCAACCAGCACACGATGCAGCCCCTGCCTCACTTGCTTCACAGACATCCTGCAAATGGTACGGGGTCAGCGGGAGACGGGAGCAGCTGTGCACCCCTGCTCTGGGAGATACAGCAGGTAATCAGATCAGACCAACCTGAAGAAGGAATTTAGATAGGAACCCTTCAGAATGACATCTTTGTGTACAAATGAAATAAGGACGGGGAGGTTAAAACTTTGTGAAAACAAGTGAGACTTCTCCATTCAATTGCCAAAGACTATTTTTTTGGGCTGAATACAGTAAGGAGATAATAAAATGCAAAGATTGGAACATCTATCCTCCTGCCACTTTTGAATTAGTTAAATAATTACCTTAGAAAATACTCTGTTTCAATGGGTTTATTTTATTATTGAAATAATACGGTTGCTTAATGCAATTACTGCAACCAGGTCATATAACTCACTGAGATTCCTAATTCAATTGAGGGTACCATCATACTTGTGCAAGGACTTATTTACAGACTTTAAAAAAAATTCTCTGTTCTATCTTTTCCCTTCCAGGTCCTTCTTAATTGCCATTATTATTATTAGGCAAGGGTGTCACATCAGATCTCTAGCCATATATGCAGAGTGGATGGAAGGAGTCAAGCTTGAGTTTTAGGCAGACAAGCAAGGTAGAAACATTGGACAATCCCAGTGTGAGAAAAAGAGCATCTGGCTGGGGGAAAGGTGGAAACAGCAAGGAGGGCACCTCTCAGGTGTGCTCAGGGTAAAGCATGACTTCATTAAACTGAAATGTAGAAACAATTGCCCTGAATGAGGCAGGCCTTAGGAGGGCTCTCAGAACTTGAAAGTTAATAACTCAGAACCAAATTATAGTTTTTCTTTTAACTTCTGATTCCTTCCTTCTTGCAAACTCCATGGTCCTCTGTCTCCACCTCTTTGTAGCACCTGTGACTCTTCACCAGCACACACTCACAGACACAGTCACACACGCGTCTTACTTTGACTTTCGGATGTGCACAGATTCAGGGCAGAACATCTATTTGTTTTCCTTTGCCCTTCTCTCCAAAACTCAGACCCCATAGTGCTCTTTGCAAAACAAGACAGGGAACTAGCTTTTTAAAAGCATTACCCACTATGCTCAGTATCTTTCATCCTTTATTTCTCTGTCGTAGTGTTAATTCTAATAAATACAATAATCCCCCTGCTTTCTAAAGGGAGTAACTTAGACTGTAATAATTAGGTATCTTTCCCAAAGTCATAGTTAATACTAGTAATTTTTGAACCTAGAATTTTCTGAGTTCAAACACCCTATACTCTACTACAGCAAGATGTTTTCCCTCATCTCCCCAAATATTTGTGTGTTAAATATACATGTATATCTATACATGTATATGTGTGTATATATATAAATAGATAAATGATTACATGCAACCTGCAATTGAAGTTTTTTATTTTATTCGATGTGTTTCATGTACTGTGGGTCACATTTTCATGCTGTTTTAATCTATCATAGCTCTTTCTCTCTAGAGTTACATGAGAATTGGACCCCATGTGTGTTTTCTATTTCTTGTCAGTGCCATTCTGTCACACTATGTCATCTTCCATCATTTTTCAAATGACATCCTAATGATGCTCTCTCACTTGTTTCTCATTCTTTTCTTGAAAGGTATATATTTCCTCCATGATTGTGCATCCCCCTGGGCATATATGGGGGTCTCAATCATGACCTTGGAAATCTCACCCATAGTAACAATAATAGTGTAGCATAGGTCAGTCAACCAATGTAACAAAAATTTATTATAAGTTTCTGTGTAGCAGCCAGTAAGTTTATTTTTTTTTAGAACAGAAGTCCTTCCTAAGAGAAATATGGCTTATGTGCAAATGAACAAAGGAGTATTTATGGAGCTCAAGTAAATGAACACAAATTGGATACATATTGAATATGTTGACCTTTAAATGACAAAGCAAGACCGCATAGTTACTAAAACACACAGAGACAGGAAAACTACCTAAAAAGGTTGGAAAGGCACAATCATATGGCATGTGCCAGGAAATACATAGATTCTATTAGAAAAAAATTCATAGTTCTCAATAAAAGTCCATCTAGTTGGATGGAACCTATTCTAGGTCATTTTTATTTATCCCATCTCAAAGCTACAAAATTTGATAATGCTTATGTCGAGTATCATGGAGGGACTTGCAGGCTGTGAGGAAGGGCTCTTATGTAGATACTGATAGCCACACAAGGTAATAAAATTTCCCATTAAACCACTGTTCTGTTTACTGATACTGTTCTCGTCATCTGTTTCTCACTGAGAATGACAGCTTCTTAGGTCTGTTAAAATCTAAAGAAAGGAGAATTTTTTCTTTTAAAATGTTATATCTTCAACACCAGACTCAGAAACTCTCCATCAAATGCAAGTTGATTGTCATCAACACTCAGAGAACTGAGACATGTTTCCTAAATACCATGTAGGCACAAGAGAAATTCCAATTCCAGAAGCACTTCTCAGAGAGGCTTAACAAATGTGTGTGTGTGTGTGTGTGTGTGTGTGTGTGTGTGTGTGTGCGTGTGCATGCTCAGTCGTGTTCAACTCTGCAACCCATGGGTTGTAGGACTGCAGCCAGTCAGGGTCCCCTGTCCATGGGGATTCTCCAATCAAGAATACAAGAATGCATTACTGTGCCCTCTTCCAGGGGTTCTTCCTGACCCAGGGATCGAACCCACATCTCTTAAATCTTCTGCATTTGCAGATGGTTTCTAGATACGAATGCTGTTGGAATACCAAATGCTGAGATCATGCAAATCTGGTGTGATATAGTATATGAATGTGTTTTGGATACAAGCTGACAAGAACATGAATTCAAATCCTTAATGTAGTATCTGTGTGAGCTTGGGAAATGTAGTTAAATACTTTTAAGCCTGTCGTTTCTGATATGCAAAGAGAATGCTGACACCTATCTTAGATCACTGCAGTGAAGGCTAAGACCTGCGGGCTCCCTGAGAGCAGCATCTTTGCTCATTGCCCTGATGTAACCGAGCACAAGGTAAGAATTCAAGGACCTATGAATCAAGGAAACAGTGTTTAGGCATCAACTGGCATGTGATCTCCAGAAAGATTAATCTCTCCCTATGCCAAAATGGACAATTTCCGTAAATTCTTTTAAGCAATGAATTTTCTTAATAATTAGGATCAAGAGTGTTGTCTTTTTCAGTAAACTGAACTGACATGGATTATCGAACCACAGCAGCCAGTTTTATGATTTATATTTTCAAAACCATCTGTTTGCCATCTACACACGCACTCTTATTTTCAAACAAGCTTTCTCCTACTCCCTATCATCCTTGCCTGATTAATTTTTTGCCATCACATTTATTGCTTCCCACCATATTAAACAATTTACTTCTCTCTGTCCCTTTTTTTCTCACTAGACTGTGTGAAGATGGGACATTTTCCTCTTTTATTTATTTCTTTATTGCTGCTTTATTCCCAGCAATTAGAACTCAGTAGGTGCTCAGTAAATATTTGTTGAAAGAAATAATTAGACAAACATTAAAAATATTATTTAAATTTCTTTCCAAATCTTTTCACCTTTTTTTTTCCTGGCACATATTTTTGACCATCAAGATTAGAAAGCCCCACATACATATGCCATTGCTCTCACCCCAAGTCCAAGGCAGGTGTCACTGGTTGAGTGGTGTTCTTTCCTTCAGGATATGAGCACAGATCCTTCTTCAGGCGTCCAGTGCTCTAGGCAGCTGCTTCCAGGTGATTAGGATCCCCAGTTAAGACGGAAACTATCAGCACCTGCCAAGGCCTTACTGTCTGCCCTTGCTTTGTACTTTGTTATCTTTACCTTTGTTTTACTTCTGATTTTTATGTCTTACAAGTAAATTGTAGATCAGTTTATACACCCTAACTTTATACACGCTTAGAAGAAATGGAGTAGCCATCATAGTCAACAAAAGAGTCCAAAATGCAGTGCTTGGATGCAGTCTCAAAAATGACAGAATGATCTCTGTTTGTTTCCAAGGCAAACCATCCAATATCATAGTAATCCAAGTCTACGCCCCAGCCAGTAATGCTGAAGAAGCTGAAGTTGAATGGTTCTATGAAGACCTACAAGACCTTCCAGAACTAACACCCCAAAAAGATGTCCTTTTCATTATAGGGGACTGGAATGCAAAAGTAGGAAGTCAAAAAACACCTGGAGTAACAGGCAAATTTGGCCTTGGAGTACAAAATGAAGCAGGGCACAGGCTAATAGAGTCAAGAGAACGTACTGGTCATAGCAAACACCCACTTCCAACAACACAAGAGAAGACTCTACACATGGACATCACCAGATGGTCGATACCGAAATCAGATTGTTTATATTCTTTGCAGCCAAAGATTGAGAAACTCTAGACAGTCAGCAAAAACAAGACTGGGAGCTGACTGTGGCTCAGATCATGAACCCTTTGTTGCCAAATTCAGATTGAAATTGAAGAAAGTGGAGAAAACCACCATTCAGGTATGACCTAAATCAAAATCCCTTATGACTGTACAGTGGAGGTGAGAAATAGATTTAAGGGACTAGATCTGATAGACAGAGTGCCTGATGAACTATGGATGGAGGTTCGTGACATTGTACAGGAGACAGGGATCAAGATCATCCCCAAGAAAAAGAAATGCAAAAAAGCAAAATGGCTGTCTGAGGAGGCCTTACAAATAGCTGTGAAAAGAAGGGAAGCAAAAAGCAAAGGAGAAAAAGAAAAATATGCCCATTTGAATGCAGAGTTCCAAAGAATAGCAAGGAGAGTTAAGAAAGCCTTCCTCAGTGATCAGTGCAAAGAAATAGAGGAAAACAATAGAATGGGAAAGACTAGAGATCTCTTCAAGAAAATTAAAGATACCAAGGGAACATTTTATGCAAAGATGGGCTCAATAAAGGACAGAAATGGTAGGGACCTAACAGAAGCAGAAGATATTATGAAGAGGTGGCAAGAATACATAGAAGAACTGTACAAAAAATATCTTCACAACACAGATAATCATGATGGTGTAATCACTCACCTAGAGCCAGACATCCTGGAATGTGAAGTCAAGTGGGCCTTAGGAAGCATCACTACAAACAAAGCTAGTGGAGGTAATGGAATTTCAGTTGAGCTATTTCAAATCCTAAAAGATGATGCTGTGAAAGCACTGCACTAAATATGCCAGCAAATTTGGGAAACTCAGCAGTGGCCACAGGGTTGGAAAAGGTCAGTTTTCATCCCAATCCCAAAGAAAGCCAATGCCAAAGAATGTTCAAACTACTGCACAATTGCAGTCATCTCACAGGCTTGTAAAGTGATGCTTAAAATTCTCCAAGACAGGTTTCAGCAATATGTGAACCGTGAACTTCCAGATGTTCAAGCCGGTTTTAGAAAAGGCAGAGGAACCAGAGATCAAATTACCAACATCTGCTGGATCAATGAAAAAGCAAGAGCATTCCAGAAAAACATCTATTTCTGCTTTATTGACTATGCCAAAGCCTTTGACTGTGTGGATCACAGTAAACTGTGAAACATTCTGAAAGAGATGGAAATACCAGACCACCTGACCTGCCTCTTGAGAAACCTGTATGCAGGTCAGGAAGCAACAGTTAGAACTGGACATGGAACAACAGACTGGTTCCAAAAAGGAAAAGGAGTACATCAAGGCTGTATATTGTCACCCTACTGATTTAGCTTATATGCAGAGAAACTCTAGGCTGGAGGAAGCCCAAGCTGGAATCAAGATTGTCCGGAGAAATATCAATAACTTCAGATATGCAGATACCACCCTTATGGCAGAAAGCAAAGAAAAACTAAAGAACCTCTTGATGAAAGTGACAGAGGAGAGTGAAAAAGTTGGCTTAAAGCTCAACATTGAGAAAACTTAAATCATGGCATCCGGTCCCATCACTTCATGGCAAATAGATGGGGAAACAGGGGAAACAGTGGCTGAGTTTATTTTTATGGACTCCAAAATCACTGCAGATGGTGATTGCAGCCATGAAATTAAAAGATGCTTACTCCTTGAAAGGAATCTTATGACCAACCTAGGCAGCATATTAAAAAGCAGAGACATTACTTTGCCAACAATGGTCCATCTAGTCAAGGCTATGGTTTTTCCAGTGGTCATATATCAATGTGACTGTTGGTCTATAAAGAAAGCCGAGAGCCAGAGAATTGATGCTTTTGAACTGTGGTGTTGGAGAAGACTCTTGAGAGTCCCTTGGACTTCAAGGAGATCCAACCAGTCCATCCTAAAGGAGATCAGTCCTGGGTGTTCATTGGAAGGACTGATGTTGAAGCTGAAACTGCAGTTCTTTGGCCACCTGATGCAAAGAGCTGACTCATTGGAAAAGACCCTGATGCTGGGAAAGATTGAAGGCAGGAGAAGGGGACGACAGAGGATGAGATGGTTGGATGGCATCACTGCCTCAATGGACATGGGTTTGGGTGGACTCAGGAGTTGGTGATGGACAGGGAGGCCTGGCGTGCTGAGGTCCATGGGGTCGCAAAGAGTCGGACACGACAGCAATTGAACTGAACTGAACTGAACTTTAGGCAGAGGGTCACGAAAGGACAGCATGAAGGAAACTTGTACATGAGCTCTGATTGTACCACCACCTAATTTTAAGGCTTAGAAAAAACTGAAAGGCAATAACTTACGAAAAATAGGAAATGTAAACGAGCCACAGCAGAAGAGATAGATGAAATTAGAGAAGACCGAATATGAGATCCAGTATTAATCTAATATCCTGTTTCCTAAATTTTAGGTTTCTGGAATACTTAGGCATTCTGTATCATTCTTTAAACATGTACATTTTACAAAAGTCCTTGTATATATTCTCAGCTTGTTATAAATAGAAAAGCAATATAAAAGAGGAGTGATATGGAAACATGGGGCTTCCCTGGTGGCTCAGTGGTAAAAAAATCCCCTTGCAATGCAGGGGACACAGGAGACAGGGGTTTGTTTCTTGGGTCAGGAAGATCCCCTGGAGAAGGGCATGGCCACACACTGCAGTATTCTTGCCTGGAGAATCCCATGGACAGAAGAGCCTGGAGCTCTACAGTCCATAAGATCGCAAAGAGACAGACACGACTGAAGTGACTTAGCAAAGAGACGGACACGACTGAAGTGACTTAGCAAAGAGACGGACACGACTGAAATGACTTAGCACGCTTGCATGAAAACATAACAATTACCCCAAGTTCACTAAAAGCTTGATCCTGATTATGCGCTACTTGATGCTAAGTAGTAATTTGATGGTGACCCATATCAGAATAGGTTCTATCCAGGGAGAAAATCAGAAAAAGAGAGGACACAAGAGTAGGGATGATATAACAGGAAAGGACAGAGAAAGCAAAGGGAGAAGATTGAGAAAAAGAATACAAGGAAGAAATTCAAAGAAAAAGCAGGAAAAAAAATGAAGACATATTAAAGATGTGACAAATGCCAGGCATTATGTTACAAGTGTTTACTTGCTTTATTTAATCCTCACATCAGCATTGTGAAGAAGATATATTTGTTTGCACTTTAAAAATGGTGAAGCTATCGCAGAAATTAAATATGCAAATATTTGGAAGGGAAGGAGAGAGGGAAAGAGGAAGGAAGAAAAAGGAGAATTTAAAAAAGGAATAGAGGAAGGGAGAAAGGGAGGAAGAGAAGGAAGTTAAAAAGGAGAAATGAAAATAAGATAATGTTATTCTCCAGCAATGTTTATGAAAAAATAAAAACTTAAGCACTGTTCTCTTTTTTTAGGCAAAAATGACTTTCAAAACTATAACTGTAACTATAATTTTTTTTCTGTGTACCTATGAGAGTTAAAAACCCAGATAATTTAATTTTTTATTTTGAAGCTGTTGAGACAAACAATAATTTGTAATTCATCTAAAGATCTAGAACTGCCTAATGCATAGCCTCTTTGAATGATGTTATCTAGTTCACCAAATTCTTAAGCCAACTTTTTGTACTTAAGCTAAGACCCCCCATGAGGAATCAACTATGAGTGACCTTTACCTCATTTGAAAATCAGGAACAGTGAAGCTCAGGGAGGTTACAAAAATCCTTAGGCATTAGCACGTGAGCTGGACAAGAGCTCAAACATGCTTCTTTCCATCTTTTCATATCCTTCATTAATTTATCTCTTCCATGATTTTCCCCCTTGGATGTTTAAACTCTGTGTTCATCATATGCTTACAAGGATTTACTAAGTTTATGTAGAATTGAGAAGAACAAATTAATGGTGTTAAAAATTCTATTGCCTTTGCTAATTATATTAGTATGTGTTGCATAGGAGGAGGAATCTGTGAACATTCAATATGAAAAGAAAGAGTGATACTGTGAAGCTAAGTATGCAGGTGGGGATTTGCTCAGTTTCAAAATTTGACTCTCATGTTGCTGTCAGTACATTCTGGTTCACATTAGCTCTGCTCATGCACAATTGCTGAAAGAATGAGTTGCACTGCTGGGCTTAATGGAGAGATAATGATTTGCATTTGGGGTGGCAATTTTGAAATCAAATATGAAAAGAGACTTTGTTTGTCCTTTGCAGTTTCGCCCCAGTGTGGGGCCATAGGTCATCATAATTTTTGTGGGGTTTTTTTTGTTTTTTTCTTTTTTCTGTTGGCTTAATCAGTATTCTATAATATCAAGCAACTAACTTCTTTTAGCATTATTTCTCAGTTGCTCTGAAACAAGCTAATGGATTTGCGAAATGCTGTGTTCTCTAGAGTTCTTTGCAAGGGTCCATTCTAAGCGTCTGAGTGTGTTTTATCAGGCGTAAGCACAGCTGGGCACACAAGTTAAGGTGTGGCCCCTGCCCTGAAGATGGGTGGGAACAAGACACAGGGAAGGGCTGGAATGACTCGTGAAAAGTTTAGGGGAGCAGAGGGCTGTGTGTCTGATTGGCACTGTGAGCCTCTGGGGCAGGCATGTAATAAGTCCCTGACGTGTTTGTAAGAACAAAAGATTCCTTTCTGAAGTATTTTATGTATTTTATTTAAGTATTTATTACTTAAGTATTTAAGTATTTTATTCTGAATTCCTTTTATGATTTCCAGAAATAACACAATCAACAGAAAACTGGAACTTTGATAAGGTAAATTATGAAACCCAAGTCACAGATCGCTATTACTTGGCAGAGCTGGATCATGTAATGTAATTACCCCATCGGCACTTCCGTGTCATTCGAAGCTGGAAATACAAACGCTGTCTCTGCTTTTGTTGTCTCTAATTTACCCCCAGTTAGGACCGTATCCTACACACAGTGGAGATTTTCTGAATGCTCGTATTATAATGGAAGGGATGAACGTGTCAATTTCTCTAGATCAGACCTTGCAAAGTTGGCCCTCCTGAAAAAAAACTTTTGGATGCCCCTCTGTACCTTTTGGAGAGGAAATGGCAACCCACTCCAGTATTCTTGCTGGAAAATTGCGTGGATGGAGTAGCCTGGTAAGCTACAGTCCGTGAGGCTGCAGAGTTGGACACGACTGAGCGACTTCACTTCACGTCACTTCTGTGCCTTTTTGCCAGTAATCCAATCAGAGACTGGCAAGCACTTCCTTTGATGCGACCCCTCCAGGCCCTATTCTGCTGCAGGTGGCTCAAGTTCATATCTAGATGGTAGTGTTCTTTAACAAATTCAACAAGCATTTGTTGAATATCTGCAATGTGCCAAGAACTGTGATAGGCAATGTGGATATAATAGAAACTGCTGATATATTGGGTAAAAAAGTTGAACGGGGGAAGCATCTCAGTGAAATGATACTTGTGTCTGAAACATCTTTTAAGATGAAGGAACCGAAAGAACATCAGCGGAGGGGGCCCGACGGTCAGAGAATCACTTCCAGTTCTTTCGGGGCACCCATGCTCTGTTCTTCCTTCTGGTCTTTACACTGTCTCTAGCTTTATTCCATATCTGGATGAAGGTTTCTGCCCCTTGGATAAGCCTTGAAATCCCTCTGCCTGTCCCAAATTTACCTTGATTTGTCTACCTGGTTCATGACCTGAACTATCTAGAGCATCTGTGACCTAGAGGCAAAGCCCAGAAGACAGCACAGTGGGTCCCGTGTCCCCATCACACACTCCCGACAGCCATCACCACTTTGTTCTCCTTGTTTTAGCTAGCCTCTCCCCACTCGCCCACTCCACTCCCAGCAAATTGTAAGCATCATAGTATTTCACTTGTGAATAATACGCTGGGTACCATTATCAACAAGAACTTTCCCCTGCTTTTGTTTTTATCACCTTATCATTTAAGAATTTTTGGTACAAGTCCTTATAGCAAAGATTGGTAACTAAGAAAGCTTCTATCAGTAACAGTTGGCAGTGCTCAAAATCACTCCTTTTGATTCAGGGTCATTCAGGTTAAGTCATTTATTTCTTTTGAGTGAGAATTTCCCTAGATGGTTAACCTCAGTCTCTTACAGAAATCCTTTGTTGGACTAACCCTTGATTCCATATTTCTCAGTCATTTACTGAATCCTTGAAGAAATATCTCTCATATTCTTAAACTGGAAATTCTGTGTCATAAAAATTTAATGCAGTGACATATTAATTAGGACTTTGTGGTTAGAAATAATAGTGGGAAACAGACAAACAATTTCTTGGAAGTGACGTTGGGGGAGTCAAATCTTGTCCTCAGTTGTGACTTGCTGCACATTTACATGTAAAAAATATCCCATCTTTGCCTGGTGGGTGGAGACAGGGGGAAGGATCGTCCTGGGGAAAGAGTGTGAAAGAAACATTGACATCGGGTTCTGTCCAGTGCTCTGACCTATGACTGGCAAGGGGCAATCTGATGTGACGTAAATATTAGATGGTGACAAATAGCAGTGACATTTTGTCAGAAGCAAAGACATGACTCAGACCCAGAAACATGGCAGAGGTGAGTGGCAGCATTTGGTGATAAATGGCTCGAATCTGACAGTGTGCTTCACTGCATGGACCTTCATCCATCACAAAGATATTTTAAAAAATCACAGAATACCCAACACTCAAAATGGGTGACAGGAGATGGGAGCTGAGAAAAATACAAGTCAGAGGCAGTGACAAAGACAGAGAGCCTGAATTGCAAAATAGTGACTCGTTTTTATTTTAAGATTCCCATTTTTCACTATTTTCCACTCCATAATTCAAAAGTGCATCCTGCTGATCTTTTGCCCCAAATAACAAAAACAAAGAGTGTTGGGGAAGCAAGTGGTTGAAGTTGTGACCTGAGCCCAAAACCTAATCATTAATCACCTAAGCATTTTTAAATTTTTTAAAAAGCATTTTAATACATATTAAATATGTATGTATATATGTAAATATATAATATGCTGCTGCTGCTACTAAGTCACTTCAGTTGTGCCTGACTCTGTGTGACCCCATAGATGGCAGTTCACCAGGCTCCCCCGTCCCTGGGATTCTCCAGGCAAGAACACTGGAGTGGGTTGCCATTTCCTTCTCCAGTGCGTGAAAGTGAAAAGTGAAAGTGAAGTCGCTCAGTCGTGTCCGACCCTCAGCAACCCCATGGACTGCAGCCCACCAGGCTCCTCCGTCCATGGGATTCTCCAGGCAAGAGTACTGGAGTGGGGTGCCATGGCCTTGATATATATAAATATATAAATGTCTATAATATGTCTATATTACTGGTACATATGTATGTACATGCTCAGTCACTTCAATCATGTCTAACTCCTTATAACCCGTTGGACTGTAGCCCACCAGGCTCCTCTGTCCATGGAGTTCTCCAGGGGAGAATACTGGAGTGGGTTGCCTTGTCCTCCTCCAGGGGATCTTCCTGACCCAGGGATTGAATCCAGGTTTCCTTTGTCTCCTGCATTGCAGGCAGATTCTTTGCTGTTGAGTCACTGGGGAAGCCCATGTATGTAAATATGTAATAAAAATTTACATATTATATAAACATATATTATCATATAGATTGTATATAAATATATATCCAAAATAGGTAAAAATCTTCTGCAACTCAATAACAAAAATACAAACAACCTGGTGAAAACATGGGCAGAGGAACTCAATAGATATTTTTCTAAAGGAGGCATACAGATAGCCAACAGATACATGAAAAAGTGTTCAACACAACTAATCATCAGAAAAATACAAGTCACAACTCTACTGAGATACGACCTCACACCTGTTTGAACGGCTGTCATCAAGAAGACAAGAGATGACAAATGAACAACAGAGGACTTTTTGTACTATGGGTGGGAATATGAACTTGTGCAGCCCCTATGGAGAATAGTACAGATGTTCCTCAAAAAACGAAAAACAGAGCTAAAGCTAGCAATTCTACTTCTGTTTGTAAATCCAAAGGAAATAAAATCATGACTCTGAAAGGATATCTTCACCCCTATATTCACTGAAGCATTTACAGTAGCCTAGACATAGAAACAACTTACATGTCCATCGATAGATAAATGGATAATGAAATTAATGTATGACTGTTATCAACCATAAGGAAGGAAATCTTGCCATTCGTGACATAACAGATAGACTTTGAGAATATTATGCTAAGTGAAATGAAAAATAATTAAGTGAAATAATAAATAAAAAAATAACTCAGAGAAAGAAAAATACTTTATGACCTCACTTGCATGTGGAATTTAAAAGAAAATGAGCTCATAGAAACAGAGCCCGGCTTGCTAGTTGCCGGCGGTGTGGGTGGAGGGCAGGGGAGACGGGTGAAGGCAGTCAAAGGTACGAAAATAAAAGCCTTGCCCTGGATGTTTTTCACGTATGCATATGTATATTTACACTGTAAAAGCATCTCTCCTAATATTACAGTCTGCTAATAGTCCGGTTTAATAGAAGTCAGGCATGATACAGGGAGATTTTGAGTTAGAAAGCCCTGGTTTGTCTCAGCTCTGCAAATTATTAATTGTGTGAATTAACCTTTCTAACCCTCAGTTTTTCTCACTTGTTCCTTCAAACATCAAATATTTATTTAACACCCTTAATGTGATAATCACTATTCTTATCCCTAAAATACAGTGGTAAACATTTGAGAAAGATGACCCTCATCCTAATAAGATTCCAATACTCTTGTACAAAAAATGAACAGGTTAAAAAGTAAAGAGTTAAGATGAAATTGTTTTACCAATTATGTAGAAAATAAGGTAATTTGGAAATGATTAGGCTGTGTTTAGGGGTTGAGGAATCTAGTTTAGATAGGATAGATGACGAGGACTCTGAAGTGATAATAGTTTTGCCCAAACTTTTTTTTTCATTTATTTTTATTAGTTGGAGGCTAATTACTTTACAATATTGTAGTGGTTTTTGCCATACACTGACATGAATCAGCCATGGATTTACATGTGTTCCCCATCCCGATCCCCCCTCCCGCCTCCCTCCCCATCCCATCCCTCTGGGTCTTCCCAGGGCACCAGCCCTGAGCACTTGTCTCATGCATCCAACCTGGGCTGGTGATCTGTTTCACCCTTGATAGTATACTTGTTTCAATGCTGTTCTCTCAGTTCATCCCACCCTCACCTTCTCCCACAGAGTCCCAAAGTCTGTTCTGTACATCTGTGTCTCTTTTTCTGTTTTGCATATTGGGTTATCGTTACCATCTTTTTAAATGCTCAAACTTTTATAATGAGAAGTGCCAATCATGAGAGACTAGAAAGAAAAAAAAAATAGATTCAAACAGAGAACAGCAAGGGACAAATTTTTCTTTGAGAAAATGGATGTCAGAGAAATAAAGTGAAGCCCAATTTGCTCTGAAATCCCCTGCCAAAATATCAAATTATCAAAATGAGGTTCCTGAAAACATTAAGTTAATGAATGTGAAAGTGTTTTTCCCATGTGCAATGCATGATCCTTCAAAGAACCCCTTCAGTGCACTTCTGGAAAAATATAATTAGCATGTGACTTTATCATTTAGCAATCGATTGCATCCTAAGTAGCTGAAGCCTGAAGTAGAGTGGCAGAACACTGAGACCTTCCACTAGGTTGCTGCTTTAATCATTTACCGGGGAGGTCCTGGTGTCAGGTCCTATTCAGATATGAGTACTTGCAGAAGTTGCTTTAGGTATGTGACTGGGGAAGGAGCCATACATTACTTGGTGAATCTGAAGATATTTTCAATATTGATAAGCATTTGATTTTTTGTGTTGTTATTGTTGTAGGTATTGATTCAAGGATTAGAAGGAATCAAACTCTTAATTCTCTGAGATGTATTCTACAACCTGAATGTTATATATGCTTAGAAGTACTAGCATTCAACATTGGTGTTAATACTCTATTACTGTAGACATCTGCCTGTCCCCAATCTCGCTGCCCCAATTTAAGTGCATTTCCAGAGACCTTGGTTCAATCGTATGTTTCCCAAGAACATATTGTTAATTAAATTGCCCAGCGAGAGAAACAATATTATCAACAAATGATTTACCTAATAATATATGTATCTACAACAACTAGAACAATAAAAGTCTGAGCTCTTTTTGTTTGTCCATTCATTCATGTGTTTATTTGTTTACATGTAATTTAGTATATGGAATTCTGTGAACACCAGCTTATTAAAAAAAAGATCCTAATGAGTGAAAATACCTAGGACCCAGAAGGATGGACAGCATTAGCTAAGCTAGGTCAGATCAAGGACTAGTATTCAGGGATCACCACCATTCATCTAGAATCTTTCAGTTTTATTGCACTGGCACTAACTCTAGATTAAGCAAATTGAGGTGAGATGAGAGTAAATGCAAGTATTTGGGAAGAGAATTGCAGGCCTCTAGCAGGAGGGGATATATTATATTAAAAAGCAGAGACATTACTTTGCCAACAAAGGTCTGTCTAGTCAAAACTATGGTTTTTCCAGTAGTCATGTATGGATGTGAGAGTTGGACTATAAAGAAAGCTGAGCGCAGAAGAATTGATGCTTTTGAACTGTGGTGTTGGAGAAGACTCTTGAGAGTCCCTTGGACAGCTAGGCGATCCAACCAGTCCATCCTAAAGGAAATCAGTCCTGAATATTCATTGCAAAGACTGATGCTGAAGCTGAAACTCCAATCCTTTGGCTACCTGATGCGAAGAACTGACTCATTTGAAAAGACCCTGATGATGAGAAAGATTGAAGGTGGGAGGAGAAGGGGACGACAAGGAATGAGATGGTTGGATGGCATCACTGACTCAGTGGACATGGGTTTCGGTGGACTCTGGAGTTGGTGATGGACTGGGAGGCCTGACAGGCTGTGGTCTATGGGGTCACAGAGAGTCGGCTGTGACTGAGTGACCAAACTGAACTGAACTGAGCAGGAAGGGAAGAAACTCCTACTCTAGTGACTATTCTTGGCTCCCACTTCCACTTCCTCCTGGAACATGCTCTCCGTTAGGCTTTCTCATGCTGTGTCCATCCTCAGTACTGGACAGTCCTCTGTTGTCTGGAAGGTAATACTCATCCTAACCCACCTGACCCAAACCTGGCAGTGGACCTGATAACACAAGAAATCACTCATTCCCTTCTATACCAGCCCCCATTCTATTACAGAACCCACTGGACCAAGTGCCTGTCTGCCTCTGAGCCCTGCCTTCCATTGCACTGTGACCTTCTCTGCATGAGGGGTAAGTCTTTCTGGGCAGATGCAGTGCCCAGCTCATAGCAGAAAATCAATTACATTTATTAAATGAATGAATGAATGAATAAAAACAATGAATGGATGAAAAATGCATTAAGAGCCATGAACTGATCTTTAAGGAAATTTCAAACTCTAATATTTTATAATTCTACTTTGCCCTCTGTTAGGTGTACTTACACTTACGAATATTAGAAGGGAGCTAGTCAACATTCACTGAGGGGCAGTTATACAGAAAAAAGAATCAGATTGAATTTTCTTCTGATTTGAAGAATTGGATAATCTTATTCTCATGTTGCCTATCAAGAAAGAAAATGTCAGCAAAGGTGCACAAAGGAGGCAAGGTCAGATTTAGAGAAAGTCTACCTGCTTCAACTTTTGTGTTTTTGGTTTTTTTTTTTCACTCTTCCCCACATCCCACTCTGATGCAGTATCCCGGGTGAGTCTGCACTTGGTGATGTTATGTTTAAGGCAGTTCCTGATTCTGCAGTGACAGGAACAGCTCTGGCTTCTGCCTGACAGAGCTGGCACAACTGATCAAGAATTTTGGAATATTATGCATCCATGTCATGTTTTAATTTTAGAAGATTAAAAATTAATTTAATTTTTTCCTTACCTCCATTCCTCTTCTGGGAATGTTTGTATCCCTCTTAACCACTGAAGATAATTTAATTATCAACTGAAAAAGTCCTGAAAAGAAGCTTATCACTGCTAACAAGGAATGTGAACAAGGCCAGCAAAGACAAAGGAGTCTTAAATAAATAGGGAAAGAGCTATTTTAGCCTAACATCATTTTTTATTCTGATTCTACTTTCTCCCCTCTCTGTGGCTCAGATACCACCACATACCTTGTGTTGCCTGGGTTTTTTGGTTTGTTTGTTTTGTCTTTATGTATTTATTTATTTATTATTTGTTTGGCTGAGTCAGGTGTTAGCTGCAGCATGCAAGATCTTCTTTCGGCACACTAGCTCTCTTGCTGTGGCAAGGGGACTCAGGAGTTGTGGGCCTCAGGCCTAGTTGCCCTGCAGCATGTGGGATCTTAGTTGCCCAAACAGGGATCGAATCCACATCCTCTGCCCGCAAGGTGGATTCTTCATCCCTGGACCGCCAGGAAAGTCCCCGTGTGGCTGCATTTACACAGTTCATTTCTTCCACTCAGAATGGCACGTTTTCCCAATCTCTCTTCTTCACCTTAATGATCCTTATCCATCCTTTTAGGATTAACTTTGATGTTATCTTTTTTCACAAAATATTTTCTAACTTCTCCTTGGCTGATTTAGTTCTCCTGTGTGTCTTTGAATTTCTCTGTACATCTTTTACATTTGCCACATCATGTTATAATTATCTGTGAGTCTGTATCCACCACTAGACTGAGACTTCTTAAGAAGTGTGGACCTCCCCTTGCCTTTATTCTCTGTGACATTCGTAGTGCTTAGCACACATTAGGTATCATAGAAAGGCTCATGCAGGAAAAAAAAATGCTGTTTTGTGCAGAGATTAAATGATAGAACATGGGATTTACTTTGTACAGTTCCTGACACATACACTTATATAAGTCTCCCAAAGTTAGAGTTGTTTATAATTACTTGTGTGTTTGTGTATGTGTGTGTGTGTCTGTGTGTGCTCAGGAAATTACTTTCTAAATTATTTTGATGCAGAGGTTTGGGATATTTCCATAGTACATGGAAACATAGGCTTGCACCCTAAATAAGGTTACTTGTAGTAGAATGAGCTCTGAACTGGGAAGGAGGAAATGTGAACTTTAAGTTCAGCTCTGATACCATCTAATTGCATGATTTGGGAGAAACTATAATGTTAACTGGCCACATTTTCCTAATTTTTAATATGGAGGAACCAGTCCAAATCATGTATGTGATATTTCTCTAAGCATTATTATTCTAAATTCAATACAATCCAAAGTCATTCTATGACAAAAGCAAACTAGAAAAACTCCAAGGAAACTTCAAGATTCCTGGGGGAAAAAATGTTAAGTGAATAAAGAAATTAAGATAGAATCAAATCTGGCCCATTGGCATTTATCAGAAAACAACCCCCTCCCAATTGTGTAACAACTCATGAAAAATGTTGAAGTTGACTGCAGAAAGACATTGCTACTGTAGAATAATGCCAAATGATAAGTCTTCTCAGATCACTTCAGACAACTGTTCTTTAAATCTCTAATAACTTGGTAAAGTACAGAATGGCATCATTCATGTCTAATTCAAGTCATATTCCATAACCCCATCAGCATGAATAGCATGAGGCATACACATTGATATTTGATTTAGGTAGTAATTGAACACAAATTTGTTTCTAGGAATTGGGACACAGTATTAAAATAAATGCCCAGTTTCCTTCTACAGCTCTAGTGAAATGCTTCTATAATAAACACATGAAGAAAAGCTGTGTATTTTGGTGCAGGTCCACTCCATTTAACTCAAGAAACGCGGATCCAGCTTCTCCCGTGTGCTCTGTACTGTACTGAGCACATACGCACAGGATTCAAAAATAAGGCAGGACTTACCCTTAAAGAAGAACACTTAGCTCCTCTGTGCCTCTCTTCTCCCATTTTAATTTTAGTGTCACAGTCTGAATTCCCAGTTAGTTAAATGATTATAAATTGGTCTTGACAAGTGAGCATTTTATACTTTAGATCTCAAAAAGATTTATCAAAAGAATTAACCCAAAATATAAAGGTATCTAACAAATACTTAATGGATTATCCTGGTATAACATGCATCTTCGACCAAGCTTAGTGTCTCAAACAAATTGACATTAGTCATGATGTAGCTAAGTGACTATAACTATATAATAAAAATGACAACATTGCCTTTCATATTAATATGTTTTTAAGACTTTTTTTAAAAATTTTTTCATTTGCTCATCCAAGCAAATACTGGGATGCAGTCAGAATAGGGACTTTGCTTCTGTAGAAACATTCACCACATCAATTGTTGAAGGTCATCAATTCTGGCACATCGCAGAAGTAGATTCAATCTAAAGCAGTTTTTGTTTTTGTCCTTCAAGTCAAAAAATTCTTCTACTTCAGAATATGAATAACTCTGAAGGAAATATTTCAGATGTGGCAGATTTGTGGGGGGGCAGCTTCTGTTTCTCCCTACACCACTGTGTGAAGCTGGCAACTCAGCTCTACCACCTATTAGCTATGCTCAAAAGAGAAGCATCTCACCTAAATGGCCAGGAGTGCAAAGTTTAGAGCCAGACTGCCAAGATTCAATCCCAAATCTACATCTCATTAGCACTCACCAGTTATGGGCTCTTAAGCAGAGCATTTAACAAATCGGCGACTCATCTCCACATGTTTAATGGAGGGAGTAATAGTACCTACCTATAGGTCCAGTGGTTCAGTGGCAGAGAACCTGCCTGCAATGGAGGGGACATGAGTTGGATCCTTGGGTCTGGAAGATTCCCGGGAGGAAGGCATGGCAACCCATTCCAGTATTCTTGCATGGAAAATCCCATGGACAGAGGACCCTGGTGGGCTACAGTCCACGGGGTTGCAATGAGTCAGAGATGACTGAAGTGACTGAGCACATCAGTCCTTACAGAGATTACATGAATTAATCCATGTAAAGGGTTTAGAGGACTGCCCCATAATTAACAGGATGCTCAGTGTGTGTTGAGTAACAGTTACTTCTAGTTTTTAAGAAACTCTGAAATTCTGACTTTTATGATGTTAAGTATATTGAAAAAAGTAGCTGAGAAATGATGAGGCCCAGGAAACTAGGCACTAATTCTAGTTCTGCCACTTCTCAACCATAAGATCTTCACATTCACTCCCTTCCCCTGTGGAAGCAGTAATGGGATTGACCCAAATAATACCTGGGAAACTGAGAGCTAGAGGCCAAGAATGTGGAGTATGGAGTCAGGAAGATACAGATATGTACTAGCCACTTGACCTTGAACATCTATATCACTTGACAGAGTAAAATGGGAAGAGACTGCATGTGGATGTAGTGATTTAATATGATTATCCAATTAAAGCAATTATCATTACCCATCAGATTACAGTTTAATAAATGTGAATTATCATTATTATTGATATTAGTTAAAGACCCTCTATTTCAATAAATTTTATGATTTTCGGGATTATAATCCTTTTGTAAAGGGTTATTGCCCAGGCGCTAAGCCATGCCTGACTCTCTGTGACCCCATGGACTGCAGCATGCAAGGCTTCCTTGTCCTTCACTATCTCCTGGCTTGTGTGCACGCATGCTAAATCCCTCCAGTTGTGTCTGACTATGTGCGACCCTATGAACTGTAGCTCACCAGGCTCCTCTGTCCATAGGATTCTCCGGGCAAGAATACTGGAGTGGATTGCCGTGCCCTCCTCCAGGGGATCATCCCAACCCAGAGACCAAACCTTCATCTCTTATGCTTCCTGCATTGGCAGGCAGATTCTTTACCACTAGCACCTGGAAAGCCTACTATCTACTGAAGTCTGCTCAAATTCATGTCCACTGAGTCAGTGATGCAGTCAAATCTCTTGTCCCCGTCTCCTGCCCTCAACCTTTCCCAGAATCAGGGTCTTTCCCAGTGAGTTGGCTCTTCACATTATGTAGCCAAAGCATTGGAGCTTCAGCATCTGTCCTTCCAATGAATATTCAAGGTTGTAAAGGGTTGATTAAATTCAGTATGCAAAAGGGGAGGAAAGAAATGCATGTAAATTGTACAAATCCAGATTCCACACTGGAAAGACTCTGATTGATGTGGTCTGCCCTTCAACACCACTTGTGGAGTCTGGGCATTGCTTGTTTCACTTTCCTGGAATGAGTGCCTTTCCCATAGGGATCTGGATAAATGCAGATAGGAGGTGAAAGGGAATACAAAAAATATATATCAGTCTTCATGGTTTTACTTTGGGAATGTCATCCTTATCTTCTCGAGAGATTGGAAGATGCCTTGTATTTATATTTATGCAAATTATATGAGGGAGTAACTATATATTATTGACACATCTTTAAAATATCCTTGAGCTTCAGACAGAAGTTGTCCTTCCCAGTGCTCACCTTGGAGACTCTGCCTGTGCCTTAAGGATAGAGACACTTCAACCACTTTTGGACCTTATTTTGAAAGTGGATTTTAAAGCTCCTTTTAAGAAGTATACATGAAAACAGTATTTCAATGCCATTTGTCTGATAAAAGTCTTGAATCCAGGATATATAATATACTCTTAACAAGTCAATAATATCAAAAATTCCTGTTCAAAAAATTGGACAAAATATTTGAATATTCATTTCACCAAAGGAAATATTCAAGTAGTAAGTGTGCAGATAAAAAGTGTGTCTATTTATTCAAAAAATAAAATTTAAATCACAACTGGGATACTATTATCCATTTAAGATGAGTAAAATCAGACAAGAGTATTAGTTCCAGTGCTAATGAGTGTGCTGATTACTTGCAGGCCGAGAATATTGGAGGAGGGGGTGCAAAATGGCGTACTTCGTTGGAAAACATTGAGTCAGCCAGAAAGGTTTTTCCGTAAGTTGCTACGGAATGCATGAAGAAATGGTCGGCAATAGCTGAGATTGAGACTGTAATCAGAGGACAGATCTTGAAAGATTTTGCATCCTGAAGTTGGGATTTTCAGCAATGCACTACTCATTACTTTCCCCTGTATGTATGTATGTGTGTGTGTGTGTGTATGTTCCATCATGTCTGACTCTTTGTGAACCCAAGGACTATAGGCCACCAGGCTCCTCAATCCATGGAATTTTCCCAGCAAGAAAAGTTGAGTGGGTAGCATTTCCTACTCCAGAGAATCTTCCCAACCCAGGGATCGAACCTGTGTCTCCTGCATCAGCAGGTGGGATCTTTATCACTGAGCAACTTGGGAATCCTGATATTTTCCCCTGAAGAAGAGTGACTTAAAGTCAGAGAAAAGAACATTTGGAAGCCTGGTAACCCATGGCAAAGCAGCCTGAAATACAGTGAAAATTTCTTTGAACTCTGATGTTTCATCTCCAAAATGTGAGTTTGTCACCAGCGCTGTGCTGGTGTTCATTCTGAGATGATCTGTTTCCCCCAGATCTTTTGGTAACATGAACACCCCGGGCATCAGCCCACGTTGAGCAGTTCCTGGCTTAGTATTCCTCTAAAACCCGCTCACCCCCCTGCAGGGATGTGTATTCTGTGTGAGGAGCATAGATACGCGTGATGAGGACCCATGAAAGGGCGCAATGCTTTAAGAGCACCACCCATTCTTTAATAAGAGAATCAGTCTGCTTCATGAAGTTACACAATACGATGGGGTAGCCGTAACGCACCCAAAGTTCACCAGGCTCTTATCCCTGCAGCCCCACATTTAAGTTAGCTCTGAACTTACTGTTAAATTAAAATGGTCTGCATATTTTATGCTCTCCAGTGACTTTACTGCTCACTAGAGATTTGCTGTATTAAAAAGCACCAAAATTACTTCTATCAATTAGTGATATTATACTTAAAGTCTAGATAAATTATGGAGTGGTGTTTGGAGCTACTGTGGGGAAAGTCTGGGTTGAATAAGAAAATGTGCCCTTGTCCTTGCTTTGTGTGAGTAGGAACAGTCACTTTATACAGCCACCATAAATCATGGTGATGAGGATGGTAGTGATGATGGTGAGAAGGAAGTTAGTGCAGGTAATTAGAAGAAACCGAAGATACGGTTTTCAGTTGCAAAGTCACTGGCCTGCCATGTGGTCATTGATGCGGTGAGTAAATCAACCCCCAATTATGATTCAGTGCTTTAAGTACAGCAAGGCTGAACACAGCATGCCAGTGGAAATTGTGTCTGACTCTTTGGGACCCCATGGACTGCAGCCCACCAGGCTCCTCTCTCCATGGGGTTGTCCAGGCAAGATCCCTGGAGTGGGTTGCCATTTCCTCCTGCAGGGGATCTTCCCAACCCAGGGATCATACAGCAAGGCTGAACGCAGCACGCCAGTGGAGTATAGAGAAAGATGTTCTGTGCAGACACGGGTATGATAAAGATTTCTTGGAGAGTGAGATGCTTTGACCTGAGTCTTGAAACTGGTTAGAAATTAGTCAAAAAAGTCTTTGGGTTCCTCAGAAACAAACTTCGAACCATGCGCCACAATGAAGAAACACGGCAGAAAGCAAGATGTAATGGAAGACTCCTAGTTAACTTCATTCTACTAGACTTCCTGGTATAAAAGAGAATGGTAGGTCCTAGACTTCCTGGTATAAAAGAGAATGGTAGGTCGTTAAAGGTTTTAGGCAACATGCTGAGAGGCTTGGCATCCACCTACACCCCAGGCAGGCCAGCTGGGTCTCCAGTGCCTCTTTGGGATGTTAAGAGCAGGAATCGCCTGGAGGAAGGGGAGCTGAGACTGGAATTTCACTCAAGCTCTTTAAACCATGCGGTACCTTGTATCTCAGTCCTGGCACTTAAAAAAAAAAATAAAAAGACGAAGCAAAAGCATCTTTTTTTTTTTTTTCCTCCTACTAAAGTTTCCATGTGTTTGTTAAGCCACACGCCTGTGGGACTCTTTTCTTTCAGGAGGTGTGCCTTTGTGTGACCTCTCCAAAGGGCCCAGGTGCTGTAGTGACCAGTGGAGGCCTCAGCAAGATGTGAAGAGTTTGGCAGGGGCACATTTTATTTTATTGTAATATGTATTCATTTACTCATTTGGTTGTGCTGGGTCTTAGTTGTGGTACACGTGAGATCTTTAGTTGCAGGATATAGGGTCTAGTTCCCTGACCAGGGATGGAACCTGGGCGCCCTGCACTGGGGGTCTGAAATCTCAGCCACTGGACCACAAGGGAAGTTCCCAGACATACATTTTAGGAAGAAGACTCTGGTAGCTGTGTGTAGCATGAGTTAGACAGAAAGGCATTAGGAGCTGGTCTACTGCAGTTACCCAGACAAAGTGTGATTAATTGTCCAGTAGAGAAAGGTAAGGGGCCACAATTTCCATATATCTTTATCAGTCTTCATCCATAACAGCCTACAAGTTGTGATTAATTCCTCAGGTTAAAGATGGGTTTGGGTGTTGGTTTCTTTCTTTATTTCACTTTTTAATAAGACACTTGCTAGCCACTATTGTGCCCAAATGAGTACACTTAGTAACTCTGTAACCACATGTGTTACAGTTGGGTCATCCTTTGTTGAGAAAAATGATACATCAAAGGCCCCTAATCCAGTAGTAGATACAAGGTTTTAGGTGCTGAAAGTTCAGGCAGAGCCTTGTGTTTAAAGAAAAGTTGTTCAGTTACTAAGTCATGTTCAATTCTTTGCAACCCGTGAACTGCAGCACATCAGGCTTCCCTGATCTTCACTATCTCCCAGAATTTGCTCAAACTCAGGTCCATTGAGTCAGTGATGCCATCCAACCTTCTCATCCTGTTTTCCCCTTCTCCTCCTGCCCTCAGTCTTTCCCAGCATCAGGTCTTTTCCAATGAGTGATAAAAAGTAAGCTGTAAAACAGACTATTTAATTAGAATGATAAAAGAAATCACTCAAAAATTGCAAATTAGAAACGAACAGATATCACAGCACCCATAAAAATTAACATAATATTTGTATTAATTAACTGCCTGACAGAATTCTTCAGTAACATTCTTCATTATTTTTGGTTGCATACTTTTGATTGTCTCTTCACTTAATGGTCTTCCTTAAACCTAATTCTCTGTGAAGAAAATAGAAAGACAGATAATTGAGCCATTTTCTCTAATATCATCATTCATTTTATCCATTGGTGATAATTCATTGATAGTTTGGAAATGTCTTTCTGTCTGTCAGTCCCAGTAGTGGCTTTAGGACATGGGGCTTATCACCTAAATTTGTCATCTGTTTTTTTTTTTTTTCCTCTGAAAAGTGGGGCAGTTGTCTTATCTTTCACAAGATCACCTGTGACTGTGCATACAAATTAGAGAGGTCCAGATGTGAGTTTTCTGTCTGTTCCCCTTCTCCCTTTGAACTAACCAAGATGATGTGTCAGTTTGTAAAAATTCAGAGCACAGCCTGCCTGCTAAGACTGTGGGTGCTCCTAATTCTAAACACACTAGAGCAGAGGCCTCTGACAACCCAGGGCTCGGAATCAGGCCCAGACGGCAGAAATACTAGGATGGAGCTGCTTCCTTCTGGGAGAAGAGCTGTACTGACCTGGCTGTGAGTCTCTCCTAGTAATTTCTCCAGAGCACATAAAGGGAACTCAAGAAGGGAGCCAGTCACCTGGATGCTTTAATTAAACAGTGGGATCCAAGAACTTCTGCAACATGTATGGTTGACACCCAGGGAAACCCAGAGTTACACGCAGGAGAAGGAGAGCACACGCTCATGGCCACTGAGCCTTGTCGAAGGTCCTGACACAGTGCCAGTCGTCTATACAGACGCCCTAATTCAGTCTTTCCGGCAACATCCCCAGTGCGTCCCTGGTGGTGCCAGCTGTAAAGAACTGCCTGCCAACGCAGGAGACGCAAGAGATGCGGGTTCAATGCCTGAGTTTGGAAGATCCGCTGGAGAAGGAAGTGGCAGCACGCTCCAGTGTTCTTGCCTGAGAACCCCATGGAGAGAGGAGCCTGGCAGATATGGGTCGCGAGAGTCAGACGTGACTTAGCAACTGAACAGTAATAGCAACAACGCAATATATTCTTTATTCCCCCTCAGTGATTACAGGAAGACTGTGACATGTGTAGGTACTATGGCTGTCTTAAACCACACATCTAGAAACTGAGGCAAATGAATGTCGACTCATCTGCCGTCATGTGTTGGAGTCAAGAATCAGCAAATTATTCAAATGACTTCAAATTTCAGTGTCTTAGTTGCTACATCATTCTGCTTCAAATGTATCTTCTTTCTGGTTTTTATTGTCTCATACATTATGTTTGACTAAAGCCTCTTTGATTCTTTAAAAAAAAATCTAATCGCATTTCAGAAACTGTTGCATCTCTCTGCATTTGATGGAATCAAGGGACAGACAATGAACAAATGTATGTGTAGTAAGTTCAGTTCAGTTCAGTCGCTCAGTCGCGTCCGACTCTTTGTGACCCCATGGACCGCAGCATGGCAGGCCTCCCTGTCCATCACCAACTCCCAGAGTTTACTCAAACTCATGTCCATAGAGTCGGTGATGCCATCCAACCATCTCGTCCTCTGTCGTCCCCTTCTCCTCCCACCTTTAATCTTTCCCAGCATCAGGGTCTTTTCCAGTTAATCAGTTCTTCACATCAGGTGGCCAAAGGATTGGAGTTTCAGCTTTAGTATCAGTCCTTCCAATGAATATTCAGCACTGATCTCCTTTAGGATGGACTGGTTGGACCTCCTTGCAGTATAAAGGACTCTCGAGAGTCTTCTCCAACACCACAGTTCAAAAAGCATCAATTCTTCGGTGCTCAGCTTTCTTTATAGTCCAACTCTCACATCCATATATGACTACTGGAAGAACCACAGCTTTTACTAGATGGACCTTTGTTGACAAAGTAATGTTTCTGCTTTATAATATGCTGTCTAGGTTGTTCATAGCTTTTCTTCCAAGGAGCAATCGTCTTTTAATTTCATTGCTGCAGTCATCACCTGCAGTCATTTTGGAGCCCCAAGAAATAAAGTCTGTCACTGTTTCCATTGTTCCCCCATCTCTTTACTATGAAGTGATGGAACAGGACATCACTGCAAAGGAGTCACTTACTCTAAGAAACCAAGTGCCATTTATTTTAACAAAGCAACATATAGTAATTAAAATATTGTATTAATGTAGATTGTATTAATAATATATTTGCATTAATATATCTTTTGGCATAAGATCTCTTGTCTTAGTAATTTATTAGACCCTACTTCAAATAAATAAATTTTCTCAAAATTCTTATTTAAAAACAGTAATTCAAACATATCTTTCTTTAATGTCATTCTAATTGAATATTTACATATATATCTATAACAGAAAGGTTACATTTATTCATAGTTTCATTTATTTAAAAAATCTAGGAAACACCCATGCTATCCCAGCCACTTGATATTTTCAGTAACTCACAGGAAACTCTGACCCAGAAAAGTAAACTACTTGCCTGAGGGAGTTTACATCCTGGTCTTTTAATTCTAAACCATTAGCACACTAAATCACATCTGAATTATAAAATGTTTTTCACAGCAAAATTTCTACTGAAGAAACTTGTTGTTAATATTTTGTAGACACAAAAAATGAATTGACTTTGGGTCAATTATTATATCCTAATTCTGATATGACCTTTTCAAGCTATAAGTCTTGGAGTGAGTTACTATACTTGAATTCTTTGACCCTCAGTTCTTTCATTTTTGGTGAGGATAATAATATTTATCTTGCAAGATCAAAAGACAATATTTAATATCTTTAGCATAGGACAAGGCACACATTAAGGATAAAAAAGTTAGTCACCATCTTTGTAAAATTTAAGTGTAATCTTAAAAATAAACGAATGTATTTTTTAATGATGCTCCTATTTAGATATGCAGCTTGTCATGTGTTCAGTTTTTCTCATCGGGAACCTAGTTTTGATTACTTCTTGTGCTGGTACTAGCACAGTACTCAGTAAATGTGTGTGGACAATTTCTGGGAATGATCCAACTGATTTTTACAACTAAAATTTTAGTTAATATTCTTCTCTAGATTTTCTAATAAGCCTTGAGACTGAACAATAAAGTAGAAATTGAGAAGGGAAAATTTTTGTTTTACTTTTTGTTTTCAGTATATCAAAATCTAACAAAGTTCTTTAGACTAAAAGGAAATGATGACAAAACTTGGATTTATGCAATGGAATGAAGAACACTGAAGTGGAAAATGTGTGTGAAATTATCTTTCCTCTTTCTCAATCTATTTAAGAGACAATTCTTAAAAACAAAATTGAAGTAATGATCTATGATGTTCCTTGCATAAATATAAATATGTGAGAATAATAGAAAAAGGACTAGAAGTAAATGTATGTGTACTTATATAAGATCCTTATATTAAGATGCATATTAATTAATGGTAGGTGGCAAGAGCCAAGAATGCCCATAGCAATCCATATAATGTCTAATAACTTTAGGAAACTTTAAAATCAGTAGGCAGTAGGCACATGCACACATAGAGAGAAAGGATATTTAAAGAGGAATACAAAATAAACATGTACTTAAGAGTCTGCAGATGGTGACTGCAGCCATGAAATAAAAGACACTTGCTCCTTGGAAGAAAAGTTATGACCCACCTAGACAGCATATTAAAAAGCAGAGACATTACTTTGCCAACAGAAGTCTGCCTAGTCAAAGCTATGGTTTTTCCTGTAGTCATGTATGGATGTGAGAGTTGGACTATAAAGAAAGCTGAGCGCTGAAGAATTGATGCTTTTGAACTGTGGTGTTGGAGAAGACTCTTGAGAGTCCCTTGGACTGCAAGGAGATCCAACCAGTCCATCCTAAAGGAGATCAGTGCTGAATATTTATTGGAAGGACTGATGCTGAACTGAAACTCTAGTACTTTTGCTACCTGATGTGAAGAACTAACTCATTTGAATAGACCCTGATGCTGGGAAAGATTGAAGGCAGGAGGAGAAGGGGATGACAGAGAATGAGATGGTTGGATGGCATCACCAGCTCTATGGACATGAGTTTGAGTAAGCTCTGGGAGTTGGTGATGGACAGGGAGGCCTGGAGTGCTGGAGTCCATGGGGTTGCAAAGAGTCAGACACAACTGAGTGACTGAACTGACTGAACTGAGTCTTCCAAATCATCAGGAGAGGGGAGAAAAAATAAATTGAACAAACTGATAGCAAATAACAATATGATAGACTTAAAGTGTTAGCTGCTCAGCCATGTCCAATGCTTGGCATCCCCGTGGACCCTAACCCACCAGGCTTCTCTGTCCATGATATTTTCCAGGCAAGAATACTGGAGTGGGTTGCCATTGCCTTCTCCAGGGGAATCTTTCCAACCCAGGGAGCAAACCTGGCTCTCTGGCATTGGAGGCAGATACTTAACCATCTGAGTCACCAGGGAAGCCGATGATAGACTTAAACCAACCAAACCAACCATTTAAATACTTAAATATGAATGAACTAAATATTCCAGCTGAAAATCAGAGACTGACAGATTGGACAGTAACTAAACAAAAAACTGCTAATTGCTTTTTACAAGATACATGATTTAAAGGTACAGTATCATAGGTCAAACAGAAGGACAGAAGCTATATAAAGTACAAAACTTAAAACTGTAGTAATATATTTAATTCATTCTTGACAAAGTAAATTTCAACTTAAAGAGTGTTACCTGAGATAAAGATGACTATTTTATAATGATAAAAAAAGAATTGAGAGGACAAATAGGTATTTGGGTAATAGCAGAGTTTAACAATGCAGGGAGTACTATAACAATAGCCATAACTGAATAGTAGTTAGGAGATGAAAGATGCATCAACTAACCTTCTTGTGGTAAACATTTTTCAACGTATACGTGTATCACTCATCACATTGTACATCTTAAACTTACACAATGTTAGATGTCAGTTATATCTCAATAAAGCTGGAAGAAGTTCATAAAACTCTAAGTAGCAGAACTAAATGAAGAAATAGAAAATGTTACAGTAATATTTGGAGATTTTAACTCTTAAGGAATAGATAAAATCAAGATGCTTACTCCTTGGAAGGAAAGTTATGACCAACCTAGATAGTATATTAAAAAGCAGAGACATTACTGTGCCAACAAAAGCCCGTCTAGTCAAGGCTATGGTTTTTCCAGTGGTCATGTATGGACGTGAGAGTTGGATTATAAAGAAAGCTGAGCACTGAAGAATTGATGCTTTTGAACTGTGGTGTTGGAGAAGACTCTTGAGAGTCCCTTGGACTGCAAGGAGATCCAACCAGTCCATCCTAAAGGAGATCAGTCCTGGGTGTTCATTGGAAGGACTGATGCTGAAGCTGAAACTCCAATACTTTGGCCACCTGATGCAAAGAACTAACTCATTTGCAAAGACCCTGATACTGGGAGGGATTGAGGGCAGGAGGAGAAGGGGACGACAGAGGATGAGATGGTTGGGTGGCATCACCGACTCAATGGACATGAGTTTGGGTAGACTCCGGGAGTTGGTGATGGACAGGGAGGCCTGGTGTGCTGTAGTGCATGGGGTCGCAAAGAGTCGGACATGACTGAGCAACTGAACTGAACTGAACTGAAAATCAATATAATTTAAAAAATTTGAACAGATTTATTGACCAAAATAACAAAATTTTTAGAACAACGTGTATTCAACTGCAGGAGGCAAATTATTTTCAGGTTCACATGGGACAATAAACAAGATATACCATATATTAATCCATAAAACAATTCTAAATATATGTCAAAGAATTAAACCATAGAGGATGTATGTCCTCTAGTTGAAAAAATTGAAAAGACTGAATTACAGTTCAATGTAATGAAATTCTATCTGGAAGACCTCCCAAAACATTACATAGCATTCTTTCAAATAATTCATAGGGCAAAAAAGAAATCATGAGGAAAATTGGAAAATATTTTTAACTGAATGAATATTAAGACACCGAATAACAAAATGTATGCAATATACCTCAAGAAGTGCTTAGAAGAGAAGTTTGTAACTTTTAAGTTATTATATTAGAAAATAAAGAAGTTAAATAAATTATATACATTTCAACCTAATTTTAAAAGTCTAAGAAGTAAGGACATTAAACTCAAAATATTTAGATAGAATGAAACAATAAAAATTAGATAACACATCAATAATAAGAAAATGAGTCAAAAATATATAGAGCTCTAAAGAAATTGATCAATAGAAAACATATTAGCAGTATCAGGAATGACAGGAAAAAATCACTGAAGATCTAAAAGGCATTAAAAAACAATAAAGGCATATTAGCACCAAAATTCTGCCAATAAATTCAGCAACTTAGATATAATAGACAAATTCTTCTGAAAACACAAGATACCAAAAAAAAAAAAAGATGAAAAAGCAGTATGAAATGTGAAAAGAGGCTTCTCCAGAATAAAAGTCCACATAGAAGTGGACTTATTGGCGAATTCTATCACCAATTATGAGAGAAATAATATTAATCTCATTGAAACTCAGAAAGTCAGACTGAAGAAAAGTCTCCAACTCATTCTGTGAGACTAATATATCCATAATGCCAAAGGCAGACAAAACATTGCAAGAAAACAGAATTATAGGCCAATATTCCTCAAGAAAATGGTTCAAATATTCTAAACAAAATATTGGTAAATCAAATTCAGCAATATATGAGGAAAAATAATACATGAGACTAAGTGGTATCCATCTTGGCATGTTTTAACTTTCAAAAAATAACCAATCATGTTAACAATATGCACCTAAAATCCTAAAAGGTGGGGAGGGTTTGAGATTTGACTTGGAAGAGTCCTAAATGTCCTTCTAAATTGAAGAAATAAATCTACATCTAAGTGGGGATATGATTTATATAGGTGTATATATTTTGGGAAACAAATTACAAACTTAAGACCTATGCACTCATCATATATAAATCATACTTTAATAAACAGACCTATTCATCAACATATGCTCTTAAATATCGTTTACCATTTAGGATTGCCTTTTCATAATAGAATGAACCCTCTACTTAATTTTATGAAATCTTGGTACAAACCTACATCAGTATCTCTATAGCTCAATATTTCTATATAATAGAGATGTGATATCTCTATAACATAAAGGAGTGATTGTTTCCAAATCTGTTATTGATCTCATTTTTTATTCTGTAAACTGGGTAACAATGTGTGAGGAACCATATGATTGCATAAGGGTAGTATCAAGTCTTGTAGCTGAGTGTCAGTATCCTAATCTGTCTGTATACCATGCCGCACTAAGATGTAACTGCACTGCCATTGCAAATACTCTGCTTAAGAGTAAGGGTTCTCCACTCATCATTCAAAGCCCGCTTCAGTATCTTCTCCCCCATGCAGTCGTTTCTAGTAGATTCTCAGTTCATACTAATAATTAGTATTAAAATCTCAGTCCCTCTTAGAGCCCCAGCTTAATATTTCCACTAGTTATTTTTACTACTTCTCTTTGGATTTCCTTTTACTGAAGCACTGTGACATTTGGAACTTGACAGCACTGCCTAAATTTTATGCAGCGCAACCTCTTAGGCTCTCTAGCAGGGACCTGTGTGATGAGCAAGGCTTTCGGAATGGAGATGCAGACTCTGGGGTTTTGGCTCTGCAAACTCTCCACCTCCATCTCTGAGATGTGAGTTCACATGCAGAATATTAGTAGCCCCATGTGTGAAACAGGAAAGTTGGATTACTCTCAGAGCTGAGCTGCCTTTCAACTCTGAGATTTTATTCTCTTACTAGCCCCTGGGGAGCATTTTACACCCGGCTGTCAAGAGGCACACAGGAGCCATGGAGGACTGTCAGGCTCATTAAACCCTCCTCAGTGGCTAATTCTTTCCCAAGAGAGCTGTAGGCTCTGGGGCAGCCAGAGTGCACAGGGCTAAGCTTCAGGGACAGAATTGGATCAAGGTGCCTGTAATACCCATGAAGCTAGAAATGACCTTCCTTCTGACCTTGAGAATCATTTACTTCCATATTTGAAATCAGTTGATAAGAGTTCACTCCAATTTAGTCTTCGGTATTTGCCTTTTTATAGAGGTGAATTTAGTTGATAGAAGGGATAAACTAGTTTAGAAAATCACACATTTTCCCCAGCACTGATGAATGCCCAGATTTGGAAGTTCAAGGCAGATGTGATGGAAATGAGCAGAAAAGCACCTAAACTGACCATTAATTTGTGCAGTTTGTGAGATACACTATCTACGTGTCATGGCCCTGAGAAATCACCTTGCTTTTTGATTACATCCTCCTTTCTAGAAGGTAAAGGAGCATCCCTAGCAGGTGTTTCAGAGCTGAAACCGTGGTTGAGTCAGGCAAATAAGCAGAGTCTGACATGTGCAAAAATCATAAACCAAAATAGCCAGAGAACAGCACAGGACTAGTTCAGTGAAAATCTGTACGTTTTAAGAACTAACCCACCCCCCAGCAAACATTCGCATACAAATAGAAGATTACGACTTGAAATACAGTCTCAAATCTGACTTTACCTGATGACTACATATTACTTCTTGATTGTTCAGCATCGATCTGTCTTTTATTGAGCGGTATGCTGGAGCCATCTTATTGGATCATGAAAGTCAATTGTTAAATTTGGGGGGATTTTGCAAATTGGCTGTTAAACATAGCCATTATTAAGGATTAAGATATACTCCCTTCAGTTCAGTTCAGTTCAGGCACTCAGTCATGTTCGACTCTTTGTGACCCCATGGACTGCAGCACACCAGGCTTCCCTGTCCTTCACCAACTTCCAGAGCTTGCTCAAACTCATGTCCATCATGTCAGTGATGCCATCCAACCATCTCATCCTCTGTCATCCCCTTCTCCTCCCTCCTTACAGTTATATAAATTTTACTGTTATGTTAAAAGCAGAGATCAACACCTCATCAATTCCCAACTCATCAGTTTTACAGTTGTGTATCAGTATAGCGGAAACACTATATGATGCAGACTGCTGCACCAACTCAGTTGAATCACACTGGTAGCTTGAAATAGGCCATGGGAATATTTATACCTTAGGAATTACAACATGCTGCAGATCAGAGCTTGGTTTATTGTGTTGATTGTCTGAACTTAAGAAAGTTCTGGATAAAATATGGATAATGAGCTTAAATTTAAAAGCATGGCATATTTGTAACCATTATGCTGCGAATGTGTGTGTGCCTGTGTGTTCAGTTGTGTCTGACTCTTTGTGAACCCACCAGGCGCCTCTGTCCATGGGACTTCCCAGGCAAGAATACTAGAGTGGGTTGTATTTCCTCCTCCAGGGGATCTTCCTGACCCAGGGATTGAACCCATGTCTCTTGCGTCTCCTGCATTGGTAGGTGGATTCTTTACCACTGAGCCACCTGGGAAGCCTTTATATTGTGAATAGCACAGAATATCTAGGAAATATTTATCCAGTATCAGCTCTTAATTCAGCAAAGAAGTTGCTTGCAACTTATCTCAGGTTGCCTTCTCTTGTAGCATGTAGGCAAACACTGAGTGGATCATGAGCCACTGAGGATGAGGTAAAACCACTTGTCTCCTGTGCCGCAGACTGTACCCTCTCACTGCAGACTAAGGTCAAGATGAGCCACCCACTGCTGCCAAGATCTCTGCTCCTCCATTGGTGATCTTGGTGGTGTAAAGGTCAGTAGCTACTGAATCTCCCACGTTTGGGGCAGTCTGTCCTGGATGAGTGGAGAAGGTAGCTAGCTGGACATGAAGGAGGGGCAGGAAGTGGTTTTGTGGGGACAGAGTCAACTGACCCCTATTGCCTAATTACCTCACCGTCACAGGTCATCATGTATGATGTTAAATTTTTGAATTCTTGCTCATAAAATGTATCACCTCTGACAACAGCAGAGGGAACAAAAGCAATATTGACCAAGACCAAGACCCATTGAGGGGGGTCCATGGTCCATCATTCTAAGTATTTTGCATGTATTATCTCAGGTAACCCTCATAACATCACCATAAACAAGAGTCAGGTAGGTTAAGCATGTTGACTATATTGGCAAAGTTAGGGCTGTGGCCACCTGATGAAAAGAGCTGACTCATTGGAAAAGACCCTGATGCTGGGAAAGATTGAAGGCAGGAGGAGAAGGGGACGACAGAGGATGAGATGGTTGGATGGCATCACCGACTCGATGGACATGAGTTTGGGTAAACTCCGGGAGTTGGTGATGGACAGGGAGGCCTGGCGTGCTGCAGTCCATGGGGTCGCAAAGAGTCAGACACGACTGAGCAACTGAAGAACAAAAACAAGTGCTGTAGGATTTGAATCAGTTTAAACCTGCTCATTTTAAACTATTAGCCTCGACTCCAAATACTAGTTATTCGTAAGGCCTTCTTAGACAATATTTTTACATTTCTTTTTCTTGGAGATGGTTTTGATCATGGCCTCCTATACAATGTTACTAATCTCTGTCCATAGATCTTCAGGTACTCTGTCTGTCAGATCTAATCCCTTGAATCTATTTGTCACTTCTAGTATATAATCGTAAGGGATTTAATTTAGGTCATACCTGAGTGGTCTAGTGGTTTTCCCTACTTTCTTCAATTTAAGTATGAATTTTGCAATAAGGAGTTTATTATCTGAGCCATGGTCAGCTCCCAGTCTTGTTTTTGCTGGCTTTATAGAGTTTCTCCATCTTTGACTGTGAAGACTATAATCAAACTGATTTTGGTACTGACTGTCTGGTGATGTCTGTGTGTAGAGTTGTCTTGTGTTGTTGGAAGAGGGTATTTGCTATGACCAGTTCATTCTCTTAGCAAAAACTCTATTAGCCTTTGATCTGCTTCATTTTGTGCCTCCAGGCCAATTGCCTGTTCACCCAGATTCCTTGATTCCTTCTTTGCATTCCAGTCCCAGAGAAAAGGCATCTTTTTGGTTCATATCCAAAGTTCTGTAGGTCCCATGACCTTCAACTCCAGCTTTCAGCATTAATGTTTGGCATAGACATTGATGTTTGCCTGTGAAACATCAACGATCATTCTGTGCTTTCAACATTGCAGCCCAAGTACTGTCATGACAGATTCTTTTTGTTTGACTATAGGGCTACTCATTTTCTTCTAAGGGATTATAGTGTTAGAATAGATGTAATGGTACTTCTGCAATTAATTTGCCCTTATATGGTCCATTTAGTCACTGATTCCTAAAATGTTCAATGTTACTTCTTCATCTTATGTTGAAACTTCCATTTACCTTGTTATGGACATAACATTCAGCTTCCTCATCATTTGTCTTGACGCATTGGATTTTACTTCCATCACCTGCACATCAAACTGGTGTTAATTGTTGCTTTGATCAGCTCTTTCATCTTCGGAGCTATTTCTCCACTGATCTCCAGTGGATATGGCACCTACTCTGGGAGTGTTATTTTCAGTGTCATATCTTTTGCTTTTCATACTGTTCATGGTTTAAGAGGATATGAAGTGCTTGCCATCACTGTTCCAAGTGGACAATTTTTGTCGAACTCTCCACCAGACCCAATTTCCCCTTTGTGCCTACATCACATTGCTCATAATTTCATTGACGTTGATAAGGCTTGTGATACCAAAACCATCCTAATGCCCGGATAACAAATATAAGGATCCCTCACCTAGAGCATGATGGATTTGAAGACAAGTGGCTTAGAAGCATTGCTACCAAACAAAAGTAATGGAATGGTGGAATTCCAGCTGAGCTATCATCAAATCCTAAATGATGAATGCTGGTTAAGTTGCCCCATATCCACAAATTGAAAACTCAGCATGGCCACAGGACTGGAAAGGCATTTTCATCCAATCAAAGAAGAGGCAATGTCAAGAATGTTCTACAAACTACCACACAAACATGTACATCATTCACATGCTAGCAAAGTAAGGTGAATCAAAATTTCCACGAGTTCAATAGTAAGAACCAAAAAACTTCCAGTAGGTCAGCAATATTATAAAGACAGAGGAAATGGAGATCAATTGACAACATCATTAGATCATCGAAAAAGAACAGAATCAGGAAACATTATTTGCTTCATGTGACTAGCTAAGCCATGAACTGTGGATACAACAAATGGGAACAATTTAAAGATGAGAATATCAGCACCCTACCCTTTGAAACTAGTGCGTCAAGAGCAACAGTAGAACAGACAGGTATAAAGCCGTATATTGTCACCATGATTAGTTATATAGGACATAGAGGAAATGCAGATGGAGAAGCACCAATGGAATCAGATTCAGGAGAACATATCATAACCTCAGTTCACATGACACACCTTATGGAAGAAGTCGAAGAAGAACTAAAGAGCCTGAGAAATTGATAAGGAGAGGAAAACATTGGCTTTAAAACGACATCAAGACAAACTAAGATCATAGGCATCTGTTCCCATCACTCATGCAATAGATGGAAACAATGGAAATAGTACAGACTTCTTTTTGGTCTCAAAATCACTGCAGAATGTGACTGCGCAATGAAATTAAAATGCTTCCCTTGGACCATAAACTGATGACCAACTTAGCACATTAAAAAGCAAGACATACTTGCCAACAAGGTCCATCTAGTCAATGCTATAGTTTTTCCCAGTAGTCAGTATAGGATTGATGTCAATTGACATAAAAGAAAGCTATAGCCAAAGAATATGCTTGACACGTGTATTGGAGAAGACTGAGAGTCCCTTTGGACTGCAAGAATCCAACCAGCAATCTAAAGCAAATGATCTGAAAATATTGGAAATAGGAATAAGCATAGAACATGTACATGTGAAAATGAGATACACAACCACCCAAAAACCAGGACAGTAAAAGCATGCTAAGGGGAAGATTCATAGCATTACAGGCCTACCTCAAGAAACAAGAAAAAAGTCAAATAAATAACCTAACTCTACACCTAAAGCAACTAGAGGAAGAAGAAATGAAGAACCCCAGGGTTAGTAGAAGGAAAGAAATCTTAAAAATTAGGGCAGAAATAAATGCAAAAGAAACTAAAGAGACCATAGCAAAAATTAACAAAGCTAAAAGCTGGTTTTTTGAAAAAATCAAACTGATTTTGGTATTGACTGTCTGGTGATGTTTGTGTGTAGAGTTGTCTCTTGTGTTGTTGGAAGAGGGTATTTGCTATGACCAGTTCATTCTCTTAGCAAAAACTCTATTAGCCTTTGATATGCTTCATTTTGTGCTCCAAGGCCAAATTTGCCTGTTACTCCAAGTATCTCTTGACTTCCTTCTTTTGCATTCCAGTCCCCTATGATGAAAAGGACATCTTGTTTTGGTGTTAATTCTAGAAGTTCTTGTAGGTCACCATAGAACCATTCAACTTCAGCTTCTTCAGCATTAATGGTTGGGGCATAGACATTGAATGGTTTGCCTGTGAAATAAACAAAGATCATTCTGTCATTTTAAAAATTGCACCCAAGTACTGCATGTCAGATTCTTTTGTTGACTATGAGGGCTACTCCATTTTTTCTAAGGGATTGTTGCTCATAGAAGTAGATGTAATGGTCATCTGAATTAAATTTGCCCATTCTGGTCCATTTTAGTTCACTGATTCCTAAAATGTCAATGTTTACTTCTTGCCATCTTCTGTTTGAACACTTCCAATTTACCTTGATTCATGGACATAACATTCCAGGTTCCTATGCAATATTGTTCTTTACAGCATTGGATTTTACTTCCATCACCAGTCACATCCACAACTGGGTGTTATTTTTGCTTTGACTCAGCCTCTTCATCCTTTCTGGAGCTATTTCTCCACTGATCTCCAGTAGGATATTGGGCACCTACTGTCCTGGGGAGTTTATCTTTCAGTGTCATGTCTTTTTGCCTTTTCATACTGTTCATGGGGTTCTCAAGGAGTGAGTACTGAAGTGGCTTGCCATTCCTGTCTCCAGTGGACCAATTTTTGTCAGAACTCTCCACCATGACCCATCCATCTTGGGTGGCCCTACATAGCATTGCTCATAATTTCATTGAGTTAGATAAGGCTGTGATCCAAAAACATCTAAATGACCCGGATAACCAAGATTATGTGATCCCTCACCTAGAGCCAGATGATGGATTGTGAAGACAAGTGGGCCTTAGGAAGCATTGCTACAAACAAAGCTAGTGGAGATGGTGGAATTCCAGCTGAGCTATTTCAAATCCTAAATGATGATGCTGTTAAAGTGCTGCACTCAATATGCCAGCAAATTTGGAAAACTCAGCAGTGGCCACAGGACTGGAAAAGGTCAGTTTTCATTCCAATCCCAAAGAAAGGCAATGTCAAAGAATGTTCAAACTACCACACAAATGTACTCATCTCACATGCTAGCAAAGTAATTCTCCAAGCAAGGCTTCAATAGTACATGAACCAAAAACTTCCAGATGATCAAGCAGGATTTAGAAAAGACAGAGGAAATGGAGATCAAATTGACAACATCCATTGGATCATCAAAAAACGAACAGAATTCCAGGAAAGCATCTACTTCTGCTTCATTGACTACGCTAAAGCCTTTGACTGTGTGGATCACAACAAACTGTGGAAAATTCTTAAAGAGATGAGAATATCAGGCCACCCTACCTGCCTTCTGAGAAACCTTAGTGCCGGTCAAGAAGCAACAGTTAGAACCAGACACGGAGTATATAAAGGCCGTATATTGTCACCATGCTTATTTAGCTTATACGCAGAGTACATCGTGGGAAATGCCAGGATGGAGGAAGCACCAGCTGGAATCAAGCTTGCCAGGAGAAATACCAATAACCTCAGATATGTACATGACACCACCCTTATGGCAGAAAGTGAAGAAGAACTAAAGAGCCTCTTAATGAAATTGATAGAGGAGAGTGAAAAATTTGGCTTAAAACTCAACATTCAGAAAACTAAGATCATGGCATCTGGTCCCATCACTTCATGGCAAATAGATGGGGAAACAATGGAAATAGTAAACAGACTTTCTTTTCTTGGTCTTCAAAATCACTGCAGATGGTGACTGCAGCAATGAAATTAAAAGATGCTTGCCCCTTGGAACAAAAACTATGACCAACTTAGCACATTAAAAAGCAGAGACATTACTTTGCCAACAAAGGTCCATCTAGTCAAAGCTATAGTTTGGACTTATATGTGAGAGTTGGACCATAAAGAAAGCTGAACGCCAAAGAACTGATGCTTTTGACCTGTGGTATTGGAGAAGACTCTTGAGAGTCCTTTGGACTGCAAGGAGATCCAACCAGTCAATCCTAAAGCAAATGAGTCCTGAATATTCATTGGAAGGATTGATGGTGAAGCTGAAGCTCCAATACTTTGGTTATCTGATGTGAAGACCTGACGCATTGGAAAAGACCCTGATGCTGGGCAAGATTGAAGGCAGGAGGAAAAGGGGATGACGGATGATGAGATGCTTGGATGGCATCACTGATTCAATGGACATGAGTTTGAGCAGCTCTGGGACTTGGTGGTGGACTTTGACACTTGGCGTGCTGCAGTCCATGGGGTCACAGAGTCGTACACGACTAAACTGAACTGAACCAAATATTGGTACAAGTTTACAGATACATATTCACATCTATTGATTTTTATATTTTAAAACTCCTTTTAGATATTACTTCAAGCAAAATTTATTCAGATGTTTATTTATGACCTATTATTAACAGATATTTGGCCAAAATATATGCAAACATTTTTCTGGTGAGTCTTGCCTAGTTTTATAGGATGGAAAGACCTGCCCCTTTTATGTACTAGCACGCACCTTGCACTCACTGCTTTCACGGAAAGCACTTAATACCTGCTTTTATAATTGTCTGCTTATTTGACATCATTTCAAGGTAAGGGTATGCCTTCACCCCTAACTCTAACACCCGGGCCACTACCTTTTTCTTTGTATAGGATTAATAAACATAACTATTTTGACTCAAAGGGAAGTTAGGCAGGTAACATGAAGTGACATTATCACACAGCCTTCCTTGGAGCCTGAGATCAAGGTCACCTTGGGTTAAGGCAGTGTCTCTCTCTATGAGGCCACTGCTTAACACTCAAATGTGCTACCTTGCTGGGGTTTTGTGTGAAGTCGTTAGAAACTGTTAGCATCATAGGAAACATTAATATGTTAGAGCAGCTACTTAAGGCCTTAATGGAGAAAAGCCCTCCAGAAATGTTAGATGAAACTGGGAAGAGAAGATGGTTTAAAAGGAACTGAAATTGAAAACAGAAAATCTTAGGCTGGCTTTCCTAAAGCACATCCTTTGTTGTCTGTGCACAATAATATGATAGACAGACCCTGCACTAGTACCGGAGATGAAAGGACAGACCCTGCATTAAGTATCTAGGCCAGTGAGAGACAGACAAGGAGCTCCACGATTGCAGCGCAGTATAATAACACCTGCTCTACAGACGGCTGTTCCGGAAACACGGGCTGAGAATGCTTTGGGTCAGTAACGATGTCTGGAAAGAATGTACAGATTTGCCAAGAAGCTTGCTAGTTTGAGGGGGAAAAGGACATTCCTGACTCTGGAAAGTGCATGCTCAGGACGGCTAAAAGGATTTAATGAAGTTCTGCGTGTGCAAGGCCTGCCAACCGCAAGCTACTAGGGACAGGCCGAGAAGTAATGCTCCCACTTGAGAACGGCACACTCGCTTATACTCGGAGTACACTCACTGCCAAACAGGGGTAACCCCTTTGGCCAGGTCATTATGCTGCTACGTGGAATAACACAGGAAAGTGTTCTGTAAGCAGTGTGATGCAGAGGTGTAAAGGAGGGTTGGCTTTAGCAGTGGGTGCACCATGAAACGAGTCAGAGTGCCTAGCAGTTAGCGTCACCTGCAGGACCCTGCAGCCCCGCGCCTCAGCGTGCCAACCCTCCCTGGCCTGGCTTTGTCCGCGATGCATCAAGAGCGTTTGTCTGCTTGAGTCTGAATGGTACTTGTTTGTTTCCCCCTTCTTCCCATTCATTTTCTTTCCCTTTCACCCCCTAGGTGTTTCTATGCCTCTGGCCTTTACATTAATCAGATCTCCACTGAAATATCACCTCCTGAAATGGTCTTCCTTGATCATCCTAGTCAAAGGTGCTGAGCATTCCTCCCACCTCATCATGTTGTTCTGTTTTCTTCACCCTCTGGACTTCTTTGTCAGCTCGTATGTAAACCAGATGCCTCCCTGAAATGGGATAAGGGCTTCAAAAAGACAGAGGTTTTGTTCTCATTGTTAACTGCTGTATTCTAAACATCTGACACAGTGACTGTATCTCAAAAAGCATCGGATGAATTAATAAATAAATAAGAAGTGAAAATGAAATAACCTTTGTGACTGGAGAATTAATTGAGTGACCAGGATGTTAAAGAAAGCCCTCCTAACTCTGCAGATAAGGACACAATTCCTAGTTGTACTGGTTCAGCATTCTAAAAGGCTGTGCATAAACATGGAGTCATTTTAGATTCAAGCTGACTAGTGCTTTAAGATTAGAAGTTACATCTTCAATTTTTGTAGGCAGCAGAAGCACTCACATTTGAAATGATGTCTCAGCAAAATATTTTACTCTTTTCTATGTCCCATGGTCTGAAGGAGTATTGTCCTTCAGCTGTATTTTCCTTTTCTTTTTAAAAGATACATTATTTGCTTCTTTCTTTCTAAAAGGAGAAACAGATGTTATAGTCCAAGACTCCTTTTCTCTAGATTTCTACTTTTTGAGACATTACTGTGGACAGATTATTCTTGCTCTTAGCAAACATTCTTCCTGTGATGTATTAATGTATTTATCTCTGTCAGGAAGCAGAGACCTAATAACCAATTCCCCAAACCTCTTGCAATATAGCATCTAATTTCCTCTCCCTTGAATTGTCAGCCACCTTCCTGTTTGTTCATTCCCCAGTAGTACTCCCTTCTCCACTTAAATATCAGATTGAATCCATTGGAAAAGATTGTTTTCAAGATTTATTGCTCTTTTTTGCCTCATTCTCTTTCTTCTTTCTGATGGCATCGTGCTGAGATGGCCAGCTTTGCATGTACTGCTTCAGCAACTGAAAGAGGCAACAGATAACCGCAGGGCCTTCCTGATGGTCTTTCTTGGAGCATCAGTGTCCGATGATCCCTGGGGAGCGTCATCAGTCTCAAAAGGCAGAGAGTCAGATGAGCACACTGCAGAGATGTCTCAACAGAAAGAGAAAGCAGTATACAGATCTGCAGACTCACGATGCACATCGACTCTGATAATGATGATATTTACTGCTTTTCAAATTCTTTATCATTTATAAATGCAATCCCACTCTTGCACAAAAAGATGCATATTTACTCAAGAATATAGTACAATTACACCCCATGCTTTCCCAGCAGAGAAGGTCCACAGTGATTTCTCTCCTGTCTTCCTGATGGGAGGACCACCCAAAAGTTATTTTTTTTTAATGTACTTTTTTGATTCTTATAACAGCCATAAGCAACTATTCAATTTCCACTTTATAAAGAAGAGCAAGAACAAAAGTAAATTTCAAAGATGGAAAGGGATTGGCTTTATGTTTACATAACAAGGCAATGGCAGGACATTCAAATGGCAGTGATTCAAAGTGATTGTCACATCAGAGCCCATGGACATTTTTTGGCTCAGTCGGTTGCATTTAGCCATTGTCATGTTTAGAACAACTTAGAGGATCTCTCAGATGGTAAAGAATCTGCCTGAAATGCGGGAGACCTGGGTTCAGTCCCCAGATTGGGAAGATCCCCTGGAAAAGGGAACAGCTACCCATTCCAGTATTCTGGCCTGGAGATTTCCATGTACTGTACCAGCCCATAGGGTCACAAAGAGTCAGACATGACTGAGCGACTTTCACTTTCACTTTCCAGAGAAAGAGTACATAACTTCATGCTATGAAGAAAAAAATCTGCAACCTTACACTTTTCTAAAATGGATTTGAATATGCAACAAGGGTTTGGCTATATGTGAGAGGCCAGACATCTTCTGCCTTCTAAGAGACCTGAAACTCTATTGGAAAAGATGGTCTTTAATTAGATAATCATTTACACAGATAAGTAATTGTGAATTACTGCACATGAGGGGTTGGTGGTTTCTAAAGGAAACGAAATGGAATAGAGGATTTTTATTTTGTTTGAGAAGTTGTTGGAGGAGATGTTTGGCAGACGTCCAGAAAAGACTGTGTTCAAGCATGTGAATTGAAGCTGAGGCCTGAAGGATCAATGGGAGTCAGATAAGGAAAGAGAATATTTCCACAGAAAGAATACCAGGAGCAGGAGGCACTGAGGTCTGGGGTCTCCCGCATCAAATGCAGTGGTGCAGTGCCTACAACCACCATGCTTCAAGGAGCCACAAATATGGCTTAATATCTTTATAAAGCAGAAGAAAGAAATGAATGTAACCCACCCTGGACATATTAGTATTGGTATTAGTATTAGTCTTCATACAAAAGTGAAAGCCCCTCAGTTGTGTCCAATTCTTTGCTACCCCATGGACTATACAGTCCATGGAATCCTCTAGGCCAGAATACTGGAGTGGGTAGCCTTTCCCTTCTCCAGGGGATCTTCCCAACCCAGGGACTGAACCCAGGTCTCCCACATTGCAGGTGGATTCTTTACCAGCTGAGTCACAAGGGAAGCCCAAGAATACTGGAGTGGAGAGCCTATCCCTTCTCCAGCAGATCTTCCCAACCCAGCAATCGAACCGGGGTCTCCTGCATTGCAGGTAGATTCTTTACCAACTAAGCTAACAGGGAAGTCTTAGTGTTCTTGCCAATTCAGTCATAAAATATAACTTTTAATATTTCTATGAGGGAAGAGGAGCAGGCTGTAGATCCACGAGGACAGTGATGTGGCTGGCCTGGCAGAGGAAAAAAAAGAGAGAAAGTCACAGTGTCTGAGAGGCTGGATGAAGCTGCTGTTGGTGGAATACAGTCTTCTGTTTCCTGCCATCTCATTTTGTGTGCATGCTAAGTTGCTTCAGGCACGTCCAACTCTTTGCTACCCCATGGACTATAGCACGTCAGACTCCTCTGTCCATGGGATTCTCCAGGCAAGAATACTGGAGTGGGTTGCCAAGCCCTCCTCTAGGGGATCTTCCCAACCCAGGGATGGAATCCACCTCTCTTCTGTCTCCTGCGTTGGCAGGAGGGTTCTTTAACACCTGGGAAGCCATCATCATTTAGATGATCCTTAAAAAATAAAAAAATAAGACGAAGAGAGAGGAAATAAAGCTGGAGGACTCCTTCATTCCTTTTCCTTACTTCTGAGATTGGATTCCCTAAACATTTCCTTGATTGCTACCCACCCCTCTTCCATGAGGCTTCCTGCTTCTCACCCTGATCCCATCTTGTTTATTGAAACTGTCAGTTGAGATGGGATGGAAAGAATTATGCTGGAACATAATAACATAATAATAGTAATTACACCGGCTACATTTTTATTGAATTAATGAGTGAGTGAGTGGAACAAAATTGTCTGTGTTAAAGTGGGTGGAGCTGACAGTGAGCGATAACAGCCTTCAGATAAAAAGCCATTCCTCTGTGATGCATTTCAACAAGCACTGCTTCAGTACAACTACCTGTTGTACCGTATGAAGCACCAAGAACAGAAATGTAAATGGACTGAGTCCCGGATCTCAGGAGGCTTCCGTCCTTGGAATGGAAGGCAGATGTGGGAGAGTCTGAACAGCTCATGTAATTAGGATGCCCCTAGAAACAGTCAAGAAGGCCATAACTCTCCTGTGATCTGGGCATGAGTGATGAATGATGGAAATGCAGGGAATGTGGAGGCGGGCCTTTCCGTTGGAGACAGTGGAGTGACCCGTGATGAAAGGCAGATAGTGCAGTGTGACTGGGTATCAGGTGTGTCTTAGGGATTGTGCCGCAGACCGAGAAGCTGGGTTGGAGACAGTTCCCGAAGTCACTAATCCTTCCTTCATTAGACATGTGAAAAATTGGGTGTTAAAGTAAGGTGAGGAGGCAAATAATAACAGGGATTGTCATCATTACTTTTCTTTAGAAGCATTACCAAAGTTATATAGCACTTTCCATTTTATATCAAACTCCAGGCAAACACCCATTAGAAGCAGTAATGTGAGAGACTTAGTCTTATCAGAGCTGACTCTGATAAGGGCAAAAGAAAGAAGAATCATCAAAAACATTTTTTTTTAGCTTAGTGAAAAATTATCAAATATATCAAAATGCCCCTGTGTGATTAAAGAAAGGTTGTAAGCAGTATATTTCATTTTGTGTGGGGGAGGGGTCATAGCCACAATCAGTTTGAAAGGATTTCCTTCAAAATTCCTGAAATGCAACTGAAAAGGCATGCTTCATTTATTTAAGAAATTTACTTAGCATGGATCTCTTTAAAATGTAATGTAAATAATGTTATTATCTTCCCTTTTACCACATTTTTATTACACATGGATTATAAAAAAAGATACCATGATTTTAATATTCTTTTTTCAGCCTTATGAAGAGTTTTTTAAAGTGGACATAATTTTTCCATCCATCCCAGTGCTGCGTGTTTTATTTTAACAAATATATGAGCTTCAGCATCAGAACATTTTGTATGTAATCATTAAAACCCAAAGATGCTCACTGGAACCGAGCATTGTTATTTTTCCATTTGCTCAGATCCTAGAACACAAAATGAACCAACCTGATTCTCAGGCCTGGGGTTATCCTGCTTGCAAGTCAGGATCCAGTGCAAAACTTTCTGAAGACACAGTCCTTACTGGAGCATTTAAGACGACATGTCCAGGGAGCGCTTCCCTCTCACTGTTGCATGTCTCAGAGCATTCACCAAATGCCTGGCACACCTCCAGCCCTCCGGTCTCACCCCACTCAGTTCAGCTACATTAAACCAGTAACTTATTCACAAAATGCTGTGACTGATATATTGTGATCTCTTAATCACTAGCAGGCATAAACACGGACAGTTTTATGGGGCCCATAACTACTCCTATGAATATTTTTCCTTTGTAGATGGTTTGGACGGTGCCATCTATTAATCATATTTCAGTTGCTTTGCATTATCTTTAATCTATTTCATTTATTAAAATACTCTCATGTTCTTTTTTTTTTTAAGGCTTTGTACTTTTCTTTCAAAGTTTGTGATTCACGTGCACTTCAACATAATAGAAGTATAAGCAGTATTACTTAAGAGTACAAAATAGCACCTTCCTTAAGAATCCGCCTGCTATGCGGGAGACCACATTCTGCAGAGCAACAAAGTCTGCACCACAACTGCTAAAGCCCATTTGCCTAGAGTCTGTGCTCCACGAGAAGAGAAGCGACCACAATGAGAAGCCCACACACCACAGTGAGGATTAGCCCCACTCACCACAGCTAGAGAAAACCTGGGCACAGCAACAAAGACTCAGCACAGCAAAAAAAAAAAAGTTCAAAATAAACAGCAGTAATAATGACTTAGTTGTGGCCTTCCCCAGTGGCTCAGGGGGTAAAGAATCCCCCTGCAACACAGGAGACACAGGAGACCTGCCTTCGACCACTGGGTTGAGGAAGATCCCCTGGAGGAGGGCTTGGCAACCCACTCCAGTATTCTTGCCTGGAGAATCCCACGGACAGAGGAGTCTGGCAGGCTACAGTCCACAGGATTGCAAAGAGTTGGGCATGACTAAGTGACAGAAAAACAACTGTCTTGATAACAGTTCAGTTCAGGTCAGTTCAGTCGCTCAGTCGTGTCTGACTCTTTGCAACCCCTTGAATCGCAGCACGCCAGGTCTCCCTGTCCATCACAAACTCCCAGAGTTTACTCAAACTCATGTATGATAACAGTACGCACCCAATAAATAATGGTAAAATGAATTCTAAAGGATGTGTTTTGGGAGGACATTTCAGACGGGCTATCAGATTACAGGAAGGAATGGAAAACAAAGAATGTTGTAAATATGTGAATAAAACTCCGTGAACAAGATGCTCACAGATGGAGAGTTTAAAGAATGTAAATCTGGTTATGGGTCTGGAGGCCAAGAAGGTGTAGGTGTGCCTTGAAGAGAGTGATTATCAACCCCTTACAAGGTGCCTCAAAGTATTCAAAAAATTTAATGAGATTTGCAGCTCTGGGGTATTCAGATTCATTGAAATAGCCTTCTTTTTCCAATTAATGCCCTAAAATCCACAGAAGAAATTTTTGCTTTAATTCTGAACCCAGTATGTGGCAGATACTGTGGGTGTCCTGCCCAAATCCTCTTCATACGGAACACTAGGGTGCTAATTAGCAGTCATCCAGCTAACAGCAGCTGCATCCTTTTGCCAGAACTTTCTCTAGTGGCAGGAATCCTCTCTATCCCTGCCATTAAGGTAAAGACTGAAGCCCCCGAGTCCCCAGCGATCATCCGCCTGCCGACTGGTGATGACCTGTGTGCACACCTGCCCGTTTGAGGTGGGGGGATTCCCTCACACCGCACGTCCTACTCTCTCCCAGAACTTCTCAGCAAGTTTAAGCTCCAGGGGTCCCCCCAATAACTTGCTTGGTAACATGTTCTTTACTGGCTTCGTGTCCTTACCTGTCTCACTTCCCCATCCTCCCTACTGGTGTTTCCTGAAGTCATAAGGCAAACAGACTGCTTTGTGCTGATGTCAAAAGTCCATGGGGTGGCAAAGAGTCACACATGACTAAGCATGCACACTCTCTAGGCAAACATGAACCCAAGTATCACAAGATCCAACTCTAGGAAAAATGGAAAAGTCACTCAAGTCGTGTCCAACTCTTTGCGACCCCATGGACTGCACGGTCCATGGAATTCTCTAGGCCAGAATACTGGAATGGGTAGCCTTTCCCTTCTCCAGGGGATCTTTCCAACCCAGGGATTGGAAACCTTGACACTGTCAGCAGGTTCTATCAGGACACTCAGGGAAGCCCTTCGGATCTCTAAAAACTTGCCTTGAGGAAAGATGTTGAAGCCCCAAGTGTGTCATTTGCTTTCCATAAACTCTAGCCATGATCTAGGTTAGAATTCCACCACATACACTTTATATTCCTTTTTATTTCAATAGTAGCCAGGTGTCCCAAGGGCTTATCTATAGTAGGTAATTCAGCCCAAGTAAGTAAAAGTGACAATTGAAGTTAACTTCTTACTTGTGAATACCAGTATCCTATTATCTATTGGTGTGAGTGTATTATTTCACGTTTAACTAAGACATATAGTCTATCACAGATTCCCATATAAAAAAGTATGCTTCAGAGAACAAATTTCTATACTAAATATTCCATGTGTCAAGACATATTGGAAAAAAGAGAGCACTTGAAGTGTTCCAAAAAGGACATAATTTAAATCAATAGAAACAGAGGTTTATAAAAACTTTAAAAGGGCTAGATTAGTGAGCATTGGAGAGCTATTTTTCAGAGTCATAGGAAGTTCTGGGTGGCTCAGTGGTAAAGGATCCATCTGCCAATACAGGAGACTTGGGTTCAATCCCTGGGTCAGGAAGATCCCCAGAGGAGGAAATGGCAACCCACTCCAGTATTCTTAATAGGAAAACCCAATGGACAGAGGAGCCTGGCAGGCTACAGTGCTTAGGGTCACAAAGAGCTGGACACCACTGGGCGACTGAGCACAGGAAGTCATAAAGAGCAGAAACTGAAAGACACCCCTGCCAGTTTCCTCCACGGCACAGCACACACTGAGGGGCGATTTGTAAGAAGTTGCCTGAAAACTGCTTTCACAACCTCTTGTTCTGCATCTGCCAAAAGCCATGTACCTGCCCTCCCCATAACCAGAACCCTCAGCCTGCCAGCATAATGATCGCGCCTGCCTCTTGTATGTCTTCAAAAGCTATGTGAGTGCCTCCCAATGGTGGAGTTTAAACTGAAACCTTGCTGATAAATGAGCCGGAAAATGTAGTTTAAGGCTTCCAGATTCTGCCCACATAAGGGAGGCAGAGAGAGGATGGGAATGAGAAAAGATGCCTACACACCATCTATGACAGCAAAATTATGGTATAAAAATATAGTATTTGCAATTTTAAAATAAATGAAATGAAACTAGATAATATAACCATATTAATGTCAACCTGAAAGGGTGTAAAAAAAGTTCTGAATTTTATGTGGTTTGGGGAGAGGATAATTGTACAAAATTATGTACACTATAATTTCCCAGACTACACCAACATGCTAAAAATAGGGCCTATAACTTAAACACTCCTAGAGGGAAAAGTAGAATGATAGAGGAAGTGTTAATACAAAGGAGAGAAGAGAATCATGGAACGTATAAGACAAATAGGAAGTATAGACGTCGACGAATTGAACATATCGTTCAACTGAACTAATCATTTAAAATCTAAGAGGATTAAATTCTTCATTCAAAAATACAAAGGTTGCCAAGTTAGCACATGAACAAAAACCTCAGAAATGAAATTCAGTCTTGTGTTTTTAGGAAAGACATCTAAAACATAAAGATAGAAAAAGAGTGAAAATGAAATGATGGAAAAATCTATTTTGTGCAAATTCTACCCCACACAATGAAAATAATGATGATTGATTATTATGCTGGAGCTCCATAGCTCAGATTTGTGTCTTTATTCAGAAAAGAAGTGTAGGCAAAATACACTTGGACAGCTGATGGGATGTTTTTTTTGCTCCTCCACTTCCCAGAAGGTCACATTTGCATAATAGTTCAGATTGCCTGTTCATCCAATAAAGAGTGATTTTTTTTTTTTAGGGCAGGTGGATTTCCACATACTTGATACAGAGACTCTCAGAACATCTTAGAAAAATGTTTTCCAGGAAGATTTATTTAGCTGCTACAAAATTGCAACACTATTTATTACTCACTCTATAATGGGTGCATCATATGATTTGTAATTCCTGGAGCCAATGTAATAGAATCACTTTAGTAGCTGCTTCCTGCATGCTGCAAAGCACAGAGGCAAACAACATAAAAGACAATTAAAATGGGGGTCACGTGTGTTTAGAGATTATTTGATTAATATAATCAGAAAGAGCCATGGTTAATGATGTGCCCTCTGTGACTCTGTTTCTGTAAATGAAGGTCACGTTAAGCCCAGAATGTGTGGCATGTGTATGGTCTAAAGGAAGATCGACAGCTTATTGTTCCCTCTTTGTCCAGATGGGACTACAATCCATCTAATCACTGGGATCAGGATATTAAATATTACGCTATGAAAAACAATTATGAGTCAGAGGCATCCATCAAACATTTATTGAATTGCTTCTTGCAGGCGTTATGCAGGGAACATAGAAATGAATAAATCATGATTCTAAACATTCTGAGATATCTGTGTGGCTTGGTCCTTTACTTCTGTCAGAGTCCTATGGATTCAGCCCAGACCACCTTTGCATGACCTTTGCATGATTGTCAGTCTCCCAGACCCTCCTCTGCACGCCTAGTCCTGCTTATCTCTTTCCCTTTCCCCAGAGCACTTATCACCTTCTAACATATTATATTTGCTACTTTTTTGTTGTTGGTTGCACTGGGTCTTCATTGCAGTGTGCAGGCTTCTCTCATGGTGAGGCATGCTATAATTATTGTTTTTCTTGTGACTAAATTATTCCTAAAACATGGTGGGTGGTCAATAACATGTACTGGATAACTGAATTATGCAGAAATTTTAAAACATACTGGAGTGGGTTGCCATGCCCTCCTCCAGGGGATCTTCCCAACCCAGGGATCAAACCCAAGTCTCTTATATCTCCTGCATTGGCAGGTGGGTTCTTTACCATTAGCACCAACTGGGACACCCCCCCACCCCCCATATCATAATTTGGGCTAAATAAATGGGAGGAGAGATTTGGGGGAAGTATAGGAGTAAGTTCTCGCTTTTCTAGAAGAGCATCCCTTTTTCTCCCCGTGGATACAAGAAGCAGTGTGACCCCATTTACAACTGGCAGCAAAAATATGATGCAGGTGACCTGATAATTTATCATCTGTCAAATCAGGACACTACGGACAGTGACAGTGAGAGTTGTTAATGATTATCATGGGTGAAAGGCACAAACTGGGTTTTCCCAGAAAACCAGGTTGTTTGGTCACTCTGTTTTGATGCTAGAGACCAACCTTAGGAGGAAAATAAAGCAGCTTATTAAAGGTAGAGAAAGCAGCTTATCAAAGACAGAGAAGGCAGTATTAATGAACTGCTTAGACTTCTTGCTGGGCATACATGGAATTGCTTTACTGGTTGGGCTTCTTTGAGTCAAGTCTGTGTTGCTTGGAATTGAGAGCGCCTTAGGTCCAAACATTTAATACCACTTTTAGTTGTTTGCTTGTTTTAGATTTAGGGGGTATGAGAACTTTCCTGGGATCAAGAGATGTGACTAGAGCCACCATAGGGAAGAAGTAGGCCCAGGAATTTATAATTTAATCTGATGTCAGAGAAAGTGCAGGAAATAATCTGGATTAGCATGTGGTTGAACATAAGGTTCTGCTGAGGGGCCAGTTGCGTGATTGGTTGTTTTTAACCTAGCAGTAACTTAAAGGCACACTCTTCCCTCTAGCAAAGGGGTGAGACCTGGTACCAAGGCCCTGGAAGTTTATTTCTGTTTCCTGTTTGAGGCGGTAAAGCTGAGAGTCTTAGGACAAGCTATGTTCTCCGTCTGGGCCTGAAGTTCCCTGTACCATTGCTTTTTGTCTTGCCTTTTCTACTTTGCATCTGGGACAAGCCATGGCTGTATCTTCCAAATAATCTACTTTAATGGATAATACAGTTTAAATTGGGGAAACACACACACACACACACACACACACACACCCCTCCCCTCACCTCTGTGAGGTGGCCTGGCATTTTTTTCCCCAAAGTGCTTTAAGAGCCATTGTTTTCTTTAACTGTTATGATGATCAAATCCACCACCTCTTGAGTATGGAAGGAGGGTGGAAGGAGCATTTTTGAATTTGAAATTGTGTGATTGTCATCTGAGCTGATGAATTTGCCCATATTTGGGGTATTCAGAGAGAAAGAGTGCTGTGTAGCCAAATAAGAGGTGAGTTATAAGAGACTCAGTAGTGTTCGCGATGGTACCAAGACCAGGGGACCAGAAACACAGCCATGGCCTCTGAAGTCAGGATTACCAATTGATTTATTTATGAAGAAGTATGGTATGCAATGTACATTTATTGGCTGGAGTACTTATGCCGTCCATGACATGAATTTGGTTGAAATACTGATGCATAAAAGACCAGAAAAAGGAAGGGTCATAGATGATTCCATGAGAGAGGAAGGGGAGGAACAGTCCCCAGCCTTCAGACAGATACAATATCTCAGAGATGGGAGCAGCCTGCCAAGGTCATATCCCCACTGTAGGGAAGAATCAGATACACTCCCCTTTCACAAATGCCAAGTCTTGTCGTCTTCTCAGCTTTCAGCTGTCCCTTCTCTTTCCATAATATCTGGTCACTAGCCAGCCAGATTGACCTCGCAGTAAGAAAGGGAAAATTCAGCAATGTTGCCCCGGAGTAATGAGCATTAGCAATTAGAATATTATCCAAGCAGCTCATAAAAATAGCTGTTGAGACGTTAAGAAACAGGAGTACTATCATCAAAGAAGATGACCAAGCAGTGGCCTGTAAACATCTTCATTCACCCCACACTTCTTATTGACTACTTTGGCCACCTGATGGGAAGAACTGACTCATTTGAAAAGAACCTGATGCTGTGAAATATTGGAGGTGGGAGGAGAGGAGAAGACAGAGGATGAGATGGTTGGATGGCCTCACCAACTTGGTAGACATGAGTTTGAGCAAGCTCCGGGAGTTGGTGATGGATAGGGAAGCCTGGCATGCTGCAGTCCATGGGGTCACAAAGAGTTGGAGAACACTGAGCAATTGAACTGAACTGAATACCCAGCCTTACAATGAGTCACAAGATTTTATCTCTGAAACTGTGTCTTGGAAGAAGAGCTGTTGAGGACTTTCTCAGCCATTAAATCCATTGGCTATTTGAGGAGATTATCTTCCCTGTAGATATCATCTGTCTGACCTCAAGAGCATGCATTTTATGATAAATGAAAATGCAATAGTCAGTTTTGCAAATGGTCTATGCTATAAATTTCATAGCATGTTCCTATAACCCTTAGTGTGTCCTCACCTGATATGTTTGTCTCAGTTTGGTATATTTATTATTGCTAATGTAATTGACAAGGTTGCTGTTGCTATAAACTGTAAAGGGTGAAATAAATTGACATGGCCATTTATTTCTGAATAGGACATCAATGTTTAATACAAAAAAGATTTTAATATTTTATTCTTCTTCAGTTAGGGCAATTTATCAAATTAAGGTAAGGTAGAAGCCGAGTGATTTTATAGATGGAGAAAAATAAAGAGAGAGCGAAAGATAAAATCTCTCTTCTTCTAAGACAGTTGACATTTTTAATTGGCATCCCATACATACATGGTTTCTTGGTGCCAGGTCAGCACATAATTAATGACATAAGCTTGTCCACCATCTGCCCCTGCTTATTGTGTCCCCTTTCAGGTGAATTATTTGCTGGTCTTCACCCCCAGGGTTGTCTTTGCCAATGACTGAGCCAGACCACTAGGGTCTGGGACTAGGAATCACCCAGGATGGGTACAGGGGGCGTCACTGAGCTGCAGGGTCACAGCATTCAACAGTTATCCTCTCCTTGGCCCTATGACCTTGGCTCTATCCATAGAAATAAGCTTCCAAACGTGGCTTTTCTATTGTACAAAGCTCTCAAGTTTTCCCTTGGAAATGCATCTCCCATAACAACTCACTAAAATGCCCTCTCCTATGTCTGGTGTCCATATCACCATCCATATGGGATAGTTTGTTTCTCTTTCACTGAAGTCCTGCCATGCAGTGACTGCCCCCACACTCGACAGGATTGTTATGTAAATGGAAAAATGCCACCCTTCAGGATTATCTGTCTTCTTGCCCCTGTCAGATGAGCCTTCCTTACCTACTAACGTAGCAGTTACTATAACACTCCAGTCAACACAAAACCATTCTCTCAAGTGGAAAACACCAGCAAAATAAGGTGCTATTATAATGTTAAAATAGTTGCTTGTTATTTCTCCATGACAAATAACATTTCTTGACATATCATAAGGATTAAATGGAAAAAATACATATAAAGTACTGATTATCAGAATCTTTACAGTCATCATCATTATCAACATGTTTAAAACTTTAGTATAGTTGGATATACTGTGCTACAGATTTTTAGTACATGATTCTTTTCCATGAGGCATTTACCCTCCAATTAAATACAATACATTTGTGTACAAAAGAAAATCATTAACAATGCAAGAAGACTGAAACCGCAAAATTGTTAGTGTCATACTCTACTTGGAAATTGAATGTCAGGATAAACCTGCAGGAATCTTTTTCCCCTGTGATACGGTTAATATCCCCCACACTGTTATCCAGTTTAACCCAGTTTTCTTTCCTTCTTCATCAGCTTGTGCGGTGGATTTTTCCTGTAAAACTTTTACTCAAGTCTTCCCTTGGAGCAATTGTTTTGGATGGTAGTCACATTCCTGTTAGAAGGAGAATTAAGGAGACCAGACCAATTTCCTTCCTTTTCTGTCCATGCACACACAGTGGTATAATTGTTGCCTGACTTCATAAATATGCATGAAAAGTGTAGGAAATGAGGAAGGAAGGGGGAAAAGCTTTCTTCTTGGTCTTTCTCTTGAAGCTCTGTTTTCAGGAGGGAGGCGTTTCCCTTCACCACTGCTGTGTTCTCAAGGATCATTCCCAGATAAGCACACAGACCTCTTTTCTACACCATCCTCCACCTTATACCCAACAGGGAATCTGACCATTTTGTTAGTCTCTAGTTGCTAATCGTTTACCTGAAATATGACTTTCTCCTCTCTTCTCTTATAGTTGTGTTGAGGACTTGTCCAACTCTGTTTTCCTCAATGGATGCTTTTTAGCAATATATTGATTCTGTATTTTCCCACCTGGGGAATAGTCCTGCTGTTTTACCTCAGTCCTGCTGTGTTTACCTGCTATTTTATTTAGATGCTCAGTTTTGCCTCTCATGACATGGGACTTGAGTTTCATGCCAACTTTTTCACCCTCCTCTTTCACTCTTCCAAGGTGAAAGTGAAATTTGTTCAGTTGCGTCCGATTCTTTGCCACCCCATGGACTATAGCTCTCTAGGCTCCTCTTGTCCATGGAATTCTCCAGGCAAGGATACTGGAGTGGGTGGCTATTCCCTCTTTGCTTTATGCCAATAGGGTGGTGTCTTCTGCTTATCTGAGGTTATTGATATTTCTCCCGGCAATCTTGATTCCAGCTTGTGCTTCATCCAGCCCAGCATTTCACAGGATGTACTTTGCATATAAATTAAATAAGCAGGGTGGCAATATACACACTTGACATACTGCTTTCCCAATTTGGAACCAGCCCATTGCCCCTTGTCTGTCAGGAAGCATTTAACAGGAGGCTTCCCGTGTGCTGTTGTGGATCTGTCAGGAACCCTCTGGCCCTTACTGATTCCTGAATATGCAGGAATTAAGAGGAGAGGCACGCCTTTCCCGCGGCTGAGGAATCCAGGCATTTCTCATTACAGTGATAAGTACCCTCTTCCTTTTTATGAGCCAAATGGTAAAAGGTGATTGTTTGTAACTCTCTCTCTTTGATAGGGATCATCTTATGTCTTGTAAGTCTGGAATTTTAATCTATGTCTTTGCTGAGAATAATCACCTTGTAAGACAGTATATATGTCCATGCCATGTTGATTAAAACACCTTTGCTTCATCAGAGCTTTGGTCCCCCTGTCTTTTTTCTTTCTTCTCTCTCTCTCTCTCTCTCTCTATTTCTGGCTAATTCCTTGGAGCGCGGAGGCCTGCTGAGCTCACTTTCTTGCCCGGGCTTCTAAGACCCTCTTGAGAAGGCGCACTGCACCTTCACCCACTCGAGAAGGCGCTGGTGCCTACGCGCAGCAGCGGGAGCCCTAAGAACAGGACTCTATTGGCTTTCCGCATAAACCAGGGGATATCAGCCTCTTTCTCTCTCTTACTTTCTTATCGTCGACTCTGGACCATCAGGTTCCGGTCCATTAAAGGACCAACACTTGTCCAGTTCTAACTGTTGCTTCTTGACCTGCATACAGGTTTTGCAGGAGGCAGGTAAGGTGGTCTGGTATTCCCATCTCTTAAAGAATTTTCCACAGTTTGTTATGATCTACACAGTCAAAGGCTTTAGCATAGTCAATGAAGCAGAAGTAGATGTTTTTCTGGAATTCTCTAGCTTTATCTATGTTCCAACGCATGTTGGCAATTTGATCTCTGGTAGAAAGTGAAGAGGAATTAAAGAGCCTCTTGATGAAGGTTAAAGAGGAGAGTGAAAAAGCTGGCTTAAAACTCAACATTCAAAAAAATGAAAATCATGGCATCCAGTCCCATCACTTCATGGCAAATAGACAGAGAAGCAGTGCAAACAGTGACAGATTTTATTTTCTTAGGCTCCAAAATTCCTATGGATGGTGACTGCAGCCATGAAATTAAAAGACGCTTTATACTTGGAAGAAAAGCAATGACAAACATAGATAGCATATTAAAAAGCAGAGACATTACTTTGCCTACAAAGATCCGTATAGTCAAAGCTAAGGTTTTCCCAGTAGTTATGTATGGATGTGAAAGCTGGACAATAAAAAAGTCTGAGCATTGAAGAACTGATGCCTTCGAACTGTGGTGTTGTTGAAGAGTCTTGGGAGTCCCTTGGATAGCAAGGAGATCAAACCAGTCAATCCTAAAGGATATCAACCCTGAATATTCATCAGAAGGACTGATGCTCAAGCTGAAATTCCAATACTTTGGCCACCTGATGCGAAGAGCCAACTCATTAGAAAAGACTCTGATGCTGGGAAAGATCGAAGGCAGGAAGAGAAGGGGAGGACAGAAGATTAGACGGTTGGATGGTATCACCAACTCTATGGACATGTTTTAGCAAGCTGCAGTTGATGGTGAAGGACAGGGAAGCCTGGCATGCTGCAGTCCATAGGGTTGCAAAGAGTCGGACATGACTGAGTGACTGAACAACAATAGCCATCCCCTTCGTCAGGGGATCTTCCCAACCCAGGAGTGGAACCCAGTCTCCTGCATTGCATGCAGACTGTTTACCATTTCAGCTACCAGGAAAGCCCCTGAAATTCAATATTAAACTTACCTTTGAGTCACTACATTAAAAAAAAACAAAACAAAAAACAGGATCATGGCATCCAGTCTCATGTCTTCAAGGTAAATAGAAGAGGAAAATGTAGAAACAGTGACAGATTTTGTTTTCTTGGGCTCCAAAATCACTGTGGTTGCTGACTGCAGCCATGAAATGAAAAGATACTTGCTCATTAGAAGGAAAGCTATGACAAACTAAGAGCATATTAAAAAGCAGAGACATTTCATGGCCAACAAAGGTCCATATGGTCAAAGCTATGGTTTTCCCAGTATTCAAGTACGAATGTGAAAGTTTGACCATAGGGAAGGCTGAGCACTGAAGAATTGATGCTTTTGAACTGTGGTGCTGGAGAAGACTCTTGAGAGTCCCTTGGACTGCAAGGAGATCAAACCAGTCAATCCTAAAGGAAATCAACCCTGAATATTCATTGGAAATACTGTTGTTGAAGCTGAACTTCCAATACTTTGGCCACCTGAGAAGAGCTGATTCTTTGGAAAAGACCCTGATGCTGGGAAAGATTGGAGGCAGGAGGAGAAGGGGACAACAAAGGATAAAATAGATAGCATCAATAACTCAATGGACACAAATCTGAGCAAACTTTGGGAGATAGTGGAGGACAGAGGAGCCTGTCATGCTACAGTCCATGAAGTCACAAAGAGTTGGACACAGGTTAGAGACTAAACAACAAAAAGACTCAGGACGTGAATAATACCACAGCTAAAATTTGCCCAGGAAGGTAGTTGAGACACTGCCTAATATTTACTAACCTGTCCATTTCTCTCTTGTTATTTTAGTTAATAAGAAAATCAGAGGCTTGGCTTATTGGTTATCCTCTAAAATATGGAATTTCAAATTTTCAGAATAGTGCAGTCACTATGTTTGCTGGAGAAGAGAAATCATTTGCCACTTTTATTTATCCAGTAATCATTCGTGGCCACCTGATACCAAGAGCTGACTCATTGGAAAAGACCCTGATACTGGGAAAGATTTAGGGCAGGAGGAGAAGGGGACGACAGAGGATGAGATGGTTGGATGGCATCATCGACTCAATGGACATGGGTTTGGGTAAACTCTGGGAGTTGGTGATGAACAGGGAGGCAGAGTCATACACGACTGAGCGACTGAACTGAGCTGAAACATTCGTGGGCACTTACAACGTATTATTGTTCTAAGTATTGAAGCTCAAGGAAACAAAAACAAACATGGTTCCTGGTCTATCTGAGCTTTGTCCATTAGGACTATATTCTATTAAAAAATTTAAAAAGCATGTTAGCATCTTGGGTGGGTTTTGAAGTGTTCTGGGAGAAATTTCATAAGCTAATTAAATTTCAAACACACAAATAGAGATCCATCTTGTGCTGATCCATCTTATGAGTTTTTGTTTTGATTTCTTTTAAACCTGTTGGCTAAGAAGCCTGGACAATTGATGGTCATGATTTTAATAATTTCTACAAAGCCAGCTTCATTTTCTGCATATTCTTTTTCTTTTTTTTTGAAATCAAGGGCCACTGAACTGAACAATTGGACAGGTGGCCTCTCTGCTACTTCATGAGAAGCACAATGAAGAAAGAAGAAACCAATGCAGCAAATGCTACAGTTCTTATGCCAGCTAACTCATCCTAGGCAGCTAAACTTACCCCAGTGAGACAATTTGATAAATGTGAAAATATTTTCTTCCTATAATGTAATGTGTCAAACTTTAGAAACTCCTAAACTCTTTTTTTTTTTTTTTTTGTCAGCTCTTTAATTCAAACTTTTGTTTCCCAGGCCAAACCCAAGAGGAGGAAAAATAACAAGTGGTAGAAAATATAGTGTAAATTGTAGCTAAAGTAGTCTTTGGCTCGGCACACCCACCAGACCCTTTGTCTAAAGGCAAGATTCTTAGGGTAGCCATCACAGTCCTTGAGGTCTTCCAAAGCCAACCAAGCGGTCTGCTTTATCCAATTGCTGATGATTCTGAGTGCATAGTTCCTCCAGTGATTGACCAAAACTATAATGATCACTTTGATTAAAAGGAAATAAGAGAAAAAATATCAAATCCCTACCAAGTGTGTGTTGGCCAGATACTTGGCTTGAAACTTTGTGATGTTATTTAACTCATAAGAACCCAGTAAATCAAGCACTACACTATTATGTATGAGAAATATATATTTGGTCTTTGTCTACAGTCCCTGGCTCACAGCTCTTTTTTTAAAAATTAATTTATTTATATTAATTGAAGGCTAATTACTTTACAATACTGGCTCACAGCTCTTAAGATCCTTGGCATTCCCTGTGATAAGAGCAATAAATGTGCCTTTTGTCATGCCACTGAAGTAACTTTTGGGAAAGCCCTTTGGTAACATAAGAATGGGAGCTGGAGGTTGGTTGCCAGGAGAACCCATCCTGAAAATAGAGGGTTGGAACTTTCAATCCCTTTCTCCCTCCTTCCAAGAGAAGTGGGGCTGGAAGTTGATTTCAATTTCCAGTAGCCAATAATTTAATCAGTCTTGACTATGTAATGAAACCTCCGTGGAAACCTAAAAGGCTTTCCAGGTTGGCAAACATATGGAGGTGCTGGGAGAATGCTCCTGGAGAGGGCATGTGAGCTCCCCCCGGCCCCATGCCTTGCCAAGTATCTCTTCCATCTGGCTGTTTCTGAGTTATATTCTTTTATAATACACCAATGACCTGCTAAGTAAAATGCTTCTGTGAGTCACTTTAGTAAATGAATCAAACCCAAGGAAGGGGTTTTGGGAATCTCTGAAACCTGTAGCTCGTTGATCAGAAACACAGTCAACAATCTGGGCTTGCTGCTGGCATCTGAAGTTGTGGAGTAGGGGTCAGGTGACGGTCTTGTAGGACTGAGCCGTCAACCTTTGGATACGATGCCATGTCTAGGTAAATGGAATTGAGTTGTCAGATACCCAGATGGTGTTGGAGTATGGCTTGTGGGAGGTGTGGAGAAACTCCTCCTCTCAACATACACAAGTTGGGTTTGGTGATCAGAACACCCTCATGAGGCGCCATTCTTCCCACTTTGTGAACAAGGAAACTGAAGCTCCCAAAGGTTAAATGATTTACCCAAGGTTGTGGGGGGTGTCTGCTCAGTCGCTCAGTCACGTCTGACTCTTTGAGACCCCGTGGAGTATAGCCCAACAGGCTCCTCTGTCCATGGGATTTCCCAGGCAAGACTACTGGAACAAGTTGCCATTTCCTCCTCCAAAGGATCTTCCTTACCCAGGGATTGAAACCGGGGCTCCTGCATCTTCTGCATTGGCAGGCAGATTCTTTACCACTGAGCCACCCGGGAAGCCCTTACCCAAGGTCACCCCTAATATAAGTAGTCGAGTCCAGAATGAAAGCCAGAGCTGCTTTATTCAAAGTTCATGCCTTTCAATAAATGGCACTTCCTCTTGGTATGGCAGGGGGTGGGGTGGGGTGGGACTTGAGAGTGAGGAGGTGGTGTATGAACTTTCAATTGTCCAAAAAAAAAAAGGCATGACAGACTAAGCTTAGGCAACTTAGATATTTCATATTTTGTTTGTGTCTATGGGGTACTGACCTCCTAATAATTACCCAGTGAACAATCTCTTCAGCATCTTCAGATATACACGTTCACTCCTAGGAAATGGGTGGCTCTGTAATAAAAAGGAAAAATAAAGAGGAAAAGCCTGTATCATTTTTTCTACCTGCTGAAAAGGGGACTGCCACCCTTAGGTTAAGCTCATAGAAACATTCAATGATAGATATTATTGTTTTGTTCTTCTATATCACCTTGTAATTTCATCTTCAAATTATTATTCTATCAAATTGTTCTGTATTTTATGTATGATCTATTATACCATATTACAATTATTGATTAATGTTCCTGACCTTAGTTTTTCTGTGAAGTTTTTGGTGATGAAAAGCATGTTTTTGTGTTTGCATTTACTTTGTCTAATGTAGTATGTGGTCCAAGTAAGTTGTCGGTTTCATGTAGAACCAAATTTTCTTGGACAACAATTTATCTATCTAACTAACTATCTATCTATCATCAGTCTTGTAGTTGTTGTTCTTCAGTTGCTAAATAGCCTCCGACTCTTTGCGACCACATGGACTGCAGTGCACCAGGCTCCTCCATCCTTGACTGTTTCCCAGAGTTTGCTCAAATTTATGTCCATTGAATCAGTGATGCTGACCATCTCATCCTCTGTTGCCCCCTTTTCCTTTTGCCTTCATTTTTCCCAGCATCAGGGTCTTTTCAAACTAGTCGACTCCTCAAATCAGTGGCCAAAGTATTGGAGCTTCAGCTTCAGCATCAGTCCTTCCAATGAATATTCAGGGATAATTTCCTTTAGGATTGACTAATTTGATCTCCTTGCTGTCCAAGGGACTCTAAGAGTCTTCTTCAGCACCACAGTTGGAAAGTATTAATTTGTTATCATCTATCTAGCTCCATAATATATATCTCTGAGGTTTCTGTTAATTTATATCCCACATATACAACCTCACGAACTGGCTATAATAAAATAAAAAAGCATGTTTACTTGGACTTGGGTCCCAAGTTCCTCATTTATTAAGTGAAAGTGAATGCGAAAAGTTTTTCTCAGCTAAAAAGATATGTATTGTTAAATTTGCAGGGTAATTAAAAGGCTAAATGATAATGTAGATGAATATTAAAAATCACACTGCAGCTACCCTTCCCACTCAATAGTTCCAAGCTTAAGTGATTCAGAATCAGTTGGTGGAGCTTTTAAAATATGAACATACTTGACTTTAGTAAATCTCTGGTAAACTTTGGCTTCTGGGGGGTGTGTTCTAGCTGTATATGTATTTTTAAATCTTCCCAAGTTGTTCTGATATGCAGACCCAAGTAAGATCTTGGCTAATCCAAGGTGAATAGTAAGTAGAGGCTCTTGAATAAATGAAACTGATTTACAGCTGCTGAAGTAATAGGCTCAGAGAACACATGCTTGCTGCCCTTAAAGGAAGGCAAATTTGCATGTTTTTTGTGAACTTCTTAGTTAACAGTTGGATTTTTATGTAGAAGGATTCTTTCTAAAACATACTTGGTACTCTACTTAGAATATATAGCATATTATTAGAAAAGAGTGTTTATCTTAATTTTCTGGAGAGTACAGAGTGTGATCTGTTTTAGTTGGCCAATTTTATGATCCATTCCAAATTTAAAACCATTTCTAAATTTTATTCAAGGATTACTGGATGTGGATGTGTCTAAGAGTATCTTATAAGTATGTAAGATACAGTACTGATGTTGAGAAGGCTGATGCCACTTTGACACTCACTCTTTCATATTTAATCTGATTTTTAACTCCTCTATGGAAAAGTTTATTTACTTTTTTTAAAAATATTTTTTGTGGAGTTCCAATCTTGCCTGTTCTATATGACTTTCTAATCATTTCAAGCATGTAAATTTATTAACTCATATTTATTTTTATGATTTCAAATTCCAAGGTACTAATTATCATGTTTGGCAATAAGGAGTTCATGATCTGAGCCATAGTCAACTCCCAGTCTTGTTTTTGCTGACTGTATAAAGCTTCTCCATCTTTGGCTGCAAAGAATACAATCAATCTGATTTCAGCATTGACCATCTGGTGATGTCCACTCGTAGAGTCTTCTCTTGTGTTGTTGGAAGAGGGTGTTTGCTATGACCAATGCGTTCTCTTAGCAAAACTCTTAGCCTTTGCCCTGCTTCATTCCATACTCCAAGCCAAATTTGCCTGTTACTCCAGGTGTTTCTTGACTTCCTACTTCTGCATTCCAGTCCCCTATAATGAAAAGGACATCTTTTTTGGGTGTTAGTTCTAAAAGGTCTTGTAGGTCTTCATAGAACCATTCGACTTCAGCTTCTTCAGCATTACTGGTCAGGGCATGGACTTGGATTACTGTGATATTGAATGGTTTGCCTTGTAAACAAACAGAGATCATTCTGTCGTTTTTGAGATTGCATCCAAGTACTGCATTTTGGACTCTTTTGTTGACCATGATGGCTACTCCATTTCTTCTAAGTGATTCTTGACTACAGTATTAGATATAATGGTAATCTGAGTTAAATTCACCCATTCCAGGCCATTTAAGTTAGCTGATCCTTAAAATGTCGATGTTCACTCTTGCCATCTCCTGTTTGACCACTTCCAATTTGCCTTGATTCATGGACCTAACATTCCAGGTTCCTATGCAATATTTCTCTTTACAGCCTTGGACCTTGCCTCCACTACCAGTCACATCCATGACTGGGTGTTGTTTTTGCTTTGGCTCTGTCTCTTCATTCTTTCTGAAGTTATTTTTCCACTGATCTCCAGTAGCAAATTGGGCACCTACTGACCTGGGGAGTTCATCTTTCAGTGTCCTATCATTTTGCCTTTTCCTACTGTTTATGGGGCTCTCAAGGCAAGAAGACTCCTTATTGTCAAATTCTTAAATTTGACTTAAATTGAAGAAAGTAGGGAAAACCACTAGACCATTCGGGTATGACCTAAATCAAATCCCTTACAATTATACAGTGTAAGTGAGAAATAGATTTAAGGGACTAGATCTGATAGACAGAGTGCCTGATGAACTATGGATGGAGGTTCGTGACATTGTACAGGAGACAGGGATTAAGACCATTACCAAGATAAAGAAATGCAGAAAAGAAAAATGGCTGTCTGAGGAGGGCTTACAAATAGCTATGAAAAGAAAAGAAGCAAAAGGCAAAGGAGAAAAGGAAAGATATATCCATTTGAATGAAGAGTTCCAAAGAATAGCAAGGAGAGAAAAGAAAACCTTCCTCCGTGATCAGTGCAAAGAAATAGAGGAAACCAACAGAATGGGAAAGACTAGAGATCTCTTCAAGAAAATTGGAGATACCTGGGGAACATTTCATGAAAAGATGGGCTCAAAAAAGAATAGAAATGGTATGGACCTAATAGAAGCAGAAGATATTAAGAAGAGGTGGCAAGAATATAGAAGAACTATACAAAAAAGATCTTCACAATCCAGATAAACATGACGGTGTGATCACTCACCTAGAGCCAGACATCCTGGAATGTGAAGTCAAGGGCCTTAGGAAGCATCACTATGGACAAAGCTAGTGGAGGTGATGGAATTCCAGCTTAGCTACTTCAATCCTGAAAGATGATGCTGTGAAAGTGCTGCATGAAATATGCCAGCAAACTTGGAAAACTCAGCAGTGGCCACAGGACTGGAAAATGTCAGTTTTCATTCTAATCTCAAAGAAAGGCAATGCCAAGAATGTTCAAACTACTGCACAATTGCACTCATCTCACACACTAGTAAAGTGATGCTCAAAATTCTCCAAGCCAGGTTTCAATAATACATGAACTGTGAACTTCCAGATATTCAAGAAAAGGCAGAGGCAAATTGCCAACATCCATTGGATCATCAAAAAAGCAAGAGGTTTCCAAAAAAACATTTATTTCTGCTTTATTGACTATGCCAAAGCCTTTGACTGTGTGGATCACAGGAAACTGTGGAAAATTCTGAAAGAGATGGTAATACCAGACCACCTGACCTGCCTCTTGAGAAATTTCTATGCAAGTCAGGAAGCAACAGTTAGAACTGGACATGGAAAAAGAGAATGGTTCCAAATAGGGAAAAGAGTATGTCAAGGCTATATAATGTCACTTTGCTTATTTAACTTATATGCAGAGTACATCGTGAGAAATGCTGGGTTGGAAGAAGCACAAGCTGGAATCAAGATTGCCAGGAGAAATTTCAATAATCTCATATATGCAGATGACACCACCCTTATGGCAGAAAGTGAAGAAGAACTAAAGAGCCTCTTGATGAAAGTGAAAGAGGAGAGTGAAACGGGTGGCTTAAAGCTCACCATTCAGAAAACTAAGATCATGGTATCTGGTTCCATCACTTCATGGCAAATAGTTCGGGAAACAGTGGAAACAGTGACAGACTTTATTTTTGGGGAGCTCCAAAATCAATGCAGATTGTGACTACAGCCATGAAATGTGAAGATGCTTACTCCTTGGAAGGAAAGTTATGACCAACCTAGACAGCACATTAAAAAGCAGAGACATTACTTTGACAACAAAGGTCCACCTATTCAAGGCTATGATTTTTCCAGTAGTCATATATGGATGTGAGAGTTGGACTGTAAAGAAAGCTGAGCACTGAAGAATTGATACTTTTGAACTGTGGTTTTGGAGAAGACTCTTGAGAGTCCCTTGGACTGCAGGGAGATCCAACCAGTCCATCTTAAAGGAAATCAGTCCTGAATATTCATTGGAAGGATTGATGTCAAAGCTGAAACTCCAATCCTTTGGCCACCTGATGCAAAGAACTGACTCATTTGAAAATACCCTGATGCTGGGAAAGATTGAAGGCAGGAGGAGAAGGGGAAAACAGAGGATGAGAAGGTTGGATGTCATCAGTGACTCAATGGAGATGAGTTTGAGTAAACTCCAGGAGCTGGTGATGGACAGGGAGGCCTGGCATGCTGTGGTCCATGAGGTCACAAAGAGTTGGACATGACTGAGCAACTGAATTGAACTGAATTATCCTGTTTGGGGCTTCCCTGGTGACTCAGCAGTGAAGAATCCTCCTGCAGTGCAGGAGACGTGGGTTTGATCCCTAGGTTGGGAAGATCCCCTGGAGAAGGAAATGGCAACTCTATCCAGTATTCTTGCCTGGAGAATCCCATGAACAGAGGAACCTGGCAGATTACAGTCCATGGGGTTGCAAGAGTTGAACAAGACTTAACAACTAAACCACTACCACCTCCAATTATCCTGTTTATTGAATTTCTGCATTTTTTTTCTTTAGCATTTTAGAGACACTGTGTCTCAAAATTGCTTGTAGTTATTATTATCTACTATTTTTCAACAGAGGCTATTTTAGATGTGAGGGTTCTTTGAACCCTCCTTTGTGAATAGGGTCTTTGAAAACAAGGTCATCCTTTGTTTTTCAAATCTCTAAAGGCTTTCAGATTTATTAGATCAGTTTGTGTTTCTGGATGTGGTATTATCACATCTTACTTAGTGTAGTTAATGTATATTTAAAGCACTACCTATTTGCTGTGCAGAACTGATGCTCTGACTGACTTCGCATTGACACTGTTTTATCTGAAAGCCTGGGCTCCTTTCCTCTTATAAGCATTAAACCCCACAACCCCATCTCTGAGGCGTGTGTCTTTGTTCAGTATTCCCCTGGGTTGCTGCAGTGTCATCGCTGTTTCTGAAGGTCTTTTGTATCTTATTTAATTCCTGGCATCTTGGACTCTTTCATTTGAATTCAATTGTGTGTGTGTGTGTGTATGTGTGTGTTTAACTACTGTGTCTGTTTACAGCCATTTCTATTTTTAGCACTTACATTTGTTATTAGTCATTTTCATCAAATGAGTGTGTCAAATTACTTGAGGTTGGATCTGTTCTTTGAGACCATGCTTGAATTTCCTAAATTCCACAGAAGTCCCTGTGCCACTTTAGAAACTAGAATTTCTCTGAAATGTCCCATACTCAAATATTCCATGCAACCATACATCTGATTACATATTGTTCCCAAGAGTAATTGCATATAATCACTTTTTTTTCCCCTGCCACAAACATTATAAGCTGCTTCTTAAAAAAGGCATATGCCCTAATTTAAATTCAGGCTTCCTAGGTGGCTCAGTGGTAAAGAATCCACCTCCCAAGTAGGAGATATGTATTTGATCGCTGGGTCAAGAAAATCCCCTGGAGGAGGAAATGCCTACCCACTCAAGTATTCTTGCCTGGGAAATCCCATGGACAGAGGAACCTGATGGGATATAGTCCATTGGGTCCCAAAAGATGGAACAACTTTGCATCTAAACAACAATGACTAATTTGAATCCAATGTGACAGTGGGTCAGGATACTTCCTTTCCTAATCAAGGAAGCCTATATATTAAAAAAAAAACCTATAAAGTTCTAAATGAAAGATAAAGTCTTAACATCTATAACACATTCCAGCACATGAAATACATTCATATTCACAATAAACTTTTTAGCCATTATTTCATCATTTGACTTTACCTATTAAGCAGCTGAGACCCAGGAAAGTATAGGTCTGAGGTCATACAATTAAAATACGGCAGAGAAAAGGATCAAGTTCATTTTCTCTGCTCAATACCCACATTTCCTATGCAGTTTTCTTGGTTGTAAACTGGGGCTGTTGTGAAAATCAAGGGAGGTAATATATGCAGTCTTGCTTTGTTAACCATGGGATACAACACAGCTGTGAAAACTGATGGTGACAACAATGCCCAGTAGCAGAACTTCATCTTGATAACAGAAAACTCACTCTTTTATAGCTTGTTTATAACCTTGGCTTACCTAGGTTAATTTCCATAATGACTATTTTGAGTATACTATAAAGGATGTTTACGGATGGTCTGGTCACTCAGAAGAACAATATCTATGATAACCTCTCTCAGTCTTTCTTGCTTCTATAAAAGGAGCAGAAAAAAAAAAAAAAAAAAAGACGTTGTCTCTTTGGTCTTTGTTCTCCTGGTCAGGGGCATGTCTTTTCCTGTTAGTCCTGATCCCTGTGGGATTTTATAACTTTCTCTTCTTGGTTCTCTGCTGCCTTTGTGTGGTTATTCCCTTGGTTAGGTCTCTGCTGTGACAATGATGAGTGAATTGAGGTTATTAGCCAGCTCATTCCAGGCAGAAATAGCTCCACTACACTTGCCAGGGATAGCTATATAAGCCCTTTTAAAATCATTAGAAAACCAGAAAACCATTTCAAATTGAAGTGCAATTAGCGCCAATATACTTCAAAGCAAGTGTATTTACATGTAGGTTAATTAAAGAAATCCTTAAAGAATTCAATATTACAGATGACATACTGAAGAAAAAAGTATATTAGGGTATCTCTCTTTTCTTCCTCAATGCAAAATTGTACAATAAACACATCTTCATTTATAGAACTGTCTCAAGTTGTTATGGCAACTGGAATTTGGGGTCAAGCAGAGAATGTATTGTTGCCATTGTTCTCTGAGCCAGGAGAAATGGCATTTGAACATCTGATACGGGTTTTGAACATCACTGAAAAAGGGAAAACTTACTTTTAGTGCCCTGGATTCCATTCCTAAACACTCTTTTCTCTGAAAAACTTTACATTAAATTTTCAACCTCTTCCCCAAGCTTACTCTGCAAAACCTGACCCACTATCAAATGATTTTTACTTAATTTGCTTGACTGGAAGTCATGTTTGCTATTCCCAGGAAACATTCATTTATTTACTTAGATAATCTTGGAGGGATTGAATCAAACCCTGTTTAATGATCTTGGAGATATATCAAATAGTTTCTACATCTATAAAATGGGACTGACAAAATGTGATCCATCGGAAGATGAACTAGTAAAACACATGATGCAAGAGAAAAATTTTGAAAAATAGTGAACTACTATAAAGAAGCATTCACACGTGAAGTTTTAAAATCCTTTATTTAATCATTCAGAAAGTATTAATCCTATGTTCAATATGGGGCAAAGATTAAAAAAAAAAAGAGTGCAAAATAAAGATTCAGTATCTGACCTCAAGAGTTCAGGGTCCAGCCACCAGAAATCAGCTGGTTATTAGAGTGGGTGCAGAGTACTGTGACAATTTACAAAGAAGAATATCTCACCTTCTGATGAAGGAGAGGCATCTGCTTCCTGTTTTGAACCTGCTCCTGCTGTCTTCGCCTTTCTTCTGGCTCTGGCTGCTCATGGCTGTGACATACAGCTTCCTGCTGCATTTGGTGCACCCCTCACAGAAAGCATCTCTGAGCCCACAAGGTGTTTTTCCAGCTCTCTGCCCCATATGTCTCTGACACCAGAGTTGGGAACGAGGTAGAGTCCTGCTCAGCTAGACATGAACAGATAGTCAGAGTGCAGGGGGAGTTAGCACAGCCTGGGGCAGCCCCTGAAGAAAGGGAGTCCGAAGCAGACAGATGGCACTGTCCTTCCCTGTTGGACAGAGGACCTCACTCCTGCTTCTTGAGATCTATCCTCAAATAAGCTACACTGATGAGTAAACTGACTCGGGTTCTGCTTACAAAGAGAGGTAGAGGCTGCTCCTCGGAGGAGACTGGAAAGCAGATTCCCATTGTGGTTGTTCAGTTGCTCACTCATGTCCGATTCTTTGTGACCCCATGGACTGCAGCACGTCAGGCTTCCTTGTCCTTCACTGTCTCCTGGAGTTGGCTCAAACTCACGTCCATGGAGCTAATGATGCTAGTCAACCATCTCATCCTCTGTCTCAGCCACATTTATCCCAGCATCAGGATCTTTTCCAATGAGTTGGCTCTTCATATCATGTGACCAAAGTAGTGGAGCTTCAGCATCAGTCCTTCTAATGAACATTCAGTGTTGATTTCTTTCAGGATTGACTGGTTTGATCTCCTTTTTGCCCAAGGGACTCTCAAGAGTCTTCTCCAACACCACAGTTGAAAGCATCAATTCTTTCTAAAGAATTCCAGTCTTCTTTACTGTCCAGCTCTCACATCCGTACATAACTACTGGAAAAACCATAGCTCTGACTAGATGGAGCTTTGTTGGCAAAGTGATGTCTCTGCTTTTTAGTACACTGAAAGGTTTGTCATAAATTTTCTTCTAAGGAACAAGATTCCCAGGGGGAATGCTGCAAATCCTCCTCCATGGATCACAATAGGGATCCTATTGTTTAAACAGGAGGTCTAGAGGTAACCTCACTTGCACATATTAGCAGCACAGTTAGCAAGTCCCTCATTTGTGGCAGAATTAAGATGTGCTTCAAGCAGGAGGGAGAATTGACTTCTGTGGTAGCTCCATTCTTTGATTTCCACCAGGCAACGATAATTCCTCGGCTTTGAGGTTGTCCACTCTGGGTGAACTGCTTCGGAAGCTTGTTAAAAAAGAAAATGACAGACTCAGATAGGGCAGGAGTCATCTTTGTGCACTTTGTAAAATCACAGGGTCTGTCAGGCACCATGTAAAGATCATTTTCATATGAAAAATTCTTCTGCAGTTACAGGATAAAATGTGATTAAATAAAACTTTCGTTTAATAATGGTGGATTTTTTTTTTTGGGTGGAATGATTTTTGAAAGGCTTCAGTGAACATCAGCCTGGGAATGACCCCTCCAGAGATAGTGAGTGTCCTACAGGATGGAGTATATTCAGTAAACCAACAGCTGATACAGAGAGTGCTGTGTGCCTAACAGATGGAGTGGATGAATGGGGTTCCAAAAGGGCTGGGATAGTGAAAAATCTTCCTTTGCACACGTGCAGCGAGCCAGCTGGTATGTGGTAGTCTCCCCCACAACCTTAGACTATTGGTGTAGATTTGTTGTTCTTAGGGGCGAAGTTTCTCCAGGGAAAAAACAAACATTCCCCTCAATTTGTAGCCACCCAATAGTGGCAGATCAGTGCACGCAGCCGGTCCCCCACAGCAGACAGCCAAGAGAAGCTGGCGTTCTGGCCCAGGCTGAAGGAGATGGAAAGCGGTTTGCAATAGGGAGATAGTAAGTTTAATTACAGGGCTTCTCAGGTGTCTCGGTGGTAAAGAATCCACACACCAATGCAGGAGATGCCGGAGACTCAGGTTCCATGATCCCTGGGTCAGAAAGATCCGCCAGAGGAGGAAATGGCAACCCACTCCAGTATTCTTGACTGGGAAGTCCCAGAGAAAGGCGGGGTACAGTCCATGGGGGCACAGAGAGCTACTGAGCATGCGCACAAGTTTAATCATAGCCGTATCAGGGGAGACTGCCGCTTATTTCATTACCCCGCTTAGGAAGTCGGTTTTACAGATTCGCTGCTGACCTCACCTGACAACTCCGCGATACACTAGACTTAAAGTTGTGTGCACATGAGTGAGGTTGGACTCTGCTAAACATGACTTATCACCACCTCCAGCCTCATTTTGGCCTCCCTGTCACTCCTGCCACTGCTGCAGCAAATGTGAGGCTTTGAACCATGTGGCTGACACTGCTAACCCTGGATCCCATGCTCACATCCGCTGTTTACCCTCCGGGTCGTCTCTGCTGATACACTTGGCGCCCACACATACCTAGCTGAAAAGTACAGAGAAGTTAATGGCCTCACAAGCAACCCTCACCAGTGGCTCACAGGAGACAATGCATCCCTGTCCCTGTTATTTCCCAGGCAGACAGTTTGAGGAAAAGTCCCCTATGTTATTCAAAAGATACCGCTCAGAGCAAAGCCTCTCTTCTACTAGCTCTGACCATCTCTGTAGAACATTCTTACATCATCGTTTTCACCTTGTCTTGATGATTGCCCCATGAGTAAGAGTCAGTGGACTGTCACTCCCTGGGATAATCTCCCAGATAAATTACCTGGACCGAAGTCTTTATCATAGGCTCTGCCTCAAGGGAAGCTAAAACCAAAATAATGACAACCAATCAGTCCTGAGAAATGGAGAAGAAATGTTCAAGTTTCTGAGTGGAAAAGACGAATGGAAAAGGCAGCTGGGCGTGATGTTTATAAGCAAACATGGGGATGAGGAGGTTATCCACTATTTTTAAAAAAAGGAAAGCTCAGTAATGGAGAAACTCAAATCACACACTATTGCACCAATTCATCGTGTAGATTTAAGGAAAGTGAAAGTGAAAGTCACTCTGTCCTGTCCAACTCTTTCTGATCCCATGGACTGTATATGGAATTCCCCAGGCCAGAATACTGGAGTGGGTAGCCTTTCCCTTCTCCAGGAGATCTTCCCACCCAGGGATTGAACCCAGGTCTCCCACATTGTGTGCAGATTCTTTACCAGCTGAGCCATAAGGGAAACCCAAGAATACTGAAGTGGGTAGCCTATCCCTCCTCCAGCAGATCTACCTGACCCAGGAATCAAACCAGGGTCTCCTGCATTGCAGGAGGACTCTTTACCAACTGAGCTATAAGGGAAGCCCTGGTTTAAGGAAGGAATCACTCAAGTTATTCTCAATGTATGCATTAGGTTAGGTTTTCATTACCCCAGAAGGCACTGTGCCCATAAGAGGATTTAGCAGACTTGAGACTAATGTCAACACATTGAATTTGTATAAGGTCTAGAGAGGTAATACAAATGGTTGTTTTCCTCCACGTGGAGATTCTAAGAAATGGAAGGTCATGTGTCATTCTGAAGTGGGCAGCGGTTATTCAACTCAAGATGATGATAAACCTGCGAGAAAATAGATAATTCAGATCTGTTAAGTTCTTATGTTATGTATATTTCTTTTAAAAATTTATGTGAAAATTCAAGGATGTTTATAGCATATGAGTATCTGTCTCTATGTTTTATCTTTTATCAAAATATAGTTTATGTATAATATTTGTTAGTCTCGGGTATACTATGTGGTTATGGCATTTGTGATCACCATGATAAATAAGTCTAGTAACAATCTGTCCTCATATAAATGTATTACAATAATATTGACCATGTTCCTTGTGCTGAATATTACATCATGCGACTTATTTATTTTATAGCTGAAAGTTTGTATCTCTTAATTCCCTCCACTCATCCCCATGTCTCCTTACATTCTGAATGATAACCTTGTGGGATAAATGTTTTGTTTTGTTTTGTTTCCCTTTCATTACTTTGGGTATATCATTCCACTCCCCTCTGGTCTGAAATTTTCCTGCTGAAAAGTCAGCTAATGGTCTTCTAGGAGTTCCCTTATACATAACTAGTTGCTTTCCTCTTGCTACTTTTAAGATTCTGTCTTTGTCTTTAATTTGACCATTTAAATTATATGTGTTTTTGGTGTGTTCCCTTTGGGCTCATCTTGTTTAAGACTTTCTGTGCTTTCTGGAGCTAGATGTCTATTTCCTTCCGCAGGTTAGGGGAAGTTTTCAGCTGTTATTTCTTCAAATAAATTCTTTGCCTTCTCTCTCTGTTCTTCTTCTGGACCCATGTAATGCATTGTTAGTATTCTTGATATTGTTCCAGAGGTTTCCAAAACTACCCTCATGTTTGAAAAAAAAAAAATCTTCTTTCCTTTTTCTTTTCATCTTGGGTAATCAGCTGTAGTCTGTCTTCTAGATTGTTGATTTATTCCTCTGTGTCATCTAATATGCTATTTATTCCTTCTTGTGACTTTTTAAATTTAAGTAATTATATTATTTTCACTGCTTCATTCTTTGTTATATTTTTTAACACTTTTGAGATTCTCACTGTGTTCATCCATTCTTCTCCCAAGTTTGTTGAACATCTTTATGGTCATTACCTTGAACTCTTCCTCAGGTGGGTTATGTCTACTTTGTTTAGTTCTTTTTTGAGATCATTTGTATCTTTATTGGAACAATTATTTCTGTCTTCTCACTTTGCCCAATTCTCTATTTCTTTTTTTTTTATTTTAATTGGAGGCTAATTACTTTACAATATTTTAGTGGTTTTTGCCATACACTGACATGGATCAGCCATGGGTGTACATGAACCCCATCCTGAACCCCCTCCCTCCTTCCTCCCCATCCCATTCCTCTGGGTCATCCCAGTTCACCGGCTTTGAGTATCCTGTTTCACGCATCGAACTTGGACTGGTGATCTATTTCATATAAGGTAATATACATGCTTCAGTGCTATTCTCTCAAATCATCCCACTCTCGCCTTCTCCCACAGAGTCTAAAAGTCTGTTCTTTACATCTGTGTCTCTTTTGCTGTCTCGCATATAGGGTCATCATTACCATCTTTCTAAATTCCATATATATGAGTTAGTATACTGTATTGGTATTTTTCTTTCTGACTTACTTCACTCTGTATAATAGGCTCCAGTTTCATCCACCTCATTAGAACTGATTCAGATGTGGTCTTTTTAATGGCTAAGTAATATTCCATTGTGTATATGTACCATAGCTTCCTTATCCATTCATCTGCTGATGGGCATCTAGGTTGCTTCCATGTCCTGGCTATTATAAACAGTGCTGTGATGAATGCTGGGGTACAGGTGCCTCTTTCAATTCCCAGTTCTCTATTTCTATGTGTCAGGAATGTCAGTGACAGTTTGCAGTGTCAGAGAAGTAGACTAGCATAAGAGAGGCCGTGGGGCCCAGCGGCCTGTTCCGCTACGGTCACCAGAACCGCATGCTCTAGGAGTGCCCCTTGGGGGGCTGCAGTGTCCTTCTGTTGGGGTGGGGCTGCCCACTGTGCGTGCACTGGAACGTGGGGCTGGCCCCTCCTCCACTGGCTGCCTCGTGCGGTGGGTGTGAGCCCGTGGCAGGTGGGTGAGTCCCTCTGTGACTGTGTGGCCCAGAGGGTCTTGGGCTGCAGCTGGACCCTGGTGGATGGGGCTGATTCCTCAGCCCTAACAGGCTCTAGGAGAGGACTCCAAAACGGCACCCACCAGCGGCAGTGGTCTTGCAGTAGAACACACTCCCAGTCATGGCTGCCGCCAGAGTCTCCATCCCCAGGGAGAGCCCCCATTGCCTCCTGCTTTTCCATGAGACTCTCCAAGATCAGCAGGTGAGTCTGACCAAGGTTTTTCATATTTAAGCCTCTGCAGTGGGACTTGGAGCTTGCACAATCTTATCCACACATTCTAAGATCAGAGTGTCTGTTTCCTAGAGCCCTGAAGCTCTCCTTAGCACAGTGCCCCTGGTTTTCAAAGCTAGATGTTCTGGGGGCTCATCTTGGTGCAGAGCTTCTGGAGCTGTGGGTCCTGACTGTACTTTATCTCCACCCCTTCTACCTGTCTTGAGCTTTCTTCTTTATGTTTTCAGTTGTGGAAAATCTTCTCAGCTAATCTTCAAGTTATTCTCATGCATGGTTGCTCTTTAAGTGATTGTAATTCTGGTGGACACATAGAAGGAAGTGAGTTCCTCCTACTATGACATATTGACCATTTCTCTCTCTTTTAAAGTAATTATGACAGAAAGAAAACACACTCAACAAGGTGCCTTTGCTGAAAATTTGACCACATATTTGTGTTATTGTGTAGCCAATACTTTCTTCATATGTCACATCTCTCACTATCACCCACAGTGGACGTTCCTGGCCTTCAGCTTGTTGGGTTGTGAGACAAGCAGCAAGTAGTGGGATCAGTGACCCTTCCTTCCTCCTCTCCCCCTGCCCTCTCTGCATCACAACACTTTATTTCCTAGTTTTGAAGAAAAATGTTGGTTATAATATTTTCTTATGAGGGAATGTTTGAGAGGAAATTTTTTTGTTTATTATAAGTGCAAAACTAATGATAAAAAGTATGGCATTATATCTTTACATCAAGTCACAGGCATATCAAGAGAGACAAACTGAGAATCTCTGCATTGTGTATTTTCTGCCTTTTAATTATGGCAATATTCAGTAGATTCAGAAAAGTAGTATTTCACCTGAGGGTTCTGAATCAGGGATTTTTAGCAAGATATCATACTTACAAAGGCAAATAGTTCAGTGGAATTTGCAGCCTTATTAAATCGCTATCTGTTTAGAAGTATAAACTTAATTAGCAGAGTGAATTAACTGCAGAATCTTAACCTGTTGTCCTCAGCATTGCTTTAGTTTTCATTTAAAGAATCCTCTTTATATATGGTACTGTGAATTGAGGCACATTAACCAGACTTTCCTTAAATCTACTTAAATTGGTTGTTATTGTTTTGATTTCTGTTCTGGTTACACATGGGGACCCTTTTAATAAATTTATTTATGGGATACTTTTTATTTGGTTCAATATAAGTATATGATTCTACGTTACCAAAATTAACACAATGTTGAATTACTTAACTGTTTACTTAATAATTATTAATTAACTAATTGAATACTTAATAATTACTGAGGTTCCCCAATAACTCACCAGTAAAGAATCTGCCTGCAATGCAGGAGACAGCAGACACAGGTTCTATCTTCCCTGGATCGGGAGGATCCCTTGGAGGAGGAAATGGCAACCCACTTCATTAGTCTTGCCTGGAGAATCCCAAGGTCAGGGAAGCCTGGTGTGCTACAGTCCATGGGGTCGCAAAGAGTTGGATACGACTTAGCAACTGAACAATAGGAACCATATATTTATGATCCAGCCTAAAAACTTAGTTATTGAGCTCCTAATCCAGTCCTCCTGATATTGTTTTCTACCACAGTGGCTTAATAACCAGCATACTGTCTCTGAAGCATCTCCCTACAAGTTACCTGCTCCAAACCTTTTTACCTGGCTGTCTATAATTAGCAGGTGGAATGTGGAGAGGATGTCAGCATAACTGATGACTGAAGCCTGCTGCAGCTCTGCACGTCTCTTGAATTGCACTGTCGCTGCGAGGAGAAGGCTGCAGGAATTGAGGCTGCTGGCTCAATCACAGTATTTCTTGGTTCAGAGCCGCACTGGGGGCTGCAGAGTCTGTTTTGAAAGGACCTCCAATATGTCACACCTGTCTGCTCCATAGCACTACCTTGTCAAGGAGGCAATTTTGCAGAAATATATTATTCCTTTATTACCCTTCTAGCTTCTATCTGGATCTAGCAATCTGTCACAACCCTCTTGTTCTGAAGGCCAGCAGATTTTAGCTAAAGAGCACTCTACAATTATCATCTAATTCTCTTAATTTACTGATAGAGAAACTGAGGCCAAGGACTATCTTCTGCGCACATCATACATGTTGTTAATGAAAGTTCATAGTGGCACTCAAACTACTTACATCTAAACTTACTTCAAGTGTGATCCAGAGAAATTCCCTTCTATGTGTAACATTTCTCCTAAGATGAAGACTCTGAAAGTTTACAACAAACTATCCTAATTCAATGTAATAGATTTTATTTAATATCTGTGGTGTGTCAAATACATTTTCTCATGACTGGGGTATTACAGATGTAACCAATGACAAAAGCCCTGACAAAACCAGTGACTGATGCAAAGAATGGCACAGTTAGGCAAAAACAATTTCTACAGAACCCCGTAGGCCTATAGGAGGACAAATCAAACACACTGAAATGGAAACTTATGTTCGGTTAATGCTTACTTTCGATAAAAAATAGATTGCACATAAGACAATGAAAAAGTTTCCATTTCACTATGAAGTAACACATCTGGGCATCAAAATACTGAGATAAAACTCCCCAATACTGTGTTTCAAACTTTCTCTTTTTTAAAAAATTTGAACCACTTACACAAAAAATCATCTGATGAGTATTTTATGTGTCAATAGTTGGTTTAAGTCAATGATGCCATTCAATATAAAAAAATTAACATGAATGAACAGTCAATACTCTTTCTGTGTATGGAGGAAGGACAAAACAGCTCTTTATCTATGTTTCATTCTGCCTACTTGGCTGTAGCTCTCAAGGGATCCGCAAGCACAGGATTTAGAGGGAAATGCTGATTGAATTTCCCATTTAAGAGAAAGCATGAGTATCCATACTTCCTACGAAAAGCAAAACATTGAAGCACTGACCATTGATAATTATAAATTATGAAATTTGAGTTTAGAATAACAAATGTTTTGTAACTTCTTTTCAGGATCAGAAGAACGTGTTTGTCAATAGGAAAAGAAATTGATTGCTTAGAAGAGTTTTACCAGACTTTAATTTTGTTAATTTCTTCATAGTTCTTTCACAAGTGCAATAGAGAATAGATATTTGTATTGTTCTAGGAATTTTAAATTCTCCAAGATTCTTTGTTATGTACATTTTTTGTTAAATAGCTTCTGACATATGGTAATTAGAGTTGAGTTTTGTAATAAGACACATATAAGGCTTTGTTTTGTATATTCTTTTTTTGGAAATGTAGGTACATATTAATATATTATGAACTGACTACAAATAATCCCATAAATGCTAATACTGCCTCCTTCTCATCTGTTCTCATCTCTTCTCATCATCTGAATAGTTTACTAAGGGTATAGATTTGAGGGGATGTTGCAGCCATGAAATTAAAAGATGCTTACTCCTTGGAAGGAAAGATATGACGAAACTAGATGGCATATTAAAAAGCAGAGACATTACTTTGCCAACAAAGGTCCGTCTAGTCAAGGCTTTGGTTTTTCCAGTGGTCATGTATGGATGTGAGAGTTGGAGTGTGAAGAAAAATTGATGCTTTTGAACTGTGGTGTTGGAGAAGACTCTTGAGAGTCCCTTGGACTGCAAGGAGATCCAACCAGCCCATCCTAAAGGAGATCAGTCCTGGCTGTTCATTGGAAGGACTGATGCTGAAGCTGAAACTCCAGTACTTTGGTCACCTCATGTGAAGAGTTGACTCACTGGAAAAGACCCTGATGCTGGGAGGGATTGCGGGCAGGAGGAGAAGAGGGCGACAGAGGATGAGATGGCTGGATGGCATCACCGACTCGATGGGCATGAGTTTGGGTAAACTCCGGGAGCTGGTGATGGACAGGGAGGCCTGGCGTGCTGTGGTTCATGGGGTCGCAAAGAGTCGGACACGACTGAGCGACTGTACTGAACTGAGCTGAACTTCCTTGCTATTAATGATGACATAGCAGCCACTCTTTATGGCACCTTCTTGTTTCCCTTCCTTTGTGCCTTACCCTGTGTGATGGCTTACCTGGTGGCTCAGCGGTAAAGAGTCTGCCTGCAATGCAGGAGACACCAGAATCAGAATCTCAGTTTCGCTCCCTGGGTGCAGAAAATCCTATAGAGGAGGAAATGGAACCACACCACAATATTCTTGCCTGGGGATCCCCACGGACAGAGGAGCCTGGTGGGTTACAATCCATGTAGTTGCAAAAGAGTTGGACACGACTGAAGCAACTGAGCAAAGAGCAAAATGTAGCTTAATTAAATTTTCCTTAGGGGAATTTTTACTTCTTTTGTATACGCAGGGTCCAAATATCTCTTTTTTCCTCTCAAATTCATTTTTATTCCATTTTTGAAAAAAAAAAACAAGACTGTTCTTTAGTTTCCTAGGATAATTTTTAACAAAAAGAAACATGTCCTCTTTTTGTCAACCTGAGAGATTATTTGAGACTAACCCTAAAACAAGTTGGAATCTTTATTGATTTCTAGTTATTTCCCAGTACTCCCAAGTTATCAAGATTTTTTCCCATGTAAGTTCTAGATTTCTAGACAAAGTTTCTAAAATTTGGTTTAATTGTTGAACATTTTAAGAGCATTGAGTAATATTTTTTGTTCTTCCCTGGCTATTTTTTCCATTGAAAATATATTATTTCAGCTACACAAAGTGTCAATAGAATTCTGTTTTAAAATTGTTAATTACTATCATATAACATTTTAGTTGTAAGTGATAAGAGAATACATTTCTAAGTCTGGGGGGGGGGCGGGAAGAATAGCTCATAAACAAGTTGAATATTTGTATTGAATTGTAAGCAAGCAGGTACACTTTTCATTTACTCATAGATTCAAATATTCTATGAGAAGGCAAGTGCTGTAATAGACTCTGTGATCTAATAGACTCTAAATTAAGGATATATGCCTTTAAGGTTGTAATCTAAACTGTAGGATCTATATGCTTAGCTTGTTTAGTGGTTCACAGGGTAATCAATAGCTAAAAGTGGGTTAAATTCAATGGAATCCAGACAATTGTAAGGTATGCATATATATTACACATATATAATTTAAATGTTGATCAGAAAACTCATAAAGAAATTTATATTAAAAATTAGAATGCTATAATGAATTAATTTATTTTAGTCACCAAGAGGAGGTAATTTTTCCTCTTAGTCTGCAAAATAAAAGAAATTGACCTTTTAAAGAATCGAGGAAATTTCTTGAGAGTCACACAATTAGTAAATGGTTTCTTGTGTGTTAGTCACTGAGTCATATATGGCTCCTGGTGACCCCATGGACTATATAGCCTGCAAGAATACTGGAGTGGGTAGCCATTCCCTTCTCCAGGGGATCTTCCCAAACCAGGGATCGAACCCACATCTCTTACCTCTCCTGTATTAGAAGGCAGATCCTTTGCTATCTGTGCCACCAGCAAAGCCCAATAAATGGTATTGTTGTTCAGTTGCTCAGTCATGTCTGACTCTGAGACCCCATGAACTGCAGCTCACCAGGCTTCCTTGTCCTTCACTATCTCCTGGGGTTTGCTCAAACTCATGTTCATTGAGTCAGTGTGTTATGCCCGATGTCCAAATCCCCGAGCGGGAAGAGAGAAGGCTTCCAAGACAATGCAACACGCAAAAAAGGGGAAGTTTATTGCTGACTCGAGTCAGGGCTCCTGCCGCAACCAACGCAGTGGTGCAGGGTCAGAGAGCCCTGAGCCCACGCTGTTATCCAAATTTATAGGGTGTGCATAAGCAGTTGGTAGCTGGCTTAAGCAGATTGGTTACCTGTTTGCAAAGTAATCTTATTGGCCCAAACCTTCGCGGGCTTTTTTTCAAACTTGAGCGTTTGCGGGCTTTTTCAGCTCTCCCCTGATAGGTTCCCTTTTGTTTGCTAGGCGCATGTTGATTGGCTGGCTCCAGGTGGCCTGATAATCATGTTACCCCGGAAAACCGGGCCTGCTCCTAATCTAGACTCCCTATCATGGTGCAGACTCACAGATGCCATCCAACCATCTCATCCTCTGTCACACCCTTCTCCTCTTGCCTTCAATCCTTCCCAACATCATGGTCTTTTTCAATGAGTAGGTTCCTCGCATCAGATGGCCAAAGTAAATGGTCTAATCATATCTAAATTTCAGATCCTCAAATTCCAAATACAGAGGTTTGTCTGAGTGACATTTCTGATTCACCACCACAAAATCAGTGTGCCCCAATGGATATCCACAAAATGGAATACAAGCTTCTGAAAAAACTGCATTGGAGATTTATGTAGTTAAAGTTTCTCTAATGCTTTGAAAGAGTTAAACCTTCCAGAGAGACTCACTAGGAAATGTGAACAGCAGTAATTCCTGCTTTTATAGATGACCATGGGCTTTCCAGGTTGCTCTCCTGATGAAAAAACAAAAGCAAACAAACAAATTCCTGCCAATGCAGGAGACAAAAGAGACTCAGATTCCATCTCTGGATGGGGAAGATCTCCTGGAGGAGAGCATGGCAACCCACTCCAGTATCCTTTCCTGGGAAATACCATGGGCAGAGGAACTTAGCAGGCGCTAGTCCATGGAGTCACAAAAGAGACACGACTGAAGTAATTTAGCATGCAGGCATGCATATATGCCCACTAGTCCACTTCTAGGGTGGGCATGTGTGTATAAGCAGAGGGAATGAATCACAAAGTGTTCTGGTGCACAGATAGGGAAAAGTAAAAGTTGACTGAGGCATTTATTTGAGTTCTTACTTTGTTTTATTTCCACTGTGACATATAATTTTTCTTTTGTATTTATTACAGACTTCCGATTTGGCCAAAAATCTACTTCATTTGTTTCTTTTGTCATAATAGCAATTTCCTGTTCTTTGTTTGTAATTCTCTTTTGTTATCCTCTCTTTTCTTAACAATTTCTTGAAGTGTTTTCATCAATCAAAAGCTTTGGAAAGGAAAAAAAAAATGTTTTCATTGAATAAAAAGGGAATAGGCCACCAGCAATAGCTGAAGTTTTTGCCTTTGCTGTGTGGAAAACATACCAATGTAATGCACTGTATTTAAATGATTGACTGTTTTGGTAGGACACTGCACATATGCATGAATTAAAAACATAAATATGCTTCTTTCCTCATGGAAATCATATATTTTCTTTGTTTTAAGGGATGAAAATACTATGTGTTTATATAGATATGATGACACTTCACCTAAATATGAATATTTGTGGGATAAACATAATTAACAGGAAATTCATTAATAATAAAGTGATTGTTATTCAGGATGTTATTTCTGGTCCACACATGCCTCTATTTAACTCTTTCTGAACAATATAGACTATACTGTCTTCCACAAGGGACAGAAAATAACTATTATTTATAGACATGCCTGGAGATTCCGCTGGGTGCCTTTTGCATGAGAGCTTACTGATATTTAGAGGAAAAATTACCCTAAGAGAAGAAGGCTTCTAGGTATATAAGACTTAACCAAAAAGGATGAGTTTTAGGTGAAACATTTAAATACTTTCATTGTAGATTATTTTTCTACCCTGTGCCATATAAACTTTTGTACTAACAAGAAAGAAATGTGTAAAGAAAAAGATGATGATGTTGTTGAGTCTCTAAGTCATTTCTGACTCTTTGTGACCCCATGGACTGCAGCAGGCCAGGCTTTCAGGTCCTTCACCATCCCCTGGAGTTTGCTTAAACTCATGTCCATTGAATCTTGATGCCATCCAACCATCTCATCCTCTGTCATCCCCTTCTCCTCCTGCCTTCAATCTTTCCCAGCATCAGGGTCTTTTCCAATGAGTTGACTCTTCACATCAGGTAACCAAAGTATTGGAGCTTCAGCTTCAACATGATGATGGTAATAATATGGAAAATATATGCAGGAAATTGCAGACACTAATATAAAACATATATACATTATGATAAAATATTAACAGTGATAAAAATGAACAAAAGTCATGGATATGCAACCAAAAAAAAAAAAAAAAAGAGAAAAACACCATGAAAATAATTTCAGAATTTAAAACAATGAAATATTTTCAGCTAAATAACTTGCAAATCTTTTTATAAGCTGATGTTTAAGTAAATTACTGTGCATTCTATAATCATTTGTGGTGTGCTATTTGCCAGATACATTATCAGAATAGATTCTTAGTAATATGGGAATATGTTCATGGAAGAAGAATTAATAAAATAATATTTAGCATTTATTTAAATTTTATGTGTATAAATTACCTGTATAAATTGATTAATATAGTTTTTTATAACTAAAACTGTGCCATATTATATTAATTAAATTGCTCAAAGTTGCATATGCAGAAATCAGTGAAACAGGATACTGAGATCTCCCAGACTTCAAAGTCCACAATTTGAACAATGTGGACTTTTTTTTCTGTATAAAATACAAAAATAATCAAAACCTGAAGCTGTATTTTTACACTGAGAGAATACACACATGTACACACATATCACAGAGTAAGACACGACTGAGCACACACACACACACCAAGGTAAGAGGGATGGAAGCAATTAGTAGCATTTGTTACCTAAGTCCTGTTGTTCTTCAGTCGCTAAGTCATGTCCGACTCTCCTCGACCCCATGGACTGCAGCATGCCAGGCTTCCCTGCCCCTCACCATCTCCTGGACTTCGCTAGCGTTCATGTCCATTAAATTGGTGATGCCATCCGATGATCACATCCTTTGTCACTCTACTTTCAGGATTTGTGCTGATGCCTTTCAGAGCCATTATCTCATTGAAGTATCATAAAGGCATCACTAATCACAGATCAGAAAAGTCAGGCTTTAAAGATAATACATGGCCCAAGAGTGCTGTGATTGTGGCGTCTCAGCTTATTTTTCCTAAAATCCACGTGACTTCCCCTGAATTTCACTGCTTTTCCCCCTACTCTCAGTATGCCAGAGAAATAATTCGTAAATTCTGTGTTAGCTCTTATGTGTCCTGGTGTAAATTGGATAAATACAGGTTATCTTCAAAATTGATGGCTTTATTATTACTAACATAATACCCGCATGTAATAAAAATCATAAACTCCACACCTCCTAGAGTTACTTTTCTTTATATCTAAAATGATTCTCTATGATGACAAAGATCTAAACTCTTGCTATTCTAATCCCTAAGAAAGCCAATGCCAAAGAATGTTCAAACTACTGCACAATTGTACTCATCTCACAGGTTTGTAAAGTGATGCTTAAAATTCTCCAAGCCAGGTTTCAGCAATACGTGAACCGAGAACTTCCAGATGTTCAAGCCGGTTTTAGAAAAGGCAGAGGAACCAGAGATCAAATTACCAACATCTGCTGGATCACTGAAAAAGCAAAAGAGTTCCAGAAAAACATCTATTTCTACTTTATTGACTAAGCCAAAGCCTTTGTCTGTGTGGATCACAATAAACTGTGGAAAATTCTGAAAGAGATGGGAATACCAGACCATCTGACCTGTCTCTTGAGAAACCTATATGCAGGTCAGGAAGCAACAGTTAGAACTGGACATGGAACAACAGACTGGTTCCAAATAGGAAAAGGTGTACATCAAGGCTGTATATTGTCACCCTGCTCATTTAACTTATATGCAGAGTACATCATGAGAAATGCTGGGCTGGAAGAAGCACAAGCTGGAATCAAGATTGCCGAGAGAAATATCAATAACCTCAGATATGCAGATGACAACACCCTTATGGCAGAAAGTGAAGAGGAACTAAAAAGCCTCTTGATGAAAGTGAAAGAGGAGAGTGAAAAAGTTGGCTTAAAGCTTAACATTCAGAAAACTAAGATCATGGCATCTGGTCCCATCACCTCATGGGAAATAGATGGGGACACAGTGGAAACAGTGTCAGACTTTATTTTGGGGGGCTCCAAAATCACTGCAGATGGTGACTGCAGCCATGAAATTAAAAGACACTCACTCCTTGGAAGAAAAGTTATGACCAACCTAGATAGCATATTGAAAAGCAGAGACATTACTTTGTCAACAAAGGTCCATCTAGTCAAGGCCATGGTTTTTCCAGTGGTCATGTATGGATGTGAGAGTTGGACTGTGAAGAAAGCTGAGCACTGCAAAATTGATGCTTTTGAACTGTGGTGTTGGAAAAGACTCTTGAGAGTCCCTTGGACTGCAAGGAGATCCAACCAGTCCATCCTAAAGGAGATCAGTCCTGGCTGTTCATTGGAAGGACTGATGCTGAAGCTGAAACTCCAGTACTTTGGCCACCTCATGGAAAGAGTTGACTCATTGGAAAAGACCCTGATGCTGGGAGGGATCAGGGGCAGGAGGAGAAGGGGGCGACAGAGGATGAGATGACTGGATGGTATCACTGACTCGATGGGCATGAGTTTGGGTAAACTCTGGGAGTTGGTGACGGACAGGGAGGCCTGGCATGCTGTGAATCATGGGGTCGCAAAGAGTCAGACTCTACTGAGAGACTGAACTGAACTGAACTGAAACTCATGGTGCTCCATGTGTGGTCTGATGGCCATTTGTAGCATGGCCACTGGCTGGGTACTTGTGAGAATTGCAGATGGATCTGTGTATTATTCAGATTCCTAGTGATTTTTATCCACACTAAAGTTTAAAGTAGCTATTGATTATTTTAACTCCTGTATTTCAACTTGCCCAGTTAGTTGGCACTCATGTGTGACGTTGTGATGTGGATGCATGAGAATCATAGTGATGGTTATGACAGTTATAGTGAATATTTACTGGCTGCTGATGCCAGGTTCCACGTCAACAATTTGAAACATTCTATATCATATGATCTATGAAAAAGTCCTATATTTCCATGTTAGAAATGAGTAAGACAAGTCTTTAGAAAGGCTGCGCCAATTGTAAGTGGGAGAGCTGAATTTTAAACGTGTAACTGTCTCACGAAGAGAGCAGACTTCTAACTAGTTTGTTTAATTGCTTGTCCTAAAGGTTTTTACACACTGGCAGTAGAGACAGACAAGTATGCCTGAGGCCATGTTTCACTGAAGGTTATCAAGAGTTGACTCAGAGGCCCACGTTGCTGTAGTGTAACTCAAAAATGAGTGAGATGTTCCTAGAGATTGAAGGTGATTTTCATGGAGGAAGACATTTTTTTAATTTGGAGGGTTAAAGAGAGGGCGCCTCAGAACAAAATTGTCTTGTGAGCAAAAGAATGCAGTTAGATTTCTGTAAGGTGTGCTTTTTAACTCATTATCTAAATAGTCTGTTCCACAAGGTATAAGCAAAGTCTACCATGGATGGAAGTGGTAAGGAATTGAACAAGAAAATGAAATAAATGTCTGGGCTTCCACGAGTTGAGAATTTCTATTCAGAGCACAGTCCAAGTTGCTCCCAAATAGGCAAATGCTCAATGCTCTTTAGGGAAGCATTTTGAAATCTGGGACATTTTATATATTTTAAAGGACTCAGTGAATGTGAAAAGCAGATTACACTGGGTCTTAAATGGAAATGCAGGCATGCAGAGTGTGCATTTATTTAATGCCTGGATGGGTCATCGCTTTCCCAATTGATGATAATTTTAGCTCATTAATCCATTCGAGAAGCTGGATTCTTCATCCTGTGTTTGATTGCTGATCACAGACAGTGCATGGTGGGCACTGCTGAATACAGGGGTGGACACACTCCATGCCTACTGGGATCAAAACTCACTTAGAATGAAAGGATAGTACCTCTCAGAGGCCCCATCCCGTACTGAAAAAGCACCAGAGCTCTTGGCTTTAATCCCATACTGTCAGCCATAGTCCTGAAGTATGACTGATTATAGAAACCTCTTGATCAAAAAAAAAAAAAGCCTCCAGTGGCTCAGAACTGACTAGAGAATAAAATCAGTGTCCAAAAATCTCAGGGACTTAGACGTCCATCAGCAAGTCCAATTCTCTCAACCTCCAAAATACCTGAGACTCTGACCACATCTTATCCTTCTCAGGAGCCATCCAATAGTCCAAGCCCCAACAGACCACAGCAACTTTCTCATTTTCTCTCTCTCTTACACATGCACACATTCCTCTGTCTTTATTTTTGTTATGGAACATTTGAAATATTTGTCGAAGTAGATGGAATCTTCAAAAATCTTGATATACCTACCATCTAGCTTTAACAATTATCATTAAATGACCTTGCTGTTTCATCTATGCCCACACCCCTCTCCCTCCATCATGCTCTACTTTGAATCCAATTCCAGCTATTATATTATTCCATCTATAAAAATTCCAGTACATTTCTTTGAAAGATATGGACTCTTTCTTAATTACAGTGCCATTCTGATGCCTCAAAATCAAGGAGTAATCATTTTTAATACTGTCATATATTCACTAAGTTTTGTACTTTTCATAAATGGTATATAGACCTATCTATATATACAAATATGTATTTATGTGTTTATGTCTATCTATCTATATCTTTATTGTCTATATATCTATCTAGAGATAGATGCATAGTGGTACATAGGATACATATAAACAGGTATTACATGTGCAATATAATATGCATGCATGCATATGTTAGTTGCTCAATCATATTTGACTCTTTGTGACCCCATGGACTGTAGCCTGCCAAGCTTCTTTGCCATGGAATTTTCAAGGCAAGAATACTGAAGTGGGCAGCCATTCCCTTCTCCAGGGCATCTTCCTGACCCAGGGGTCGAACCCAGATCTTCTGCATTGCCTGTGGATTCTTCACCATCTGAGCCACCAGGGGAGCCCGTGACATAATATAGTTTGTTTAAATTAGGATCTCAGTATTGTAGTAGGAAAACTGATTGGTCTCTTAAGTGTCCTTGAGTCTATATAGCTGCCCTGTATTTCCCTCTTCCTCTGCTCCAGAGATGGTGTTATAATCACGCCTTGATCTGGAAAATTGTCTCCCATCAAAGTCGCAAAGCAAACTTCTTCTTCCATGTCCTTCCCTCTTCACCCCATTCTCTACCCAGCCACCTGCATTTCAGAGTGTAAATATCATTGTCACTCTCCTAGACTTGGAAACTTTCCCATTACACTTAGAAATACTGTCCAGCACCCCCACCCTGCAATGTGGCAGGCAGAGTCTTACAGAACAAAGTGGTCCCTATAGTTTTTTCATGACACAAAATACATTTTTCTTTTCTAGTCATGGCTGTGGACTCTTGAATTTCAAGAAATTTTAGGGTTGTGATAGTAAAAGGAACACTCAAGGGGTTTTTACTTGCTGTTTCCTCTCCCTGGAATACTGTCTTCATCATCATCACATGGAGGGCTCTTTCTTAACATTTGAATCTGTCTTATCCTTGGCTTTTCCAAGAGACATTGGCTCGCATTGCAGGTAGTTTAGCCTGGGAGATATATATAAAGTCGGGGAAGAGGGTTAGCAGATGGTGTGAAGCATGGAAGAAGGAAGTACATTATTAAGCGAGTTTCTGCTGTGGACAGTGAGGGCTCTATATCTTTTGAAAAGCCATGAAGAATGAATCTTTACAATTGCCCATCCAGAAGGTGGGAGGAGGAAGAACTTGTCTTCTGGATGCCATCTATCACTGTCAGGGGTTCCCCACGATGTATTAATTCTCTCTTGTCCTTGCAGGTTCATACCTCTGCGAGGCCTAATGCTTTCCTACAGGCGTTCTACGGTCTGACATCAGATAGTGTAGAGTGCAAGAAGTACAAGTTAAGCTGAGGCAAGGAAGCGTCCATTTACAGTTCCGTTGGAGCAGAGGGCTAAAGCGTAGCTGTCTAAGGAGGAGACTGAGAGGACGGGCGGTGAGCTCGATGTCCACACCGAGCTCAGGTCAAACGTCACTTCCTTTGACACGCCTTCCTCATTGTGTGAACCTTGAGTCAGTCACCCCGCACTTCCTCTATCGTACCTCCTGTGTTTTTTCACATCATCAATCCTCTCCGAAATTAAATAATTCTCTTGTGTGTTTACCTGTTCGTTGTCCGTCTTCTCCCAGAACATAGCTCCATCTTGCCCTCTTCACAGTCTCGGGCATCTGGAAAAGCATCTGCTCTCCAGTGGGCCTCAAAAAATAACTCATGAGTACATACAGAAAATGAAGCAAAAAAGAGTTGGGAGCAACTTGGAAAATCACATTACCCTGTTTGAGGTATTATCTTTATGTCTTGGAAAGCATTTTATAAACGTTGTTCTCAGTCTACAGCTGTAGGAAGTGGAGCTCAGAGTTTTTGGTTATAGGCCGCAGCCGTGCAGTAAGGGTTTATTCCAGGTCTGAAACACAGACACCATGCCTCCAAGCCCCCAGACTCCCTCCAGCTCCAACACTGCCATTCCTTACCCTGCCGCTCAGGACCAGGACCTCTTGGATCAGGGAACTCTCAAAGAAGCATACTCACTTGGTTATAAGAAGTTTAACTTCCGTTTTCAGTTTTACTAGGCTCATTAAATCATGCCATGTCTCTGAGTATCACTATTTTCTTCCTCAGCCATTAAGGGCTTAAGTTACAGGTCTGCTGTATTCCTGCTGCCCTGGGCTTGTGAGAACTTTGGATCTGTAATGGCTTAGCTTGTCTCCCAGTTGTCATCTTGGGGTGGCGTTTGAATTGTCTCTTCTCTTACTTCAATTATATATGGTGTCGGCCTTTATTGATGCAGTTGAAGGAATAAATAAATGAAATAAAGAGTCATTGACTAGCAAAAATTGCTGTATCATGTTTATGCGCACAGTTTGCTTTCATAAAATTCATAATATATATAATGTGTGTGGGCCAGTGTATCTAAGTGTTTCCTATTCTGTAGGCAGTGCAAGGTCCAGGTGTGTTTTGTTTGTTTGATATTTGGGGCTTTTTCTTTATTTTTGCTAATAAGTACAACTTATATACAGAAAAGGGTACACATATTATGGTACAGCAAAATGGATCTACAAGCATATTTGTATACATTTATATGTATGTATGTGAGGTTTGACTACTATTCATATAACATCTAGATCAAAAGGTAGAACACTTGTAGCACCCAGAAGATCCTTTCACTCATCTTCACTCACTACACTAAAATAATTATTATCCTGATTCCATCATCTCAATTTTGCTTTTCCTTGCAGTTCATACAAGCATGCATGCATGCTCAGTCACTTCAGTTGTGTCTGACTCTTTGTGACCCTATGGACTGCAGCCTGCCAGGCTCCTCTGTCCATGGCATTCTCCAGGCAAGAATACTGGAGGAGATTGCAGTGCCCTCCTCCAGGGGATCTTCTCAACCCAGGGATCGAACCCTGGTCTCCTGCATTGCAGGCAGACTCTTTATCCCCGAGCCACCAGAGAAGCCTGCACTTCATACACATGGAAGCATAAAATATGCACTTCTGTCTTCTTTTTACTCAATATTAACTTACTCAGCACTAACTGTCAGATTTCTCTATGCTGATATGCATAGCACTAAGTAGTTTGTTCTTTATTTATTTCTAGGTACTATTTCAGTATATGAATAGGTCACTATTCACTCATTCTATTGTTGATTTTTTTTGTTTTTTGTTTTTCTCTATTGTTGGCTGCTTTGGACATTCTCTTCTGTGTCTTAGGTGGACATGGGCATTCACTGCTCATTGGTATATAAATAAGAGAGCAATTGCTCAGCCAGAAGGTTGTTGGATGCTTAGATTTAGAGTTACTACCAATTTACCAAACTGAGTGTAACAAATTATACTCCCTCCAGCAATGTTATAGAGTTCCAGGGTTTCCAAGTCTGGAGGACAAGGGGTTTTGTATTATACTCTTCCAAATCATCCATCATGTGTTCCATATGCTTTACTTAGCAGGTGCTCACCAAATATTTGTCTAAGAGCTCATCTGATTCCTCTCCCGTTGGGAGGAAAATATCTGAGCAAATGGTGAGCTGAACTTCCATCTCATTGGAAGGCTCGGCAGGAGCTCCCCCAAGATGCAGCCTCGGGGACTGCGGTTGCTGGAGCTTGACATTCTGTTTCACTTTAAAAATGTTTCCATCCTAAGAAGTTGTCGTTATTTCCATGATGAATGATTTCAGGAATAATTAGACAGATCAAAGCCAGAGCCGGATAAACAACGCGCTCTGCCCCAGGGCTTCTGAAGAAATGCACAGTGTCTTGGAGAAGGACGCCGCTGCCTGAAGACCAGACAATGCTCACTGATCCGTGGACCCAGGTCCTTTCACTGGGAACACAGTAGCATCTTCGCACACAGGACCTTAGGTCTCCTCACAGAGCAAACCCTCCTCTGACCCACAAGGCTATGTGTGAGCTGGGATAGAAGGAGAAAGGAAGTTCAAACATAAAATGGTAAAAGTTGATGAGGTTTGAACATGCCTAGGTAACAGGATGATCTGCGTGAGGACTTTAAAAATGATAAGCCTCGCTTGCCTCTTAGGTAAATTAAGGGTGATAATGTTTACCTTGTGGTGAAAAGCAGACATAAGTGGCAGTGATAACAGCAATACAACATGCGAACAATAAAAGTCATCTGCTAGATGCCTCAAAGATGTGCCAGGCACAATACCAAGCCCTTAGTGACATTATCCCGTGTTATCTTTTTGAAAGGATGTAATGCCGCATCACACGACATGGACAAATACTTGACTAGGAGTCAGGTAAGGCTTCCCCTGCTTTTTGAAAGTTTGCTTACACCATGGAGCTTTTATGAAACACATACATTAGTACCTGTTTTTGCTAACCAAGAGAGATCTGAAGAGGATTTTTGCTTTAACAAAAAAAATTGATTTCAGCGTTTGTTTTGTATTAGTAGCAAGCCCTTTTAGAGAGAGTTACAGCCCCAGCAACAGGAGTGGTCCAGCCAAGGTCTTTCCTGGGGACCGCTCTCAGCATCTCAGCATCGAGTCACTCAGCTTTGAACTGTCTGTGAGCATCTGTGCTTTATCTCCTTTTATTTTGGAATCCATTAGCGATATTAAAGAATGCTGAGCACCGAAGAATTGATGCTTTTGAGCTGTGCTGGTGGTGAAGACTCTTGAGAGTCCCTCAGACAGCAAGGAGATCAAATCAGTGAATCCTAAAGGAAATCAACCCTGAATATTCATTGGGAGGACTCATGCTGAAGCTGAAACTCCAATGCTTTGGCCACCTGATGCAAAAAGCTGACTTATTACAAAAGACCCTGATGCTGGGAAAGACTGAAGGCAAGAGAAAAAGGGGGCAACAGAGGACAAGATGACTGGATGGCATCATGGACTCAATGGACATGAATTTGACCAAGTTCTGGGAGTTGGTCAAGGACAGGGAAGCCTGGTGTGCTGCAGTCCATGGGGTCGCAAAGAGTTGGACACGACTGAGTGACTGAAGAAATTAGTGATATATATCCTGAGGTAATTGAATCTTCACTTGAGCCATTTTGGCTTAGCAAAGATTCCCTAGGAATGCTTTATTTTTGGATAGTGGGGGAGTCTTGCATTCTACTTTAAAAAGGGAGATAGTCTGGTTTTGACCCTCCCACACATTTCTCAATTGTCCTTGTCTTTTGTTTTGCATCAGTCAGGTGGTATCAGTTCAGTTCAGTTCAGTCACTCAGTCGTGTCTGACTCTTTGTGACCACGTGAATCGCAGCACGCCAGGCCTCCCTGTCCATCACCAACTCCTGGAGTTTACTCAACCTCATGTCCATCGAGTCAGTGATGCCATCCAGTCATCTCATCTTCTGTCATCCCCTTCTCCTCCTGTGCCCAATCCCTCCCAGCATCAGGGTCTTTTCCAATGAGTCAACTCTTCGCATGAAGTGGCCAAAGTACTGGAGTTTCAGCTTTAGCATCAGTCCTTCTAATGAACAGCCAGGACTGATTTCCTTTAGGATGGACTGGTTGGATCTCCTTGCTGTCCAAGGGACTCTCAAGAGTCTTCTCCAACACCACAGTTCAAAAGCATCAGTTCTTTGGTGCTCAGCTTTCTGCACAGTCCAACTCTCACATCTATACATGACCACTGGAAAAACCATAGCCTTGACGAGACGGATCTTTGTTGGCAAAGTAATGTCTCTGCTTTTTAGTATTCTATCTATGATGGTATAGTCAGACTCAAATTCTAACTGCTATGAAAGTATATTACCTATATGTTTAACATTTAGAACACATCAAATGAAATCAACATACAAACAAACATAAATGAGCAACTACTAAGTACCAATCGACCTGAAAAACAATCCCTGCTTTCAAAGGTTACATAATTATAACAGCATCAGAGTTTCTGGAAGAAGTTGCATCAAATTAGGCTTGAAGTATAAATAGGCATATTTTTAGGCAGGGATAACCTTTGTGTAAAGGCTTGAAGATAGGAAAAACACCCATTCTGGGAAATATGAGAAACTCTTTTGTTAAAGTTCACAGGATGTTGGGGGTAGGATGGAAGTATCAAAAACTAAGGCCTGAAAATAGGTTGAGGTCAAAAAGTGTCACAAAATTAAACAATGAGGTATTGGGACTAGAATCTAGCTCTCTTGATGAGCTTACTTCCTAGGAAACACCTATATCAACACTTTGCGTGGTTTGCGGAAGATTAAATATGAGTTGGTCTTGATCGTTACTCATCAGAATGTTCAGGGGTGGGCCCCACCTGACTTGCGTGGGGACAGGGTGGGTGCGGTGTTGAAACAGTGCGGCTTTCACTCTCTGGGCACCATTAGCATTGGAGATTGCTCCCTCTGACATTATTATGAGCCATGAAGTTCTCAGATTTTACTACTCCAAGTGAATCAAGCCATTTTCCAAAATGAATTATGGATCATAAACCCTTGGGGTGGCTATAGTGTTGCATTTTCCTGAAATCCATATTCTGGGTGGACATTTATTGAGCGCATAACTATTATGAAGTGTTAGCTGCAGAGCAAGTGCGGCTCCTGGTTGACTCAGCAGGAGAGAAGTTTAACATGTTCATGTCTGAGTGCTGGATTCCGGTCCTCTCTAGACTTCCATATAAACTGGGCTTGAGCTTTAGTTACTCTAGGATGTGGCCAGGGTGAGATCAAGGCCCAGTGAAAGGTGGATCTTATCATCATTGGGCTGAACAAAAGGACAATAGATGCTGGATGGGATAAATTTTTGAAGATACAATTATGAACTAAACAGAATGACTTCAGTCTTACCAACCTCCTCCATAAAGACCATCTTCTATAGACTGAATGTTTGTGTTCATTCGAGTTTTCATATGAACTCTAATCCCTGTGTGATAGTACCTGGAGGCGTCTTTCTTTGGAAAGTGATAAAAGCAAGAGGGTGGAGCCTTCATGATGGAACTGATGTCTTTATAAAGAAGGCTTCAGAGAGCTCCCTTGTCCTGCCTGCCAAGTCGGCTTACAGGGAGAAGACAGGCCAGCCTTCAGAGTTGTGAGAAATATACATTTGTTATTTAAGCCACTCAATTTATGGTGTTTGTGTTATAGCATCTCAAACAGATTAACCCACTATCTTTCTTTCATATTTCCTGCAAATGATGAGAGAGAGAAAGACACAGAGACAGAGACGGAGATGTTGGAAGATGCTGCTCTGTTGACATTGTAGATGAGAAAGGACCATGACTAAGGAATGTAAACCACATCTGAAGGCTGGGAGAAACAAGGATACAGGCTCGCCCCTGGAGCTCCCAGCAGGAGCATAGCCCTGCCAACCCATTTCATACTTCTGACCTCCGGAACTATAGACAATGCATTTCTGTTAAAGTCACCAAACTTGCGGTTACTTGTTATGACAGTCAAGTTCTTACATATATCAGTAAAGGATATGCATATTTTCAAATATCAAAAAGAGAAATGCAGTCACCAGGCTATGTAGGCCTTTATGAAGGCTCTGAATATGCTGCAGTTGGCAGCACTAGCCCTTGGCTTCCCATGCTATGGTCTGGAGTGTGTAACACATTCTCATTGCAAAAAATCAAACAATTTGGCAAATATATAAAATCAAAAGTCGACGTTATATTGCCTCAGTTCCTTTATTTCTCAGGGGTAACCATGGTTATAAATACAAAATTATATTCTAGTGTTCACCATTAATCTCTTTTATCTTATTATCCCATTCTTGCACTTGTTGGGGAAATATAATTTAAAAAATCTCCAACCCCAAAACCTTTCCACAAAGTAGAAGAGAAAGAAAACAATTTTAATATTTAAAAAAAGCATTAAATCAGAAAGTCAGCTGCTAAGAGATTGAAAAGCCAGAAAGAAATTTCATCTTTTTCTAGAGCCAACCAGATACATCTCTTATGAGGACCCATACGTGTTCTCAGGAAAAATAATGATTAGTCCTCAAGTAAGAGGACTTGATAGTGCCTTTGGTCACAAACAGTTCATTCTATATGCACTTGGTAGTTAGAGTAACAATCTTCTCAGCTAATTGGCTTTATCCAAAGAGAAGTACACTTTTCATATCTTTACAAGAAGTAATTTTGCAACCTGGAGTAAAGTTACATGGAAAGTGGAAGTTAGACTCTTATTCTCTCCTAGGAACTGGGAGACTTGTAATCTTCCTAGATGATTACATTCAAAGAAATAGTCCCAGGTCCTTGAGAATGATGTTCTTGGGTTGTAACTCAGGTTAGAGGTTTATATAGCTTTTGAAAAGATTTATGTACATTTCAGAGACAGAGAAAGAACCTCTCATTATTGACACATTTTCTAAAGTAAACGCTGTAAGAAAAGGGATGAGGGAGGGATATCTCTCCCAGTATTTTCTAAAAGGAGAACTAAGACTTATTTTTAATTTGTATTTGCCCTTATCCAGTCTTATCTTGATTCATTACTCAGGTGTCAGAGGGTAGGTCTTTGCTTCACTTTCCTTATTTGCAATATCAATATTAATTAATATTTGCAATATTAATATTAATTAAATATATTAATTTAATAAAAACAAATATGTACAAAACTCAGAATAAGTGCCTGATACATGATATGACATGATTGCTAAAGATTCCTTCTCATACTGCATTGGGTTTATCTCTCCATTATCTTTATCTTCCATCTTAATCAACCAGTCCCTCCTAAAGGAAATCAGTCCTGAATATTCATTGGAAGGACTGATGCTGAAACTGAAAATCTAATACTTTGGCCACCTGATGCCAAGAACTGACTCATTGGAAAAGACCCTGATGCTGGGAAAGATTGAAGGCAGGAGGAGAAGGGGACGACAGAGGATGAGATGGTTGGATGGCATCACTGACTGAACAGACATGAGTTTGGGTAAACTCTGGGAGTTGGTGATGGACAGGGAGACCTGGTGTGCTGCAGTCCATGGGGTCACAAAGAGTTGGACACGACTGAGGGACTGAACTGAACTGAACTAATTGAATTAGTGTCATTATTTTAATTTTAGTCTACTCAGCATGATACTGCATTCCAGAGAACTCATGAGAAAGTTTTGGAGAACTGAGCAGTGGTAGGAGACAGATTTAATTAGTGGATGCACATCTGTATGTAGATAAAAAGACTGAATGAGCTAATCAAGAAGGAAGCACCTCCCTCCCCCAGCTCCTGTAAGAATTAGCCCTGGCTCTGCATTAGACGTGACTTGCTAGTATGACAGGTAAGGGAGCTGGAGGCACATTTATTCTGTCTTCTCTCCAGCCTGGCATCTCGGCTCAGAATTTCACTGTTTCACCTGGGGCAAGGAAGAAGCTCTCTCTCAGTTAATTACCACGTGTTAACACTGAAGCAGAAGCCTCGCTTCACTGCTGAATGCAGTCATTGCTCCCAGTGTCACTGTAATGATAGCCCCCTTCCTGGCCTTCTGCCTTTAAGCTTGGATTTAGAATCTCAATTGCTATGGATAAAATTTAACGTGGCACAAAATATCACAGAAGAAAAATGAGGCCATAAAACGCACCTTTTGGTGGTGAATCACTGTAGCACCCGGCAGTATTTCCTTGGAGACAGGTCATTAACAGCCTGCTGTGCCCAGGCTGTTGTTCTGCGGCGTGTTGCCTGTAGGCAGATATGGGCAAGTTGTGCAAAGTTGATCTTTGAGTCATGCCCAGAGGGGGTTGTCTCAAGGCTACACATTCAGCAAACATCTACCGCCAGTGTATCAGGTCCTGTGCTGAGTGCTAGGGCATTTCCAAAGATAAATGAGACGTGATTCCTTCTCTCACAGTCTAGCTATGCAGACAGACAGATCTAAGGATTATAATGGCAGCTCTAAGGATAGTAATGGCAGTAACAGTAATAATAATAAACAGCAATATCTATAATTTACCAAGTGCTTGCTATGTACTAGGTGCTAAAATTTTCACATATAACACCACATGTCAGCATATTATTGTAGCTTGGCAGGATTGGCTAGTAATAGATTTCATGGCCTTCCAGGAACCCAGACACTTACTTTTGGAAGGGGATGTGAAAGATCCCTTACATCTCTTTACTTGGGTGGTAGTCTAGTTATAGGAGAGAATGTTTATGGGAGAAACTGTGTGACTGGCAGAAGAGGCAGGAGGAAGGACTTGAGGACTCTGGAAAGGATAAGTGGAGATGAAAGAAGACTGGCATCCACAGGAAAATTATAAAAGCTTGCAGGAAAGTGAAAATAAATCACCTGTGAATTTGTGGAGCCCACTCAAGGGACTATAAGGATGCTCAGGGCTGCATCCTAGATTGAATGTGCTAGAAGAAGAATCATATGGGAGTGGTTTACAGCGAGTGACCTGCTTACAGAAATTAATTTTTGAATTTGCACTTTGTAGGGAGACAACTTTATCTTCATAGGCTGAGGTGGTAGCACTGCTGTAAAATGTCTTTAAGGTTATACAGGTTATCATGGATATCCTTTTAAGATGATTAAATTGTTTTGTATCCTCTGCTGATCATGTTGAAAATAACTAGTATAGGTTAAGCATCTGCCTTGAGTGAGTGCTATTGAAAGCATGTCCTTAGACAGTCTAGCCTCATTTAATTCGCACAAGTACCTCTGCAGTAAATATGAGTACTGTGTATGTATGTGTACTCAGTTGTGTCTGACTCTGCAGACCCATGGACTGTAGCCCACCAGGCTCCTCTGCCCATGGAATTTTCCAGGCAAAACTATTGGAGTGTGTTGCCATTTCCTTTTCCAGGGGTTCTTCCCAACCCAGGGATAGAACCTGCGTCTCTTGTGTCTTCTGCATTGGCAGGCAGATTCTTCCCACTTGGGAAGCCCAAATATGAAAACTACCAATATATATATAAGCTTGAAGAAAGAGGTTTGCTGGTTTGCTTTTAATATAAACTATATAAGTAAATTAAAATTGTCTCATTCTTAATAATGATAATTATTTTTTATTAACTTTGATATGTCACTCTTTTCAATAGTTTTTGCTTTGACTTTCAGTGATATAAAATAATTGACAGATAATTTTCTTAAATGTTATATCTTAAGAAAATAGCATGAGGTGACAGAAAGTGTGTTAATTGTCTGTTGGTGCATTAAAAACTACCACAAAACTTAGCAGCCTAAAGCAGCACATGGGCCTCACCTCAGTGTCTATGGTGCTCAGCTGGGCATCTGCTTCAGGATGTCTCACAAGGCTGCCAGGATAGTAGCTCATTTAATACTCCACTGGGAAGGGACCCACTTTCATGCTTGTTTGGTTCATTGTTGGACTGATGGCCCCAATTTCTTGCTGGTCATTGAACAGTGCTGCTTTCGGTTCCTTTCATGTAGGCACAGTTCATGACATGCAGCTTGATTCTTTTCTTGCACCCTTATCATGAAAGTTGCATCCTCTCAATGTCAAGGTATTGAGTTGGTTAGGAGGGAAGGGGATTGTACAAATCCATAAGGACCAGGATCTTTAGGGTCTATTTTAGAAGCTGTCTACACATAACTAGCTTGGCAAGGCAGTGATTAGCACCTTGTGATTCTCAGTACCAAGCATCCTTAACACACTTCCCAGGTTGTGTGCATTCTCTCCTTTGAGCCACGGATGGGACTTGAGTTACTCTTGTGTCTCTGAAACTTACCAAACCTTGAAAAAGTCATTTACTCTCTGGACTCACTCTCTTTCACTGTACAAACAAAGGGATTTGGCCTGACTTCTTTTTCCTAACAGTATTAAATCTTCAGATCATTAGACTACCTAAATTATCTGTTCTCATGCTCAGAATATCCACAGTGTTAATTTCATCATCTTCTTCATATCTTTGTCCACATGGCTCCCTCTCAGTGAGTCCAACCTATTTAAAGTTTCAGCTTGAGCCTCTCCATGTGTGTATGGCTGTGCATGTTTCCAAAGCACTTATTATACTATGCTATATAATTTACATGTACAACATGTTTCTTGTATCACTCACCCACTAAAATATAAACTTCAAAAAGACAAGGATTTTTCAGTTTTGTTGGCTAATATATTCCAAATGTTTACATAGAAGTCATTTAATTAAAAAATACTAAATTATATCTGTAAAATATTTTATAGAAAAAAGAGTACGAGGAACTATATTGAATTATAATTACTGGATAGCTTGTGTGAATAAATGATTTTTTTAATTTTAAATTTGTTTTTAAACTTGTTTAAACTTTCTAGAAGTCTTATATAAGTACTATTACATGTAAAAAGTATTATAATATATTCAAAAATTGTGAATAAAATAATTTATAGGATTTGTGTTTTCATTTACATCTGTCAGAATCTGAGGCTGGAAATGTCCACCCTATAAAGAAGAAATAAAGAATGAGTTTTGAGTTTATTAGCATTTCTTCATTTAGTTTGTCAGAGTGAGTTATCAATAATATAGTCTAAAGAAAGCAAACAATTAGATGAGGCCATTATAGGATGTATCTTCTCATATTTGTAGACTTGGGGTTGAAATAGAAACAAACTAAAGTAACGAGAACAAAACAAACTTTTCATCTAAAATCTAAGCTATCTAAAATTATCTAAATTCATTTATTTAAATTATCTGAATCAATTTTGAAAACTAAAGCTTTGATATTGAATATATGAAAGTATTGTTAAGGAACCATTAAAAATAATTTAGACAGACTTTCCTATACAGATATATTCAGTATTTATTAAATACCTGTCATTGATGAGTTACTCTTCTGAAAGCTGATTGCTTAAGTTTCTTGTAGAAGGAGGAGCAGAGAAAATCCAAGTGACCCCTGAGCTTGTTTTAATATTGAGATGAGACGCATATGGAAACAACACCCAGACATCTTCTCATAGAGGATCAAACTGTGCCCAGTGAAATGGGCGTGGAGCGGGGTTATGAAGTCACCAGAGCAGAGGGGAGAAAGGATTCCCACCTGAATGGCCACTGGGTGTCAGCCAGCATCAGTGCAGCTCCAGGCACTTCCACAACCTGCCAATACCACACTCTGATCCTGCCAGCTTCCAGAGAAGTGGGGGTGTACTAGAATGAAATTTGGATGAAAATTCCTAATGGAATTTTGTTATCCTATGCAGAGAAGATCTAAAACAAACTACTATTAACATTAATGAGCTTTCTTTTTGTTATTAATTTTGCTGTTTAAGCTCAAGGCTTGCCATTAAACGTAATTAAGACTTGAGAAGCATTTATTAAATAATATTCCTTGAACTTACATAATTCAAATGATGAACATAATAAACCACATCATGAATAGTACTGTTTTATCTCCATCCTGCACTGGTTTGGGGGAGACACATTAGAAGGGGATGACAGAGGGTGAGACGGTTGAATGGTATCACCAACTCTATGGACATGAGTTTGAGTAAACTCTGGGAGTTGGCGATGGACAGGGAGGCCTGGTGTGCTGCAGTCCATGGGGTTGCAGAGAGTCAGACACGGCTGAGGGACTGAACTGAACTGATCTCCATCCTGCACTGGTTTGGGGGAGACGCATTAGTAATGTCCCAGTCCACTTTATCATGGTATCACTCATCTCCTCTGAGGCCACACATTTTTATCTTCTTATTTCTGATCCACGTTCAGTTGTTGGAGCTTGTTATGACTGTGCCCTTTAATGTACTTCTACACAGTCTGCTACTTCTTCCTAATTCCGGTGCCCCCTGGTCCACCCTCCTCCAGTGGCTGAACTTATGTCATCTAAAACCAGTCCAGAGCTTCCTGGTGGCTTAGCTGGTAAAGACCCCTCCTGCCAGTGCAGGAGACCCAAAAGACGCAGGCTTGATCCCTGGGTCAGGAAAATCCCCTGGAGAAGGATATGGCCGCCCACTCCAGTATTCTTCCTTGAAAAGTTCCATGGACAGAGGAGCCTGGTAAGGCCACAAAGCAACTGAGCCAGCACATGCACTCAAAGCTCAACTCAAAAGCCACTGTCCAGACCCTGCTGTCACCACTAACCTGTCTCTTGCTCACTGTGCTCATATAGGACTTGTGCCTGAATCCCCTGGAATGGGGAGATTCTCTGGCTACCCCGGCCTCTGTGTGGACAGACCTTTGACTCAGGAGAAACCTTCTCCTTTGAACATGGTGATGTATGACCCATGCACATACACAAAGTTAGTTAATCAGAGATATTCCCTTAGGTTCTCAAATTGGAGGTTGATAGGAATATCAGTCTGAGCTCCTATAATCTTCCCCTAAAGAACTTGGAGAGAATCAGCATAACCTTTGAAGAGAAACAGACTGGACAGTAAATGAAATTCCTGATCTTTTCCAAGACTCAGGATTCAGTTTCTTCTCTGAAGACATCCTCATCCCTTCCCTTTAATATAAACCAATTAATTCCTCTCTCTGTGGGTGTCTCTTTCTCCTTTTCAGCTGAGTTTTTGTCTCTTCTAATCTAAAAAATTATTAACTATTTAATACCTCATGTGTAGTGTTAGTCGTTAAGTCCTATCAGACTCTTTGCAACCCCATGGACTGTAGCCCACCAGGCTTCTCTGTCCATGGGATTCTCCAGGCAAGAATACTGGTGTGGAGAGCCATTCCCTTCTCCAGGGGATCTTCCCAACCCAGGGATCATTAATCACTTATTTTTCTTGCCAATGGATAGTGGAGTTATTAAAGACACTGTCTTATTTATCTTCGTACCCTAACGCTTGACAAGATGCCTGACATCTTAGGCCCTCAATGAATAACTGTCAAATAAGAAAGTAGAGAGATCAGACCTATTTTGTAAGGAGACATTTGCATAATGCTACATTATGCCCATTGTAAAGAGACCACATGACTAACACGGTTTAAATGTAACAGATTGATGTTTTTTAATTTAATATTTATTTTATATTAGAAATAGAGCTGATTTATAGTGTTATGTTAGTTTCAGGTGTACAGTAGATTGATTCAGTTATACATATTCATTTTTGTAAAAAAGGTTCCTAAACTTGATGAGACACCTGACAAATATAATTTAAAAATAGTCAAAAAAGGAGAGAAACATTTTCTCTTTAACTCTATGACTTTGTCCAGGACCTTTTACACACACACACACACACACACACACACACACTCATTCTTCATATGTTTTCCTCTATCTCTAATACTTCTCCTGCCTTTGTCACTCAGCAAACTTGCCTTCAAGATGTGTATAAATACCAGAAACTTCTATCATATATTTTATGATCAACCCCCTTTAAATAACACTAACCTCTCTTCCACTGAATCCCCCAAAAGACTAATTTTATCTCATTCTATAGATATTACCTGTTTTCATTTCTACTCCTTCCCTTCCTAGAGTTTAAGTTCTTAAAAGGATGAACATTTAACTTAGCTTTGCATCTTCAGCCTCTAACATCATGCCTGGCACCTGGTAAGTTTAGCAGTGAGCATTTGAGGAGAAATCACTTTACAAAGAGTTCTTGTACCAGAAACCATTTGAATATCACAGAAAAACTGAGGGGCCCATATTGTTCTGTCAGGTTTATAGATGATACACACATTTGTAATAGTAGGGTTATTTGTTTCCCTAGATCCCCAGTGTGTCCTCATCATCTGATAGTGTCTGGCATGCAAGGGGTGTCAGGGAGGAAGTAATTTTGCATGACCCTACTAGGTTCTGACTGATCAAAGAGTTAAATTCACAAGAGGCAGATCAACAAGAGAAAATCAAACCAAACTTCAGTAACATGTACACGGAAGAGACCCAGGAAAATTGAGCAAATTCCAAAATGGCTGAAGCACTCAGCTTACAAATGTTTTCGGCTAAAGACAAGAACGTTGGGAGTAGCCAGCAGGGGACCTCAGAGGGGAGGGCAGCAATTCACGTGGAGGTGGACACACAGACATTTAGTGAACACGTGTTTGCTGGGCCAGGCAGGAACCAAGGGGCACAGATCTCTAAGAGCTCCCCCACCACATCTAGTCCATAATCTTCACAGATACCTCTTGGGATCTATCTATTCTGGAAATGGGCCCTTTATCAAAATTCATTGAGGCGGGTGTGGGGAGGTCACAGTTTCTGCCTGAGTCTCTGGGTCTTTGTTTTTAGTCTGAAATTGTTTGCCTGCCGAGAGACATTTTAGGCTGGCAAATTTTGCTCCCCGCAGGGATCTCTGCATATATGTGTGCGTGGTAAGTTGCTTCAGTTGTGTCCGACTCTTTGAAACCCTATGGACTGTAGCCCACCAGGCTCCTCTGTCCGTGGGATTCTCCAGGCAAGGATACTGGAGTGGGTTGCCATCTTCCCGACCCAGGGATCAAACCCAGGTCTTCTGCATTGCAGACAGATTCTTTATGGCTGAGCCGCCTGGGAGGCCCACATGGGTCTTTACATAAATACAAAGTCTTAGCTACTTATCATGGCAGTGCCTTCATCTAAAGTTGGATTTCCTCTGTCTTGGTGTTTAGTCCACTGCACTGCATTGACCACACAGGGAGCAGTTTACAGGGAGAGTTGCTGACAACCAATTCTGCGTTTCCCCCGTGGTCCTTACACACACCTCTCAGGTGATTATTGACTATGAGTCCAGAATTTCCTTAGGTGCATTCCTAATTTGAGTTGTAAGTATCATCATAATTCTATGAACTGTATGTTATATTATTATATCCTCATTATACACAGACAGACAAAATCAAGACTTGGAAATCTAATATAATTTAGTATGTGTAGGTTCTCACTCTTTTTATTTTTTAATTGAATGGAAATGGAGTGAATTTAATTATATATTATTACATAAAGCATCCTAGACTCATTTTGCACTGAAAAATCTTGGAACAAATAAACATACAAAAAGGTTAAGCAGTGTCTGTGTTCAATTGAGCAAAAAAGCCTTTGTGAAAACCTAGCAAAATGATGACTTCCTTGGTGAACTTTGCCAATTCCTATCAATACTAGACAGAGAGGAGTCTAAGTAGCTACTTAAATACCAATTACTTAGAAATGGAAAACAAACAAGGGGAGCAAGGCTAGCGAACTGTTTAACTTAGCAGAACAGAGAAGCCTTCGCTAATCAGGGCAGAGACTGGTGCATTCACCCCCAGGTCACACAGGGCTCCACTGCTAACTGGCACACAGCCCAGGGAACGCACAGATGCTGGGCAGGAAATTGGCCTACACCACGTTAGTTGTTTCTTGGCTTCTTCCTAGAGATAAAGCTTCCCTCCAAAACACAGGGCCATGCAGTGGGTTTCTTCAGCCTCCTGTACACAAGTACAGGGGGCAGACATTGGAGAGAAACAGGCCCCTGACCCAGGACCATGCATCCTGCTGTTCTCCCATAATTTAGAAGCAGGGCTGGCTTCATGGGGTTGAGACACATCGAGTCATGCCAAGCTCTGTGCTCGGCGGGATTCATGATGTGTTTAGTGTTCGGCTGTGACTGTATTAAAATTGTTAATAATTTTATTTTGAACTTGTGTGTCTAGGGAGATGGAGGGGAGGAAATAAGTTTTTCTCTTCCCTTCTAAGTTCTTGGCTAGGAAACCCCTTGTAATGAAAGATTAGCAGCAAAAACAAACAAAAATACTCAGAAGTTTAATAACAAGTATAATTCCTGTATAAGTGGCAGAGACCCAGCAAAATAAGTCACTGTCTAGAATGGCTCAAGCCAGCACCTTAAATACCATCTCCAGCTAAAGAGAGGGAGGTGCTGAGGGAAGGCCGCTATGGTATGGACAGTTACCAGGCAGCCTGCAGCTAACATGGGCAGGGGTGTTACGAGGAGTTGTCAGTTGTCTTCTTCACTGAGAGCATTTCCAGAGAGTCAGTTACCCTCCTGGTCTTATTCCAGAGAGGGAGACCCCCTGACAAATGCAGATTTCCTTTATGAGTGTAAATTTCCCTTTCAAAAGGGCAACTTCTACTACTTGGTTTTCAGAGCTTCTCCTGTAAGCCTGATCACACAGTAAAGAATCCGCCTGCAAGCAGGAGACCCACCTTTGATCCCTATGTGGGGAAGATGCCCTGGAGGAGGAAATGGCAACCCACTCCAGTATTCTTGCCCGGAGAATTCCATGGACAAAGGAGCCTGGTGGGCTACAGTCCGTGGGGTTGCAAGAGTCAGACACGACTGAGTGACCAACGCTTCCACTTTCTTTCCTGTAAAAAGGAGCTTCTCCTTTTAAGAGTTTGTTCTTTCTTAGAAATAATCAGCTCAAGAAGATCTTTGCACCGTGGAGGCATATTTGGAGTGGCAGATTCTTCAGGGACAGTGGGGCGAACTTCTTGCTACTTGTTTCTAGATAGCGCTCCCCAATGCCCTTTGAGCACAGAAACCTGTTCCCCGTGGTTGGTGGAGTTAAGCAAGACTCGAAGCAAATACAAACTGAGCATTTTACATCTAGGATTAATTGAGGGTGGTGACAGCTCCTAGAAGCCACACTTGTCATTGAAACCCAAACTTTGCAGAAAGGAGAGAGTGATGCTCTACAAAAACTAAGTGACCAAGGAACTCTATCATATTCGTTCTTCCTCACGACTTCCCTGTATTAGCCAACCACTTAGGCTGAAATGATAACTTAGAAGGAAAGGGAAACCCATAGATCTTTTCCTTTTTGGCTTTATTTATTTATTTTACTAATCACTCATCAGTAAACCATGGGTGCAAGGTATTGGTAGAATGTGTGCGTATCAAATCCTGTAAAACGAGTTGGGTTTACTTTGTGCAGCGATTGCTTTGTCCTACTGAGAATGAAATGCGTAGGCATGTATGAGCTGTAAAAGAAAAGTCGTGTAATTTAATGCTTCCACATATAAGTTAAATACTCATATGTTTGCATTTAAAACTAATTTTACAATGTAAATGTAAACATACAATTCATGCTCATCATTTACAATTTTATTTTATACTTTTTTAACTCAGAGTGACATTGACTAGCAAGTGAAAAAACAGCATGACCAGGCAAGAAAGTGGTTATAAAAGAAATCCGAAAACTTTATAATTGAGCATCTTTAACAGAGCTAGTTCCCTGAGCTTTGAACAAAAGATCATGCAATTTCATTTTATCCTGCATTTCACAATGATGTAGTCATTTATTTTTTTGTTTGTTTGTTTCTAAGATTTTTATTATTTTTTTTAGTCAGTTATTTTTGGCTACACTGGGTCTTCAGTGATGTGCACAGGCTTTCTCTAGTTAAGGCGAGTGGGAGCTGCTTTTCATTGCTGCGAACAGGCTTCTCAGAGCATGGGCTCTAGGGTGCATGGTCTTCAGTAGTTGCAGCTCATGGGTTCAGTAGTTGTGGCCTGTGTACCTAAGAGTGCAGGCTCAGTAGTTGTGACCCACGGGCTCACCTGCTCTGAGGTATGCGGGATCTTCCAGGACCAGGAATCAAACCTGTGTCTCCTGCATTGGCAGGCGGACTCTCAACCACTAAATGGCCAAGGAAAACCCAGTCAACTCTGTTTTAAAAAGTAAAGTAGAAAAGGAATTCTTCCCAAAATGGTTAATGATCCCAATGAAAGATAAAGTGAACAGATTATTTTAGTACACTGTGGTGAGTTCAGTGACAACTTTACAGAGAAAATTGTATAAGCACAAATTTTAACTAAGGAGTCATGCAGATTTCCTCATATGGATGGTACCAGGTCTGAGTTTTGAGTCCTAAATTATTTGTAGAATTTTAGGGTTTTTATCCAAGTAAAAAGTTGTACTGTTGGGAAGAGGTAGGTAGAGAAAGCATCCCATGTAAATGTATCTGATGCATTAATGAAACATAGTGAGGAGGAGAAAAGAAAAGATATTTATAGGAAGCCATAGTAACAAATGTAATCTTTATTCTTGGTCAGATCATCTGCTAACTTCAGTAAAAGTACTATTTCCTTCTCTCCAGTTTTCATTTGGTGTTCCTGCTGTGAAGGCAGATTCCTGACATTCAGTTTTTCATTGTATCAGCACCTGCTCCTGCCCCCTTGGCGCTACTTCTAAAAACATTCAATCAAGTGCCTCTGAAGATCTCACTGCTTTTATTCAACAATCCATGAATCCATCCCCTGAAGAAGGAAATGGTAACCCATGCTAGTATTCTTGCCTGAGAAATCCCTTGGACAGAGGAGCCTGGCGGGGCTCCGTGGGGTCACAAAGAGTCCAACACGACTGAATGACTGAACAACAACAAAAGAATCCGTCAGGCAGCACCGGCTCCTCCAACTAGAAGGGCGCTCGGAGGGGTTGCCCCAAGTAGAAGGTTTTACGAGAAGAAGGATGGGACAAGGGAGCTCTCAGCACAAAAGAATTTCCCTGATAGTTCAGTTGGTAAAGAATCTGCCTGCACAAATGCTAACGAGTCTAAAAGAGGAAATTAATAGTAACACAGTAATAGTGGGAGACTTTAATACCCCACTCACAACTATGGATAGATCAACTAAACAGAAAATTAACAAGGAAACACAAACTTTAAAGGACACAATGGACCAGCTAGACCTTATTGACATCTATAGGACGTTTCACCCCAAAACAATCAGCTTCACCTTTTTCTCAAGTGCACACGGAACCTTCTCCAGAATAGATCACATCCTGGGCCATAAATCGAGTCTTGGTAAATTCAAAAAAATTGAAATCATTCCAGTCATCTTTTCTGACCACAGTGCAGTAAGATTAGATCTCAATTACAGGAAAACAAATTGTTAAAAATTCAAACACATGGAGGCTAAACAACACGCTTCTGAATAACCAACAAATCATAGAAGACATCAAAAAAGAAATCAAAATATGCATAGAAATGAATAAAAATGAAAACACAACAACCCAAAACCTATGGGACACTGTAAAAGCAGTGCTAAGGGGAAGATTCATAGCATTACAGGCCTACCTCAAGAAACAAGAAAAAAGTCAAATAAATAACCTAATTCTACACCTAAAGCAACTAGAGAAGGAAGAAATGAAGAACCCCAGGGTTAGTAGAAGGAAAGAAATCTTAAAAATTAGGGCAGAAATAAATGCAAAAGAAACTAAAGAGACCATAGCAAAAATCAACAAAGCTAAAAGCTGGTTTTTTGAAAAGATAAACAAAATTGACAAGCCATTAGCAAGACTTGTTAAGAAACAAAGGGAGAAGAACCAAATTAACAAAATTAGAAACGAAAATGGAGAGATCACAACAGACAACACTGAAATACAAAGGATCATAAGAGACTACTACCAGCAGCTCTATGCCAATAAAATGGACAACTTGGAAGAAATGCACAAGTTCTTAGAGAAGTATAACTTTCCAAAACTGAACCAGGAAGAAATAGAAGATCTTAACAAACCCATTACAAGCAAGGAAATCGAAACGGTAATCAGAAATCTTCCAGCAAACAAAAGTCCAGGACCAGATGGCTTCACAGCGGAATTCTACCAAAAATTTAGAGAAGAGCGAATGCCTATCTTACTCAAACTCTTCCAGAAAATCGCAGAAGAAGGTAAACTTCCAAACTCATTCTATGAGGCCACCATCACCCTAATTCCAAAACCAGACAAAGATGCCACAAAAAAAGAAAACTACAGGCCAATATCACTGATGAACATAGATGCAAAAATCCTTAACAAAATTCTAGCAAACAGAATCCAACAATATATTAAAAAAATCATACACCATGACCAAGTGGGCTTTATCCCAGGAATGCAAGGATTCTTTAATATCCACAAATCAATCAGTGTAATATACCACATTAACAAACTGAAAGATAAAAACCATATGATTATCTCAATAGATGCAGAGAAAGCCTTTGACAAAATTCAACATCCATTTATGATTAAAACTCTCCAGAAAGCAGGAATAGAAGGAACATACCTCAACATAATAAAAGCTATATATGACAAACCCACAGCAAGCATTACCCTCAATGGTGAAAAATTGAAAGCATTTCCCCTAAAATCAGGAACAAGACAAGGGTGCCCACTCTCACCACTACTATTCAACAGAGTTTTGGAAGTGTTGGCCACAGAAATCAGGACAGAAAAAGAAGTAAAAGGAATCCAGATAGGAAAAGAAGAAGTGAAACTCTCTCTGTTTGCAGATGACATGATCCTCTACATAGAAAACCCTAAAGACTCTACCAGAAAATTACTAGAGCTAATCAACAAATATAGCAAAGTTGCAGGATATAAAATTACCACACAGAAATCTCTTGCATTCCTATACACTAACAATGAGAAAACAGAAAGAGAAATTAAGGAAACAATACCATTCACCATTGCAACAAGAAGAATAAAATACTTAGGAGTATATCTACCTAACGAAACAACAGACCTATACATAGAAAACTATAAAACACTGATGAAAGAAATCAAAGAGGACACAAACAGATGGAGAAACATACCGTGTTCATGGATTGGAAGAATCAATATTGTCAAAATGGCTATACTACCCAAAGCAATCTATAGATTCAATGCAATCCCTATCAAGCTACCAACGGTATTTTTCACAGAACTAGAACAAATAATTTCACAATTTGTATGGAAATACAAAAAACCTCTAATAGCCAAAGTAATCTTGAGAAAGAAGAATGGAACTGGAAGAATCAACCTGCCTGACTTCAGACTGTACTACAAAGCCACAGTCATCAAGACAGTATGGTACTGGCACAAAGACAGAAATATAGATCAATGGAACAGAATAGAAAGCCCAGAGATAAATCCACGAACCTATGGTCAACTTATCTTCGACAAAGGAGGCAAGGATATGCAATGGAAAAAAGACAACCTCTTTAACAAGTGGTGCTGGGAAAACTGGTCAACCACCTGTAAAAGAATGAAACTAGAGCACTTTCTAACACCATACACAAAAATGAACTCAAAATCGATTAAAGATCTAAATGTAAGACCAGAAACTATAAAACTCCTAGAGGAGAACATAGACAAAACACTCTCTGACATAAATCACAGCAGGATCCTCTATGACCCACATCCCAGAATTTTAGAAACAAAAGCAAAAATAAACAAATGGGACCTAATGAAACTTAAAAGCTTTTGCACAACAAAGGAAACTATAAGCAAGGTGAAAAGACAGCCCTCAGATTGGGAGAAAATAATAGCAAATGAAGCAACAGACAAAGGATTAATCTCAAAAATATACAAGCAACTCCTCCAGCTCAACTCCAGAAAAATAAATGACCCAATCAAGAAATGGGCCAAAGAACTAAACAGACATTTCTCCAAGGAAGACATACTTTTTAGATGGCTAAAAAACACATGAAAAGATGCTCAACATCACTCATTATCAGAGAAATGCAAGTCAAAACCACAATGAGGTACCATTACACGCCAGTCAGGATGGTTGCTATCCAAAAGTCTACAAGCAATAAATGCTGGAGGGGGTGTGGAGAAAAGGGAACCCTCTTATACTGTTGGTGGGAATGCAAAGTAGTATAGCCACTATGGAGAACAGTGTGGAGATTTCTTAAAAACTGGAGATAGAACTGCCATATGACCCAGCAATCCCACTTCTGGGCATACACACCGAGGAAACCAGATCTGAAAGAGACACGTGTACCCCAGTGTTCATCGCAGCACCGTTTATAATAGCCAGGACGTGGAAGCAACCTAGATGCCCATCAGCAGACGAATGGATAAGGAAGCTGTGGTACATATACACCATGGAATATTACTCAGCCATTAAAAAGAATTCATTTGAATCAGTTCTAATGAGATGGATGAAACTGGAGCCCGTTATACAGAGTGAAGTAAGCCAGAAAGATAAAGACCATTACAGTATACTAACACATATATATGGAATTTAGAAAGATGGTAACGATAACCCAATATGCAAAACAGAAAAAGAGACACAGATGTACAGAACAGACTTTTGGACTCTGTGGGAGAAGGCAAGGGTGGGTTGTTTCAAGAGAACAGCATCGAAACATGTATATTATCTAGGGTGAAACAGATCACCAGCCCAGGTTGGATGCATGAGACGAGGGATCGGGTTGAGAGGGAGGTGGAAGATCAGGAGGGGGGATCGGGATGGGGAATACATGTAAATCCATGGCTAATTCATGTCAATGTATGACAAAAACCACTACAATATTGTAAAGTAATTAGCCTCCAACTAATAAAAAAAATTTTTTTAAATAGTTAAAAAAAAAAGAATTATCATTTCAGGTCCATTGCTTTGCTAGGAGCAGCAAATCATCTAAAAAATAATGAACCTCATAAAATTCCCACCAACTATCAAACACTTTCCAAAAATGAGATGAATAAAATTGCTTATAATTAAAAAAAAAAAAAAGAATCTGCCTGTAGTTCTGGAGACCCCAGTTTGATTCCTGGGTCAGGAAGATCCCCTGGAGAAGGGATAGGCTACCCACTCCAGTATTCTTGGGCTTCCCTTGTGGCTCAGCTGGTAAAGAACCCTCCTCCAATGTGGGAGACCTGGGTTTGATCCCTGGATGGGGAAGAACCGCTGGAGAAGGAAAAGGCTACCCACTCCAGTATTCTGGCCTGGAGAATTCCATGAACTGTACAGTCCATGGGGTCACAAGAAGTTGGCCATGACTGAGCAACTTTCACTTTCACTTTCTTTTCTTCCAGGACATCATTTTGTGAAGGAATGAAGTACAAAGGTTTTTCTCAGGCAAGTAGTCCCTTCTTCCTCGGGTTGGAGAGAGTCCACTGTGACAGATTACCTCCTTGATCTTGACCAGAAAAATTCTAACTGGTTGGCTAAGGTTAAGATCAAAACTGCAATTAGGTCAGGTATCATATCTAGATTTGGTATCACAGGCTTTAACACAAGTGGTATCAACTTGAGCCTGTGGTTTTTCCCTTAAGAGGACACTGTTCCTTGTAGGCATGGCCTCACTTCATGCTGCCTGCTTCAAGTCTGTCTTAGTCTATTGGGCCTGCTGTAACAAAATATTGTAGACTGTGTAGTTTATGAACAACCGACATTTATTTCTCACAGTCGTGGCACCTGAGAAACCCAGGTTCAAAGCACCAGCTGGTTAAGTGTCCAGTATGAAGGTCTGCTTTCTGGTTCATAGATGGCTGTCTTCTCACTGTGTCCTCACCTGGTGGGATAGGCGAGGGAACCCTTTGGGGTCTCTTGTACAAGAGTCCTCTGTGGCATGATCTAATCACTTCCCAAAGACCTCACCTGCAAACACTGTCACGTTGGGCGTTAGGATTTAACATGTCAATTGGGGGGCTCACAAACATTCAGTCCATAGCAAGGCTTCACCTATACTAAGCACTTCCTCTTGCCACAGAATTCTCTGATGACATGGATGCAATGGGATGTTGGATGGCCTGGATCCATGGCCAGCATGGAACTATATAGCGGATAATATCATCAGAGCAACCCTAAATCAGTGAGGATGGGTAAATGCTCCTGAGTCCTGTCCACTATGAAAGAATTCTGTACAGCTCTCAGGAAGTCTCTGTGCAAGGAGTCCCAGGCCCTTGGATGCAACCGTGACACTCCCACATTGATTTTCTTCCCTTTCCCCTGCCACCCGCCCAGGGCTGTCTCTTCTGCTTCTTGAAATCTTCCAATTAAACTATCGACTCACTTGTCCCTATTTTCGGCTCTCCTTTGTAAAAATATTGAACACTTTATTATCCTTCTTAAATTAATTCTCAGATTTTTATAGGTTACCGGGTATAATGTGAACCAAAAGTCATCATTTTCGTGTTTCCTATTTTTCTGTTCTAAATAGTTCTATTGGTAATGAACATTCTTGCTCTTTCTTAAATTAGATATAAATATTTACATTGTTTCATTATTAATAATGATGCTTGCTACAGACTTCTGGCAGAGTCTTTCATAGGGAACACATTTAAATTTCATCAAAAACTTTTTTTTTTCTTTTGCTACTAATCATTGTCACCCTTCGATCCTTAACATGCTCTTGCCACGTGGCTGCACAGCCTCCAGATTCTCCCTTTAGTCCAGCTTGGCTTTGGCTCAGACCCTTCCTGCGCTCATCCGAGTCCCCTCGTGGCTCACCCCGGAAGTGCACTTTTCGCTGGCAAAGCATCCACAGATCTCAATATGCTTGTGGCTTTAACTCACGTCCTCTCATCTCAGGCCACCAGCACACAACAGAAACACTTCGGTAAGGGTTCCAGAAGGGAAGCTCTTCTGCTGTAGGGCCACAGCAGCCTCCTCTGTTCTCTGACCCTGTATCATTGATGCTTTGAGTTTGGTGTCTCTCTAAATCTTAGCATGAAGGTGGATTCCTCATCCTCACTTGACTGGGAATGGGCTTGCCTGTTTCCTCATTCTTACAGACTAAGACTCTGCTCCCCATTTTCTGCATACCCCTGCCTTTCAAACAACCTGAAAACATAGTCTCTACTCTCTTTTTTTTTTTTTTTAATTTTGCAGACTATCCTCAGCATTCTACAACTCCTCTATACCAACCAAAAACCTTAGAAAGATCCTTAACACTTCCTTTGTTCTTCATTCTGAAACTAGCATTTGTTAGCAATTCAAATAAAAAAAATCAATCACAGACATAGTCTCCTTTCCTTATTGTACCTAGCCTGACCTGAACTGTCCCTGATCATCACACACTTAGGGAGAAGAGACATCACACATTTCTTCTACACCCGTACCATCTTCTCCAGGTGCTTTTCCTATAGCTGCTTGAACTGCCCAACCTCACCTTTGCTCAAATACTCTTCAAGGTCACTCTGCAAGGCCAGCTGGAGAAATTCCAAACTACTACCTTTGGCCGAAGAGATTTCTGACATTCTGGATCTTTTTATATAATTTTCCACTAGTAATAAGTATTAGAACATATGAAGCATTTAGAAGTGTGTGATGGTTTGACACATTATTTGAAGTTGTAACTAGTCAATAAAATTATGACATGGGAGTCATGATCCTATAGTTTAAGCCCCTAATTACTTTTTTCTTTAAAATGTGAGAAAAAGTCACATCTTCTTTTATTTGTGTTTTTCTACACCAATGTGTGTCCCTCTAACTATGTATCAGAATTACAGTTGTGAGCTTCTGTGGTTGGAACTGATTTCCAACCAGCAGACTAATTTAATCAAATTTTCTCAGTGTAAGATCTGGATGTTCTGAAATACATATTTTTTAATGTCTCCTGGGTGATTCAAATGTGCAATCATGGTTAAAAAAAATACCCGCTCCTCTTCCTGTTTTCCCTTTTGGAAAATGGCTGCACCGTGTACCTGCTATTTGGTGATTTCATTAGCTGTCTAACCTGTGATGGAAAATGCTTCTGCGCATCTAACATGCTGCCTGTTATTATTCTCATTTTTTGTTCTGACTCTCCCTTGACTAACTGATTTCAGAAGCCTCAAAAATTCTGAGATATGCCAGGAGAAATCATTTTAGCATTTTTATATCAGATTGTCCTCACTTCCCCTCTTTTCCCTGTGAATCCTATAAATACAAATAAATATCAGGTTCTCTGCAGAAGAAAATAAAGCTGTTGAGATTATATTGGTAGAGTTTAGCAAACAGCATTACCTCCTATTTCTTCACCCTAATCCTTAGTTATCAAATGAAACCACCAACACCATCTCTGCATGGGATATCAGGGGCCTTGGGATTCTATTAGAGTCACTGTTTTGGGGTGAGGCCGAGGTATAAAAGCAAGTGAATGGCTATTATTTTATAGTCTAATAGCTGACTGAAGCCTCTGGAAAAAAAAAATCCCTGTTCAACTAAGCACCCATACTTTTCTCTCTGCTCCACTTTGTTTTGGATGTATAAAATACATCCCAGGAAGAAATAAGCCTTGTTAAAAGAATAAACAATGAGTAGCCTGTTTACCTCATTTCCTCCATCCAGCATCAGAGCTCATCTGAGACAGGCAGACAACATAGACACGGACTAGATATCAATCTATAGCAGCATTCGAGGTAGAAATTTTCACTTCCAGATTGTATAAGAATAAGATACACAATAAAGAATGACTGAACGTTGACTATGGAATACAAGGAATGCATGATCTCATTAAATGTTAATATCATCATCAGTGTATGCAATAAGCAAGAAACAATAAAGAATATGTTTATAAACTAAACTTTCAAATGATGCTTGAATAACTTCTAGAAGAAAAAAAGAATTAAGATAACAACATTTCAAAATCTTTTTCCTTAACATTTTGCTATTTCTCTTTTGCCTCAAATGCTGGTCTACCTGGGAAAGTCAAGTATGTTTCCCGGGAGCTTATGGTCCACCATGTTTTTGATACTTGTTCAAATTCAAGCAGTTAGGTGGGCGGCAAGGCTTCTTTCTCCCTGGAATATATTATATAAGAATATGTTATTCTCAATAAACTATGCAAATATTCATGTTCTCAATCTATTTATTAATGAGAAATTCATCCCTTTTTCTGTCACAAGTTCGGTGAGGATAACCTTGCACCATTCAGCCCACTTCTCTTTAACAGGATTTCTGATTAATCCCCTCATCAGTAAAATAAAAGGAAATAGTTTAATGATCTCTATGGCACCTTCTAATTCAGGAGCTCTTTAATTTTGCTACTGTGCATTCTAGATTTAAAGACATAGTAGGATATTATAAGGTGAATATAGAAGTAAAAACAAAATTAAACAAGAAATTCTTTGAAGGATATGCATATACCAAGAAGTTAGGAACTCAGTCTATCTAAAAAGAGCCCTGATTTTAACCAGAAGATTTCTCTAAAACATAATACTTTGTTTAAATTGTCTGTCTATACTCAGCCAAAGAAAAAGATACCCCCTCTTAAATGCTCATGTAATGTTTCCAACTTCTGTGCTGTGTTCTCCTGTGTCCCCAGTTTACTACATGCATTGATTAAGAGACATTAATACTCGTACTCAGAAGCATGTGATACAAAATATTATAACTAGAAAGTATAAGGAGAAATTTGGCCTCTCCTTTCATCTTTATATCCCTGGACTGAAAGACTTCTACACTGTCTTGATTCTACAGATCTAGGGATCTTGAAGTGCTGGGAGCTGGCATACTTAAGTACAAGGTGGGTCATGAGAGTTCCAGCAGTCACAATTAGGGACAGAGTTGTGTGCTGGGGAAATTATTATCAAAGTAATCCACTTCTGTTCCATTAAGTTTATGAGGATCCAGACTGGAAGATACTGTCAAGGAACAGTTTTTTGTTTTTGTTGAAAGAAAAACAACAACAACAAAGTGTCAATATTATTAACAGTCATTTCAGATCGGTTTTCTTCTAAAGTCCTGAGATAAAATGCTGAGGTTCTCCCATGCCCCAGTCTGACTTTCCTTCTCTGACTCCATGATTTTCTCTCCCAGCCCCCAGCCTGGCCTGGCTGCTGGGAACAGTGAAGCCTCCCCATCTTTACTGCTGCACCAGGCTGCTGGCAGTAATCATCGCTAATAGACCTCACCGCGCACCGCATTGAAAATATCCATTTCTCATTAATAGATTAAGCAAAAGCTGCTAAATAATGATGATAGTAATAATTATATAGAGGGTCTAAATACAAATAAATTTTGAATTGGGTTAGAAGGCAGGAGAAAATTCAATTTTCCAATTTGCACTGCCAAGAAGAGAAACTGCTGCCTGGTGGAATTCAATACAGGTCTGTGTGTTTAACTGAGCCAATGAGCCCTGCTCGCTATAACTAAAAATAATACAAATGCAAGATAGAAGCGCAGACTCAGGGCTCTCCATTTACCGTTGGCGTCTCTGTGTTTTTGTGCTTCTTGTGTTTGTAGCTTGAGTCATTGCTCTTCTATGATTGCATAGAAATATTAAGTGTGCATTTTCTTAATTTTGAGTGTTTTTTAAGTATAATTTTGCACTCCCTTACTTGAAAAATCCTTTTATTAACTCTCCATTTCTCACATGATAAGGAATCTCCTCCATGTTATGACACAGTGCACACAGTCTACATCATTTACTTCATCCCTACCGCGTCCCCATCATATTCAGTGCTCCCATCACCCTGAAGGTTTTCTGAGTATAGTAGGCTTTTCACTGTGGGTTAACTTGAGGGGTACAAAGAAAATTAAGCAGTATTCATTTTTAATCATCCCACAGGTGGTCCTGGTTGATGGAGGTGGTAAATGGACAGCGCTTGGAAAAATGACTCAGAAGGTAAAAATAGAAATGACTCATGTTCTTTTCTAACTCATCCTACCTCTTCCCTCCCCCCGAATGCTCCAATTTTTAGTCCTTTTTGTAAGCATAGATGACCAGATGCAAACTCTTGTTTACAGTTTGCATGGATGCAATCCAGATGTAACTGCATCTACCAAGTTCTATCTTGGGTACCCTGTGTTCACACATGTATTATTACCTTTAATGTTCACATTCCACCCTGGAGGATGAGCAATCTTACAGTCACTTTACAAATGAGGAGATTGAGCCTCAGAAAGATTAAGCAAATTTTCCCAAGTTATACATGACAGATACGGGTCATTTCAGAGTTCACACCCAGAGTGTCTGACACCAGATAGTACTAAATATCTCTCTGTATAATTGCCCAGCCATTAAGAGAATGTTTCTGCCACCATGACAGTGCATGTTGCTTCATGGATAAAATGAATAAAATGTTATGTTTAATTTCTTGAGAACAGTGTAAAACCCTTCTGAGTTACTACTTTTTATGAATCACAAATAAGACATACATTTTAAAAAATCCTACAAAAGCTCATAGAAAATAAATAAAGTAGGTGTCAGTTTTCGTAACTTCTTATACCAAATCCTATACCAAATTGCTCTGTGACTTAAACGATTGTGACACCAATATCTCTGGGTATCTGTTTCCATATCAGGAGAAATGCTGACATATTTGAGAAAGCTGTTTTAGCAGATTAGCTTTCATTTATTTCTCTATATCCCACACGTACCACATATTCTGGCCTAATGGATTAATCTCCTTTTTAATGACTTTCACACCTATAATTTTTTATTAATATGTGAGAATACATATCAATTAATCAGTTATAATTCTTCTCTATAAATTTTAGATCCTTTGAGGAATATATATTTGAGACTGATAGTAATTAAAAACTTATATCTCTTTTATTACTAATAAGTCTGGATTGGAAAACAAGATTTGCATCTAAGACCAAAATATGCTTCCTGAAGTCCATCCTACATTTTTAGGCCAATTCATGGTAAATATGTGTCTGCAATAATTCTTCAAAAAATATTTATTTATTGTCAGCTATGTGCCTGCCACTCTTTAGATGCACCTTATACAACAAAGAACAAGGGAGACAAAAATCCCATGCTGTCATAAACTCTTACTCTTGAGGATATTGACCCGACCATCTGATGAACATACAGTACTGTTTCTAGAAGGAGGTGCAAGCTCTGACCCCATCAAATATGGAAGCAGTTTCAGAGTATATGGAAAGAAAGCACACCTGATGTGAGGTTCTGCTGCTCTGAGGGAAGTTCAAAAGAAGCTGAACTCCTCATTCCCTCGGTAGAAAATGAGTGCCTGTCTTTCACTCTCACCAGCAAAGAAAATTTCAAGTGTCTTCTTATAATAAAATCCCTAAAGGAGGGAAAGTATTAGAAGGAAGTATTATAGTTGCTGCTGCCGCCAGACAGAGTGTTGTTTATTAAGAACAAAGAGCAGGTAAAGTGGGCCCTGCCAGCACAGTGGGCCAACCTCATGACAGACCAGGGGAGGCGACAGTTTCTGTGGGTTAACAGCCAATTTTTATAGTCTCAAGACAAGGAAAGTTCCTGCTGGCAGGTTGGTGCTAGGTGATTCGTTGCAGTGCTAAAGGCTGTTTACTGGAGCGGGCATCTTTGCCTAATTGGGAGTCAGGAAGCATGTTAGTGATAATCAGGGGCCTCTTGGCAAGGTTACCAAGGGGCGCAGTCAGCTTCGGAGGTGTTCTTCATCCTGAGCGCCACGCTTGTGGCCTTGGGGCAAGGCCTCGCACCTGTGGCCTTGCGGGCAGGGCTCGACAGTTGCCTTTGAAATAAGTTTCAGAGGAAGAAACTGCTTCCTTTATTACAGTTCAACAAATGTTTGTTATTTAAACCCACTGAGCTTATCAGGTAAGCTCCTGGTCAACGAGAGAGTTCCTCTGGAAGAAAAGATTAGCAGTTTGTTGAGAAAGTGCAGCTCTCATTCCCCAGAAGATTCTGAAATGGTCAGAACACGGCACTGATAACATTAATTTTGCCGCCACACTGTCCCTTAGGCTGAGCATTAGCTTTCTATCCTATTTTCAACCCATTGAGTACCCACTGAGTGAAGCACTAGCCTCTAATTTAGTCACCATCTAATTTATCAAATGTCACAGACCCAATTTGGATACTTTAATGATATTATTAAAAAACCCTTAACCAATAAATTAGAAAACTTATATGAAGTGGAAAGTTTTAGAAACAAAAATATTATAAAATTATAACATTCTGATTCAAGAAGTAATAAAGCCTCAATAGTATGATAACTATTGAAGTAACTGAATGAGCAGTTTAAAAGCCTTCCTTGTAGAAAATTACAGTCATGCACAGTTTCATCAGAAAATTCTACCAGAGTTTTAAGAAATAATTGTAAGTGCTTATAAATATATCCAGAGAATAAAAAAGAGAGAGAGACCATTCCTCATCCAATTTTCAAGTGTGATACATTATCTTTATGCCAAAACTTTAAGAAGCAGACAAAAATGAAAATTTACAGGACAAAGTTGTTAATCAACTTAGAAACAGAAGTCCAGAACAAAATACTGGCAAGTCAATCTATATATCCATCTATCTATTGATTTGTTGATTTAGTTAAAATTTGGATTTATCTATCACATATTCATATTAATAGTAAAAAAACAATTTTATCTCAATAAGTACAGAAAAAACATTTAACATTGTTCAACATCCATTCATATTAAAAGTAGTCAGCGATCAATGCAAAGAAATAGAGGAAAACAATAGAATGGGGAAGACTAAAGATCTCTTCAAGAAAAGTAGAGATATCAAGGGAACATTTAAGGCAAAGATGGGTTCGATAAAGGACAGAAATGGTATGGACCTAACAGAAGAAGAAGATATTAAGAAGAGGTGGCAAGAATACACAGAAGAACTGTACAAAAAAGATCTTCACAAGGCAGATAATCACAATGGTGTGATCACTCACCTAGAACCAGACATTCTGGAATGTGAAGTCAAGCGGGCCTTAGAAAGCATCACTACGAACAAAGCTAGTGGATGTGATGGAATTCCAGTTGAGCTATTTCAAATACTGAAAGAAGATGCTGTGAAAGTGCTGCACTCAGTATGCCAGCAAATTTGGAAAACTCAGCAGTGGCCACAGGACTGGAAAAGATCAGTTTTCATTCCAGTCCCTAAGAAAGGCAATGCGAAAGAATGCTCAAACTACCGCATAATTGCACTCATCTCACACACTAGTAAAGTAATGCTCAAAATTCTCCAAGCCAGGCTTCAGCAATACGTGAACCATGAACTTCCAGATGTTCAAGCTGGTTTTAGAAAAGGCAGCGGGACCAGAGATCAAATTGCCAGCATCCATTGGATCATTGAAAAAGCAAGAGAGTTCCAGAAAAACATCTATTTCTGCTTTATTGACTAAGCCAAAGCCTTCGACTGTGTGGATCACAATAAACTGTGGAAAATTCTGAAAGAGACGGGAATACCAGACCACCTGACCTGCCTCTTGAGAAACCTATATGCAGGTCAGGAAGCAACAGTTAGAACTGGACATGGAACAACAGACTGGTTCCAAATAGGAAGAGGAGTATGTCAAGGCTGTATATTGTCAGCCTGCTTATTTAACTTATATGCAGAGTACATTATGAGAAACGCTCGGCTGGAGGAAGCACAAACTGGAATCAAGATTGCTGGGAGAAATATCAATAACCTCAGATATGCAGATGACACCACCCTTATGGCAGAGAGTTAAGAGGAACTGAAAAGCCTCTTGATGAAAGTGAAAGAGGAGAGTGAAAAAGTTGGCTTAAAGCTTAACATTCAGAAAACTAAGATCATGGCATCTGGTCCCATCACCTCATGGGAAATAGATGGGGACACAGTGGAAACAGTGTCAGACTTTATTTTTTTGGGCTCCAAACTCACTGCAGATGGTGACTGCAGCCATGAAATTAAAAGGTTTTTACTCCTTGGAAAGAAAGTTATGACCAACCTACACAGTATATTAAAAAGCAGAGACATTACTTTGCCAACAAAGGTCCATCTAGTCAAGGCTATGGTTTTCCCAGTGGTCATGTATGGATGTGAGAGTTGGACTGTGAAGAAAGCTGAGCACTGAAAAATTGATGCTTTTGAACTGTGGTGTTGGAGAAGACTCTTGAGAGTCGCTTGGACTGCAAGGAGATCCAACCAGTCCATCCTAAAGGAGATCAGTCCTGGGTGTTCGTTGGAAGGACTGATGCTGAAGCTGAAACTCCAGTACTTTGGCCACTTCATGCGAAGAGTTGACTCATTGGAAAAGACCCTGATGCTGGGAGGGATTGAGGGCAGGAGGAGAAGGGGATGACAGAGGATGAGATGGCTGGATGGCATCACCATCTCGATGGACATGAGGTTGAGTAAACTTCGGGAGTTGGTGATGGACAGGGAGGCCTGGCATGCTGCGATTCATGGGGTTGCAAAGAGTCAGATACAACTGAGCGACTGAACTGACTGACTGACTGACTGAACTGAGAATAAAGGAATATCTAGTAAATTGATTTTATGTGTCAACTTGGCTAGGTAATTGTGCCTAGATGTTTGGTCAAATAACCAGTCAAGCTGAAGGAATTTTTAAGACATGGTTAACATTTGTATTGGTAGTCTTTGAGTAAAGCAGATTATCCATCATAATGTGGGCAGGCCTTATCCAATCAGTTAAAACTCTTAAGAGAGTAATACTGAGACTTCCCATAGAGAAAAAAATTCTACCGTAATACTGAGAACTTCCCATAGAGAAAAAAATTCTACCTGTAGACTGCCAGACCACACTTGGATTTGAACTGCAAAGTAAACTCTTCCCTAGGTCTCCAAACTGTTGACTTGCCCTACAGAGTTTCCCCAGTCATGTGAGCCAAATTGAAAAAAAAACCCCAAAATCCTCCATCTCTATGTCTATACTGTTTTAGTGTACAGATATTGATATACCATATATTTAGTTAGTTAGTTAAGTCTCTCAGTCATGTCCGACTCTTTGCGACCCCATGGACTGCAGTCCACCAGGCTCCTCGGTCCATGGGATTCTCTAGGCAAGAATACTGGAGTGGGTTGCCATTTCCTTCTCCAGGGGATCTTCCCCGTCCAGGGATCGAACCCAGGTATCCCACATTGCAGGCAGACGCTTTAACCTCTGAGCCACCAGAGAAGCTGATATACCATATAATATCCATATATTTTAGTGTATTATGTTTATTATTTTTTCTTTTTCTTTGGAGAACTGTGACTAATAAAGAAAGCAACTTTTTAAATCTTATCTTTAAAAGATTCAGTAAATCATTAAATTTAAATGTGTAATGTTAAAGTCTTTGCATCAGGGGTTAGGAATAAGACCAGGTTGTGTGCTCTATTGACATTTAACACAGTGTAGAAGGTCCTGGCTGCATTGGAAAGCATGAATAAATGAATGGATGGTATCGGAATTTATTAGGAAGAAGTTTAGGACAGATCATGTGAACTTTTTATGCAGATTTTTTTTCAGCCTCTGTATCTGTTATAATTAATGAGTTTGGCATGATTGATAGATAATTAAAAATTGAATATGTTCTCCCATACCAGCAATAATTAGAAAATAAACTTTAAAAACTAAAATTTCATTTAAGAAATCAAGTACCCAGGAACAAAAGACAGTTAAGAAACCCACAGGAAAAATGTTAATAACTGATAGTCGTAAAAGAAAATAAAGGATAAATACCCAAATAAAGGATAAATAAGCCATGTTTTGTTAATTGGCTGGTACAATTGTGCTAAAAATATCTTTTCTCCTGGTATCAAAAATATGAGTTTTCTCTTTATTAAAATAGTTAAATGTTCAAGAATCAAACAAGTTGATTAGCAGTCTCCTGTGACTAACCTATTTGTAGTTCAAACCCCTTCACCAAACAACTGGATCCCACATACTCTGATCTATAATTTCTGTAGCTCCCTTTACCCTCTAATATTCCTTATAATGCATGTTTTTCTTATTACTACTGTCATGGCCTATTCTTTCCTACACAAGTTAGAATGTAAGCTCCACAAGCATGTTAAGTTTTGTCTATATTTTTGGGTGATGTAGCCCATATGGCATAATACGTTACTTCTACAATCACATAGTAGGTGATCTGTAAACATGTTTCTTACAAATGATGTTCAACATCAATGTAGAAATATAATTGGAAAAGAATAGCAAAGACACTTGAATAAAAATTAGGAAGATGCCTTCAAGACTTATGAAATTAAATTAATTAGGACAATACGATTTTGCACAAGTAGAAATAAACAGACTATTGGGAGATGAAGGAGAATCTATAAATACATTCAACTCATGCATGTCTGTGCCCCTGCTGTCATCACAGAGACATGAGAAGGACGGTCTTTACAACGAAATGGGACTGGAAGAGCAATTATCCTGTATCTTCTGTGTATCAAAAAATACCATAACAGTCCTGAAAAGAAAATCTACTGTATTAGATAGTATATTTAAATAATAAAGGACTAATTTCATGAATATATAAATTATTCCTTCAAATCAATAGGAAGAAAGACAGAAAACCAATAGAAAAGTGGACAAACATCTTTAGCAAACACTTGATAGAAAGTCCAAATACATAATCAACAAACATGAAAAGCTGTTCAGCCTCATTATTAATTAGAAAACTCTAAATTGAATCACAATATACAATTATATTCTAATCAGATTAGCAAAAATTAAGCAGTCTTATATTACCATGAATTGGTGAGAATGTGTAGTGACAGAAGCTCTCATATAATAATGATAGGAATATAATTTCATACAATCATTTTAGAAAATATATTTGCATTATCTAGTAAGTCCAAAGCTATGTACAGCCAATGACTAATTGTTTCTACTTTTAGGTGCTCAATAGGGCTGCTGCCCACATGCACCAGCACATATAGAAGCATAATAGATGACAACTTCAACCTGGAAACAACCCAAATACCCATCACCAGTAGAACGGACAAAATGTCGTCTATTCATGCAGTGGAATATCACACAGTGCTATAAAAGAACCAAATGCTGTTAAATAAAAGAGTACAGACAGATCTCACAAGCATAAGTTGAGTAAAAGAAGCAGGATTTCAAAGAACATGTATGTTATTCCATTTAAATAAAGTTAGAAAAGAATAAAAGCTAAATTATATATATAATATTTATATTTATCTTATATATTATATATATATATATATACAATTTAGTTTTTTGCATATATATAAATATAGTTCCTGGATTTAATGAATACTTTTCTGTATTTTATATAATACTTTATATAATATTTAAGTAAATATCAATATCTAAATTGATAGAGATAATGTGTAGCTATTCCAGGAGAGGAGAAAGAATATGATCGGAAAGAGTCACAGAGATGGTTCTGGGCAGTAGGGATGTATTTCTGCATATGGGTGATGGTTACATAGTATTTAGTTTATAGTGACTGATTCAATTACACAACTTTTGTTTTTATCTTTTCTGTGTGTATTATATTTTTAAATGAAGCAAAATGAGAAAAGTTAAAAGATGCTTACATTTACAACTTAGGGAAATTAAATGTGATATCACAGAGAATACAGTCCTACTTTGACATGGATAAAATACAAATTTTTTTAAACCCATGCTATACAAACAATATCGGAAAGAATGTGGAGTGACAGAAACCATTATGGTGGAAATTACTGGCAATTAGACAATGCTTTCTATGAAGTCTATTCAGGTGGAGTTGTGGGGGACGGAATTAAATGGAGAATCTAGGGTTTTTGACTCCCACTGCTTCAAGTCCAATCTTAACATCTTAATACTTTGCTGTTCCAAATCTACTACTATTTGCCTAATGTTATTTTTTTTATTAAAAATATTGAGGTTTGACTAGATATAAAAACATCAGATGTGTATATTTGTTGTTTAGTCAGTAAGTCACGTCAGCTCTTTTGCAACCCCATGGACTGTAGCCTGCCAGGCTCCTCTGATCATGAAATCCTGGAGTGGGTAGCCATTTCCTTCTCCAGGGAATCTTCCCGGACCAGAGATCAAACCTAGGTCTCCTGCATTGGCAGGCAGATTCTTCACTGCTGAGCCCCTAGGAAAGTTTGTCAGATGTATATATAGCATTACCAATATATAGGTTTCTAAGTTTGAAGTTGCATATATATGATCAATCATTCATCAAATATTAACCAGCTTGTGCTTTTGGCCCATCAATCCAATGAGTGGCTAAGGTATAAACTGAACCAAATACCTTCCCTCGTGTAGAAAACCTTAGTGTCTTAAAGAAGAGTTGAAAGAAAATAAACAAAAAGATAACACTGGAAACTTGAGGCTGCGCATGAAGGTGGGCAGAAGTCTGGATCTTGACATACATACGTTCAGCAGCATGATCTGTATCTGTGGGGATTAAATGACAGTGACTAGGTGACTGTGCAGAGGTATAAAATGCTGGTCTTGTCAGGTTATATGAGTACGACACAATTCCTCGTGTATAGGATAACCAGAAGAGAACAGCAGAAAATTACAAATTTAGATTTTGCTAATAACTTGAGGTCTTCTTTCCCTTATGTAAATGTGAATTATCAAAAACTTAAGAATATTCTTGCCTAGTCATCAATCCCTTTATCTGTTGTATGTATTTATAGATATATTGTACACATACCTGAGTATTAGACCAAGGTTGAATTTCTGACATCAGTGAATCCACTTTAGCTATTCTCAGTGGTTCTTATAGCCACAGAATAGCATAGTTCCATGCTTGTAGCGGATGATCAATAGATGTCTACTAAATTGTTGAATTATATTATTTTTTAAAAAGCAAGTAAGTAGGAAACTTCATATTTCTCCTTAAAAACTAACTATAGTAAGTTGCTTTGTCATTTCACACTTGAGTGGATTTTTTCCCTGTGAATTAGTGGCCTACATAAGTAAAATTTCCTAGCCCATTTTATAACATATTAATTCAAGAAGAAAAGAGATCTATATATGGTGCCCATAGGAGTTTATATTGATTGCAACTTCATAGCTCCAATATTATTATAGCAAATAGAATTATGATGGAACAGCCTTCACCACAGTCATTCATTCATATCTGTTCATTCACCTAACATTTATGGAGCATTTGTCTTAAGCCACGCTACCTTAAATGACCAGCACATTAATTAACTGGGAAGTAGTGGCAAATTTCCAGACTGGTACTATGGCAGCTCAGCAAGAACGTATTTTATTAGACACAAAGTTTAAAGAAGAACAGTAAATCCACAAAGGCAACAGAATATTTCTATTTTCTACTTCCCAGGTTTACTAGTACTAAGGCAAAGGAAAGATGTAAATAACTACTCAGGTGTTGCCCTGTGGATTATTTCCTAGGAACTAGTCATGTTTAAGTCCTTTCTTCCAGCTCAGGCACAGAGGGACTATAGCTTTTATTTCACAAATATCCATCAAGTCTATTATTGGACTATTATTTCTCCCATGTAACCGAAGTTTTGAGTAATTATGCCAATGAATCTAGAAGGTAACTGGCATCAAACTTTGCCCAGGGATGTTGAGAATGACTAGTTCTACACCAATGCACCTCCTGACCATCAGTACTGTGTCTGTTATCTTAGAGATCTCCCTGTGCTTTCCCCACAAGGCCCTTTCCATCTATCCTGGAGTAGACTCCAAGACCACCCTTTCTCCCTTTCTCACTTCCTCTCATCCGGCAGAAGGAACAATCTCTTTAGAATTTAAAATGCACACTATGACCCCAGGGCATCGAAGCAGACTTCAGAAAAACAGACAAAGCTTTATGCAGAGAGAAGAAAAAGAATTTCTCTTTTCCTGTGGGGAAGGAAAGTGAGAGAAGTGGCTTTGGGGAGGGTAATACTCTTATTATGAGAGATGCTGCTATGGGATCTCTTTTCTAAAAGTTATTATCTCATGAGCTTATTGGTGTGAGTGGATTTTGGGAGAGGTTCAGCTTTGCAGCTTGGTAAATAGAGGTGCACTTCAAGAAGAGACCTTTAAGAATATTTGAATAGGAGAGGGAATTCCCTGGTGGTGCAGTGGTTGGGACTTGGCACTCTCATTGCCTGGGGGTCCAGATTGGATTCTTGATTGGAGAAAAAAGATTCTGTAAGCTGTATTGTGTGGCTAATTAATTAATGAATTAATTGATCTAAAAAAAAAAAGGAATCAAGAAATTTTGTGGAAGAGCTTTGGTCTTTCTCAGAGCATGAAATGCTCTAGGGTTATGCCAATTATACTAAAATCATTGAGGTGAGTAAGAGAATTCCAGATATTTTTATTTTGATATCAATTCAGTGAATACAGATTAAGAATACGTTAATAAATAAAATAGACTTAGTTCCTTTCCAAGTGGGACTTAAAGGCCAGTCAAGGAGGAAAAAAAAAGTTATATATACACACAATAATAAATTGATAATGAAAGTCGCTCTGTCGAGTCCAACTCTTTGTGACCCCATGAACTATACAGTCCATGGACTTCTCCAGGCCAGAATACTGGAGTAGGTAGCCATTTCCTACTCCAGGGAATCTTCCCAACCCAGAGATCGAACCCAAGTCTCCTGCATTGCAGGCAGATTCTTTACCAGCTGAGCCACAAGGGAAGCCCAAATTGATAAAATGTGAATAAAAGCATTAGTTGTAGAAGATAAATAATAATATGACTGGATTAAGTTGATACTTCTTGAAGACTTAGAATGTTCCAGGATTTAAATGTATATCAAATTTAAATTTCCAAATGAACCATAGAGGCAGCTCTGTGTTAACCCCCATTATTGGTGATTTAGTTGCTAAGTTGTGTCCAGCTCTTTGAGAGTCCATGGACTGTAGCCCGCCAGGCTCCTCTGTCCACTTTATTTCCCAGGCAAGAATACTGGAGTGGGTTGCTATTTCCTTCTCCTTTGGATCTTCCTGACCCAGATCAAACCTGCAGTCTTTCCTGCAGTGCAGGCAGATTCTTTACTGGCTGAGCCATCAATGAACCCCAGTATATATATGAATAAAGTTCGCCTTAAAGAGGTTCTGTGTGAGACAACTCAGTCTCATGATTGTTACTGCTTCCTGGAAGTTCATTTCAAGGGTGCAGGTAAATCAGGGAGCTTTTCTTCCCTTTAGATTCAGACCCTGGTGGGATCAACTGAGCTCCTCTTGATTCTCTTCTGACTCCTGGAAAGGGATCCCACTTCCTGCTGTGTCTAGTCATTTCTTTCCAGAAATGTACTCGCAGGTCAACTCCAGCCTGAAGGTGCTCCAGGTTGTACTTGGGCTAAGTCATACCTGACTCTGTGACCCCACGAACCGTAGCCTGCCAGGCTCCTCTATCCATAGGATTATCCCAGCAAGGATACTGGAGCAGGTTGCCATTTCCTCCTCCAGGAGATCTTCCCAACGCAGGGATCGAACTCTTGTCTCCTGTGGTTCCTGCATCGACAGGCTGATACTTTACCACTGAGCAACCTGGTTGGCAGCTGCACATGCCCAATCTTACCTCCTACTGAAGCTGCACATGCCCAATCTCACCTCCTACTGAAGCAAAAGCTCGCGAGGACCAGCTGTAAGCTCAGGCAAGCCTGTTTCCTTCCTCCTTTTCCTTCCTGTTTAAAAAATCACATTATAAAGGAATTTGAATTTAAATCCCTTGAGCATATTTAAGGTATTATTTAAGTGGAAAAATTAAGTAAAAACCTACTGAGAAAAATAATCAGAAATGCATGAGAATCATTACAGCTTCATGTATAAACTTAATATAAAACTTCTATGTCCAGCAATAGATAATGATGTCTGTATAAGCTATACTGGAACCATATAATGAAGACATTGAAAAGACAACGGTGAAGAATTTTTAAAGTCACTGGAAAATTTGTGTGATATAAAATAAAATAAATGATATAAATGTGATATAAAATAAATGATGAATGTGGAACACAAAACTATGAATTTAAGGAGATATTAGTTTGAGATATACAAATATGTATATGTATCTCAAACTATTAAAAAATAGAAAGATAAATAACCAAATATTTAGGATTCTTATCCCTAGAAAGCAGAAGAACATTTAATTAAAAATATTTTTGTATAATGTACCAGTTTTCATTTTAAATCAGAAGAATTAGATCTACAGCATTAAACAAATTATACTTATAAGGGAAATTTTTAACAAACAAAATGTGGGGCCACTCACTTGCGTGCAGTAAAGCCAACATACTGATGCTGGATTGTGGTGAAGGAAAGCATGGCATTTTCATAAGGCGAAGCAAGGAGTGTGAGTGGCTAGTGTTTATCAGACCGAAACTCCCCGTGACTTTGGGGGAAATATTCTAAGGACAGGGGAATGGGGAGGTTTGCAGGTGCTCGATCCGGTGTGACATTCTCATGATTGGTTGGTAATCCAGAGTCAGCAGCATCACCCTTCCGGTTCTGACTGGTCTGAGATCTATGTGCTTGTGGTCAGTGTGCAGTGAACTTCTCCCACCCAATAGGGGTCTCTGTATCTGCAAAATAGCTCAAGGACATGGCTCCAAATATTATCCATCACCCTTGAAGGGAAAGTAAATGTCCTTGACTTTGTTTACCAGCTATACTATTGTTATTTTGTCTTGTCTGACTGTTCCATTTTGTTTCTGGGATCCTACTCGGTTGCAAAATGATTGTCATCTAAAATAACAAAGGTATTTTAAATTTGAAATAGACAAGGGGCTCAATGCCTTACTTATTTAGCCTTTCTCCCCCTCCAGGTGGAGAACCAAGACTCGAGGTCATGCTCTTGGTGAACCCCAAGGACAGTCCTGAAACCAATCTTCTGCCATGTAGGCCTGTGCTGTGGGTTCTCATCAGATACAGTCCAGTTTATCTTTCTGGTGAAGTCCATGCAATGAAAGGATTAGGACATGGTCATCTCTGCCCCTTGTGTCTAATATAGTCTTTGTCATCTGAGCCACCAGGAAAGCCCCAATATAGAGTCCACCAAATATTTAATAAATATATATAGTAGGGATGAGGTTAATTTTTCTTTTGAATTTTTTCTTAAGCAGCTAACATAGTCCATTGTTTAGAGAAATACTGGGAAATATGTGCTGAATTACTTTGTGTGAATGCTTAACATCAGATAAATATAAAAGGAAATGCCACCCAACTCGTGATATTTATATGGGAAATTAAAATCTGCATCAAAGAGAGACATGCTGTGAGGTAAGCTTACAGCTCTGTTGGTGGTTGTAGGTAGACCACAAACTTTTTGTACTCAGAAAATAGCATTTTGACTATTTTTCCCCTAAGGGAATTTATGATTGAATATGGAATTCAGAGTAAATGCTAAATCTATCTATCTATCTATCTATCTATCTATCTATCTAACACTACATTTTTCCCAAAGGGGGAAATGCTATAGACTGAATACCAACCCTCCACCCTCTCCTCTTCACCCAGTCATTGAAGCTTAACCTGAATACAAAGGTATTAGGAGACAGGGTGTTTGGGTGTTGATTAGATCCTAAAAGTGGAGCCCCCATGAATAGAACTAGTGATCTTACGAAAGAGTCCCTAGGAAGCTCTCCTAACCCTTCCATCATATGAGGACACAGCAAAAAGATGGGACCTGGGCTTCCCAAATGGCACAGTGGTAAATGAAGTCACCCTCCAGTGCAGAGGATGTGAGTTTGATCCCTGGATCGGGAAAATCCACTGGAATGGCAACCCAATCCGGTACTCTTGCCTGAAGATTCCACAGACATTGGAGCCTGGTGGGATGCAGTCCATGGAGCCGCAAAGAGTTGGTTACGACTGAGCACGCACACACCTGAATCAGAAAATGGACTCTCAAAAGACACTGATTCTGCACCCATCTTGATTTGAGACTTTGCCATCTTCCAAACTGAGAGAAAGAACTTTTTTTTTTAAATCATTTACCCACCCAGTCTATGGTATTTTTGTTACAGCATCCCCAATGGGACTAAGACAGATGCCGTGACATTTCTGACACTTTTATTCAGAAGCGGGTAGTACAGAGTCGGTCAGTTCTCTAAGAGAAAGAATATTCATTCAATGAAGAAAAATGAAGTATTCTCTGGAGTCTCAAATTCCAGAGAACATGGCTTGAGATGGATACAGCTGGGCAGAAGCAGAGGAGGTGTGTGGTGGATCAGGGGCCCTGATGAGCAGGGCTCAGGATTGGGTTCCATCGTGGCACGCAGGGGAAATAGGAAACAGGATCCTCCATTCAGGGTTTCCACATGCTGAGTGAATAAAAAACATAGCCAGAGAAGACATGTTACAACAAGAACAACAGAGTTGCTTGGACTTCTTATTTGCCCATCGATTGCCAATTTCTAGTCTATTAGTCAAAATTCCATAAGAGAGGTACTCCTAGCCTGAGTTAGCCAGTTAAAAAACTGGCACAGATAGGTTAAGGAACTGGTCAAAGCCACAATTTGAAGAGCATTTGCTCTTCTGCTCCCTTTAAATGTCCAGTCTGGCAGTAAGATAAGTCAGGAGATGAAAGGGCAGCCAGGCTTGTGGAGGTGAGATCACCAGTTGGCCCCTGATAGTATGAGTGGAAACCCAAGAAAGTTTACCTTATCAGCCACTGACATAGTTGCCTGTTCTCATATGCCTGAGGCATTTTGTATATCAGAATCAGGGTGTGGTTCTTGTTAAAAGCATAAACTCTGAATTCTGTCTAATCATTTGAGCAGTTTGGGCACATTTTAGACATATGTATTTTTAGCCAATTCTCTGGCTGCTTCTGATAAACAGGAATGCCTGGAGATAACTCATAGGCTTCATTTTTCACTCTGAATTAAAAAGAAATGTAAAGAAGACTGACTGTGGAATAGCTAAATTGGATTGCATCACTGCTTCTCCCACAGACCATTAGATTAACCTCTCTGCACTTCAGTCTCCTTGTCTATACAATGAGAAAAATAATTCCTCTTCTTGTTTTAAGGGGGAAAAAATGTGTTAAGACTTAAAAGGACAATATACGTGTTAGAGTTAAGGGAGATATAATAATTTATACAGTATTCCTTGTATTCAGTTCAGTTCAGTTCAGTCACTCAGTCGTATCCGACTCTTTGCGACCCCATGAATCCCAGCACGCCAGGCCTCCCTGTCCATCACCAACTCCCAGAGTTTACCCAAACTCATGTCCATCGAGTCGGTGATGCCATCCAGCCATCTCATCCTCTGTCATCCCCTTCTCCTCCTGCCCTCAATCCCTCCCAGCATCAGGGTCTTTTCCAATGAGTCAACTCTTTGCATGAAGTGGCCAAAGTACTGGAGTTTCAGCTTCAGCATCAGTCCTTCCAATGAACAGCCAGGACTGATCTCCTTTAGGATGGACTGGTTGGATCTCCTTGCAGTCCAAGGGACTCTCAAGAGTCTTTTCCAACACCACAGTTCAAAAGCATCAATTTTTCGGCTCTCAGCTTTCTTCACAGTCCAGCTCTCACATCCATACATGACCACTGGGAAAACCATAGCCTTGACTAGATGAACCTTTGTTGGCAAAGTAATGTCTCTGCTTTTTAATATACTATCTAGGTTGGTCCAATTCCTTGTATATATTTCCTTATAATCATAAGGAGACATCGATCAAACCCAAATTAAGAAACATTCTACACAACAACGGACCCATATTCATAATTTTTCTTTCAGTATCATGAAAGACAAACTGAAACCATTAAAAGGGGGAGAAAAAGACAAGATAATTAAACATAATGTGCAACCCTAGCTTGGGAATTGGACCAGAAAAATATTTTGTGAAGGAGATCAGCTGAACAATTGTTAAAATTTTAGTGTAATATAGACAACACTAAATATACCAGAATGCTATCTCTGTTATTTCCTGATATTGACATCTGCATTGTATATAAGTATGTTATTCAAGATGTAGGTTCCCCAGGTCTCCCTTCAAGGAAAGAATTGGGTCCCAGACATGGATCCTGGAGTCAGCAGACAACCTCCAGCCATCAGCTCCTTCGGGCTCTAACTTGGCTGCTTAAAGCTACTTCTGAAGACATGAGGTCATGCCCTTCCCAGGGAATTTCAAATGCATTCCACTCGGATGAGCAGTTCTCACACCAGAGCTGTCTGCAGGCTGGCCAAAGCGAACCAGCCAGCTGGTATCACAGTTTGACTTCTTCTGTGCAATTTTAATTCCTGCCTCTTTCATTCAGTTGAAGATCCCTAATTAACGTCTGGCACAGCAAACTATGTCTCCACGTCGGCTTCCTGAGAACTCAACTTGCAGACTCAGCATGGAAAGCGATATGAGGAAGCAAGTGGTATGGTTAAACTCGGACTCTGATCACCCTCCTACTGGCAGCAGACAGCATCTCAAACGAGGGGGCAGTCTACTTGTTACCAGCCCACTTTGTATGAACAGAGGAAATGAGTGATGAGAAAGATAATGGTGGTGGCCATTCATGCCACAAGCCCATGTGTTTTACAGAAGCTCAAGTTGAGCAAGGGCTTCCCAGGTGGCACTAGTGGTAGAGAACACGCCTGCCCATGCAGGAAACGTGAGAGATGTGAGTTCGATCCTGACATCAAGAGGATCCACTGGGGGACTGCATGGCGACCCACTCCAGTATTTTTGCCTGGAGAATCCCAGGGACAGAGGAGCCTGGCAGGCTACAATCCATAGGGTTGCAAAAAGTAGGATATGACTGAAGAGACTTAGCACACTGTCACAAGTTGAGTAACAGGTAAATGAAAGCCAGGTATGAAATTAGCAGCCTCTTTGGCTGCATAAAAAGAAGTGGTGGGAGGGCAGATCCACTTTCCAACTGAAGAGGTCTGGGGTGAGCCCATGGCCATAATGTTCACAGATATTCAGTTCATGCCACCCAAAGTCTGCTGGCCTGCTAGAACACTGAGATGCTCAGCTGACGGTGCAGCTGACGTGCCAACCTGGAGGCAACACTCAGCGGGAGGAAGTGCCATCCTGCAGGTCACAGTACCAAACCAAGGACCACTGTATGTGTCCCCAGGAGAAAGAATACCCAGATCCAGGGTCCAGGAGCTGAAAGCAGGATGTGTGCATTTTGTCACTACATCTAATGCCCCATTTCTGCAGGGTTACATGTCCTAGAATGCATTTTCATAGGAGTCAAAGCACAGGTCCCATTGAACCGCTAGCTACGGTGCTGCCTCGTGTCTAGGACTATCAGGTGAGAGGAGTCATCTTCAGGTAGAATCGACCTTAACAGGAGGAGGCAGGACTGCTGTTATGTAACTGGAGCAAAGGAGAATATGTGTGGAACTCAAATGATCCCCAAGGGTGCTTCTCAGTACCCAGTTGTGACAATAAATTGTGACTGGGGTTAATGCTTATTGGCCTTTTTCAAGTGTTTTCCTGGACAATGACATGTGACTGGGCAAAGGTAGGATTAAGGTATTCATTGTTCTCTTGGCTGAAACATCAAGCTCTAGATCTCCTAACTCATCTTCTAATGCATAGTGACTGCACACTAAAACCACACAGGTACTGTCTGGTCAGACGGTGTCCACACTCCTGGAGAAGCTGGGTGTTAAAAAGGAGAAAGGAATCAGAGATCTGCAAAGATCTGCAGAGGTCATAGATCTTTGGTTGATACTGTCCTCAGAATTCCATGCCCAGCCTCAGACCTGGTACTCAACCTCAGCAATGAACAGTATTAGGGGAAGTTAAGGTTGCTTACGGAGAAGGCAATGGCACCCCACTCCAGTACTCTCGCCTAGAAAATGCCATGGACGGAGGAGCCTGGTAGGCTGCAGTCCATGGGGTTGCTAAGAGTCGGACACTACTGAACGACTTCACTTTCACTTTTCACTTTCACGCATTGGAGAAGGCAATGGCAACCCACTCGAGTGTTCTTGCCTACAGAATCCCAGGGACGGGGGAGCCTGGTGGGCTGCCGTCTATGGGGGTCTCATAGAGTCAGACACGACTGAAGCGACTTAGCCTCAGCAGTAGCAGCAAGGTTGCCTAAGGACTTCCCAGGTGGCTCAGTGGGTAAAGAATTCACCTGCAATGCAGGAGACGTGGGTTCGATACCTGGGTCGGGAAGATCCCCTGGAGGAGGGCATGGCAACACACTCCAGTATTCTTGCCAAGAGAATTCCATGAACAGAGGAGCCTGGTGGGCTGAAAAGATCACGAAGAGTTGGACATGACTGAAGCGATGGAGCATGAGCACAAGGAATTGTTACTAGGTATGTATTTTTGCCATTTTGGAAGCACCATAAGTGTATGGAATCTGATGTGGATGATAAATTTTCTTTATCCATCTGTCACTAATTAAAAAGAATGGCAAAAACATATGGTCATGGAACTCTCAAGAAAGGCAAATTAATGAAAAGGAGTCATTAACTATAGATCTAAATAAGACTGTTTTCACTAAGTGGCTAAAAAATTCCTCATATGGGAGAAATAACCCGAAATGATGGCTTCCTATAGCATGTATGATATGTCTGTGTGTGATCAGTCATGTCCAAGTCTTTTGTAACCCCATGGACTGTAGCCTGCCAGGCTCCTCTATCCATGGGATTTCCCAGGCAAGAATACTGAAGTGGGTTGCCATTTCCTTCTCCAGGGGATCTTCCTGATTCAGGGATCAAACTGGCATCTCTTGCATTGCAGACAGTCTCCTGCATTGCAGGTGGATTCTTTACTGACTGAGTCACCAGGAAAGCCTTGTGTCTTACTATACTTGCTCAAAGCAAGTCCCAGATATATTTTCAGTACCACGTGATTTAAAAAGTAAGCAGGTAGATAGGCTAAAAGATGCATACTTTAGAAATTAAGGAATGGTGGCTATATAGAAAATTCTGCTTGGACTGCAGGTTTTTTTTTAAACTATTTTTAAAAAGATTTTTGTATCTTTGTCTTATTTAAAAAGCATTCATGCAGTAGTAGCATAATGGCTCTCAAATTACTGAGACTGTGTAAAGTTGACACCCTAGACCCAGAGGAATATGTAGAATATCATGCCTATTTGGTTCCACAAAGAGATCAGCATTAAAGTCTAGATGAACAGAACACAAATGATTTACAAAGTGCCTTATTCAAAAAATAACCTTTTACTGACATTCATAACTACAAAGCACTTCCATCTTTATCTAATGTGCTAGAGTCTTTCAAACATATCTCCTTGTGGCATTTATGACCCTTTTACTTTCTATTAAATCCACTAGTATGCAGGTCTCAGGGTGTCCATAACATGCACAGTACAAGTAGGGTATCATGTAAACCCTGATCATCATTTTTTGTTTCCTTTTCATTTCTGTAATGCAAGCATATGACTTAAGCTTTGATTTCAGAGGTATCTGTGTAAAAGAGACCTCTATTTCAGAGATGATTATCTTGAGTAAATACATTGTCCACCAAAGCTCTTTTGCTTTAAAGATCTTTGTTAGTTTCAATCTTGGTTGATCGCTGGGCTGTTTGTTTTTCCTCTTCTCTTAAATTTCCATCCTTTAAAAAATAATTCGCCAATAAAGAGAGAGTCCTCAAAACCCTTGGTTCCCACTCTTAACCCCAATAAAAGCAGAAGCCCATGTCCTCTCTCTGTCTCTCTTTTTACCTGCAACTTCCCTTTGTGGCCTCATATGTGCTGCGTAATTTCTAAATCTTCTAAGTACTAAACCTTAATTTTTTTCAGTTTCCTCATGGTTACTGCTGGATGACATCTTAGAATCATAATAAGAAGCACAGTGCTCAGCCATAACATTGATTATTGATAGGGTGAAACTGACACAAAACACAGCCCAGGACACAATATGATGCATTGAAAAATGCACAGAAATCCAGGTTGGAAAGCAGTTCTATCACTTACTGGCTCTGCAGTGTTAAGTAAATTATTAAATCATTTTCATCTCAGTTTTCTTCTTCGTTAAATGAGGAGAATAATATGTCCTTCAGGCTTCTCTGGTGGCTCAGCTGGTAAAGAATGCACCTGCAATGTGGGAGACCTGGGTTTGATCCCTGGATTGGGAAGGTCCCCTGGAGAAGGGAACAGCTACCCACTCCAGTATTCTGGCCTGGAGAATTCCATGGACAATACAGTCTATGGGGTCACAAAGAGTTGGACACGACTGAGCCACTTTCACTTTCAGTATATCCTTCAATAGATTGTTGGAAAAAATAGATGAGAAAACACATGTAAAATGCATGAGACACAACAGATGCTCAATAAACTTCAGGTTTCTTCCTTTTCCTTCTAGGAATTTCAGAGAATCATGAGTTGAATAGTTTGCTTATATAGTCTGTGATGAATGTTTTCATGTAAGGTCCTAGTTATTTATCTAGAAATGAAGAGAAATATCTTTACAGGAGTTCCCAATCTCTGGCTGCTCCTCCATGATGATGAGATGGACTGGGTAAGATGGGGGTGACAGTAACAACAAAGCTAAATAATTGCTTCAACAACCACAGCTAACATGTTTGAGTCCTTGACATTGTGATGAATATTCTCCTAAAATTATTCCTTTTACTTTCTTTTAAGTTTATTTATTTGTTAATTGAAAGATAATTGCTTTAAAGAATTTTGTTGTTTTCTGTCAAACCTGAGGTTTACTTTCTCACAACAAATCTGTGAGTGATTAGGTTGAAGTTTTTTAACATGAAGTTAAAAAAGAAGTTTTAACATGAAGTTTTTTAACTCCTGGGTGTGGATCCGAGGATGCTGAGAAACCTTGAGACTGTCCTAAAGGACACAGATCAAAGGCAAAGCTATGCCTTATCCATCCTGCCCACTCCCAATGGCATCAAGAGCTTGATAAAATGTTTCAGTTATTACCCATGAATAATGGGGAATATTGGGTCCTCATGAAGTGTCCTCCTTCATTTTATAGTTGAGAAAATTGACTATTTAATAATATTAATATATAGGGAGATTTGAGTCCAGGTTTACATGATTCCAAAAGCCTCCTTGCCTTTGTATAAGATGCAGGAGGGCCGAGAGGAGCTACTCCACATTCAAGGTCAGGAAGGGTGGCCGTGAGAAGATACCCCTCGTCCAAGGTAAGGAGCAGAGGCTGCGCTTTGCTGGAGCGTCATGAAGAGAGACCCCACATCCAAGGTAAGAGAAACCCAAGTAAGATGGTGGGTGTTGTGAGAGGGCATCAGAGGGCAGACACACTAAAACCATAATCACAGAAAACTGGCCAATCTGATCACAGGACCACAGTCTTGTCTAACTCAATGAAACTAAGCCATGCCGTGTGGGGCCACCCAAGACGGACGGGTCGTGGTGGAGAGGTCTGACAGAATGTGGTCCACTGGAGAAGGGAATGGCAATCCACTTCAGTATTCTTGCCTTGAGAACCCCATGAACATTATGAGAAGGCAAAATGATAGGACACTGAAAGAGGAACTCCCCAGGTCAGTAGGCGCCTAATATGCTACTGGAGATCAGTGGAGAAATAACTCAAGAAAGAATGAAGGGATGGAGCCAAAGCAAAAACAATACCCAGTTGTGGATGGGACTGGTGATAGAAGCAAGGTCCAATGCTGTAAAGAACAATATTCCGTAAGAACCTGGAATGTTAGGTCCATGAATCAAGGCAAATTGGAAGTGGTCAAAGAGGAGATGGCAAGAGTGAATGTCAACATTCTAGGAATCAGCGAACTAAAATGGACTGGAATGGGTAAATTGAACTCAGATGACCATTATATCTACTACTGTGGGCAGGAATCCCTTAGAAGAAATGGAGTAGCCTTCATAGTCAACAAAAGAGTCCAAAATGCAGTACTTGGATGCAATCTCAAAAACAACAGAATGATTTCTGTTCATTTCCAAGGCAAACCATTCAATATCACAGTAATCCAAGCCTATGCCCCAACCAGTAATGCTGAAGGGGCTGAAGCTGAAAGGTTCTATGAAGACCTACAAGACCTTTTAGAACTAACACCCAAAAAAGATGTCCTTTTCATTATAGGGGACTGGAATGCAAAAGTAGGAAGTCAAGAAACACCTGGAGTAACAGGCAAATTTGGCCTTGGAGTATGGAATGAAGCAGGGCAAAGGCTAATAGAGTTTTGCCAAGAGAACGCACTGGTCATAGCAAACACCCTCTTCCAACAACACAAGAGAAGACTCTATACATGGACATCACCAGAAGGTCAACACCGAAATCAGATTGATTGTATTCTTTGCAGCCAAAGATGGAGAAGTTCTATACAGTCAGCAAAAACAAGACTGGGAGCTGACTGGCTCAGATCATGAACCTCTTATTGCCAAATTCAGACTTAAACTGAAGAAGGTAGGGATAACCACTAGACCATTCAGGTATGACCTAAATCAAATCCCTTATGAATATACAGTGAAAGTGAGAAATAGATTTAAGGGACTAGATCTGATAGACAGAGAACCTGATGAACTATGGACAGAGGTTCATGACATTGTACAGCAGACAGGGATCAAGATCATCCCTATGGAAAAGAAAAGCAAAAAGGCAAAATGATTGTCTGAGGAGGCCTTACAAATAGCTGTGAAATGAAGAGAAGTGAAAAGCAAAGGAGAAAAGGAAAGATATTCCCATTTGAATGCAGAATTCCAAAGAATAGCCAGGAGAGATAAAAAAGCCTTCCTCAGTGATCAATGCAAAGAAATAGAGGAAAACAACAGAATGGGAAAGACTAGAGATCTCTTCAAGAAAATTAGAGATACCAAGGGAACATTTCATGCAAAAATGGGCTCAATAAAGGACAGAAATGGTAGGGACCTAACAGAAGAAGAAGATATTAAGAAGAGGTGGCAAGAATACACAGAATAACTGTACAAAAAAGATCTTCACGACCCAGATAATCACAATGGTGTGATTACTCTCCTAGACCCAGACATCCTGGAATGTGAAGTCAAGCAGGCCTTAGAAAGCATCACAAAGAAATCTCTTGCATTCCTATACACTAACAATGAGAAAACAGAAAGAGAAATTAAGGAAACAATACCATTCACCATTGCAATAAAAAGAATAAAATACTTAGGAGTTTATCCACCTAAAGAAACAAAAAGACTTATACATAGAAAACTATAAAACACTGATGAAAGAAATCAAAGAGGAAACAAACAGATGTAGAAATATACCATGTTCATGGATTGGAAGAATCAATATTGTCAAAATGGCTATACTACCCAAAGTCTATAGATTCAATGCAATCCCTATCAAGCTACCAACGGTATTTTTCACAGAACTAGAACAAATAATTTCACAATTTGTATGGAAATACAAAAAACCTCGAATAGCCAAAGTAATCTGAGAAAGAAGAATGGAACTGGAGGAATCAACCTGCCTGACTTCAGACTATACTACAAAGCCACAGTCATCAAGACAGTATGGTACTGGCACAAAGACAGAAATATAGATCAATGGAACAGAATAGAAAGCCCAGAGATAAATCCACGAACCTATGGTCACCTTATGTTTGACAAAGGAGACAAGAATGTACAATGGAAAAAAGACAACCTCTTTAACAAGTGGTGCTAGGAAAACTGGTCAACCACTTGTAAAAGAATGAAACTAGAACACTTTCTAACACCATACACAAAAATAAACTCAAAATGGATTAAAGATCTAAATGTAAGACCAGAAACTATAAAACTTCTAGAGGAGAACATAGACAAAACACTCTCTGACATAAATCACAGCAGGATCCTCTATGACCCACATCCCAGAATATTAGAAACAAAAGCAAAAATAAACAAATGGGACCTAATGAAGCTTAAAAGCTTTTGCACAGCAAAGGAAACTATCAGCAAGCTGAAAAGACAGCCCTCAGAATGGGAGAAAATAATAGCAAATGAAGCAACAGACAAAGGATTAATCTCAAAAATATACAAGCAACTCCTGTAGCTCAATTCCAGAAAAATAAATGACTCAATCAAAAAATGGGCCAAAGAACTAAACAGACATTTCTCCAAAGAAGACATACAGATGGCTAACAAACACATGAAAATATGCTCAACATCACTCATTATCAGAGAAATGCAAATCAAAACCACAATGAGGTACCATTACACGCCAGTCAGGATGGCTGCTATCCAAAAGTCTACAAGCAATAAATGCTGGAGAGGGTGTGGAGAAAAGGGAACCCTCTTACACTGCTGGTGGGAATGCAAAGTAGTATAGCCACTATGGAGAACAGTGTGGAGATTTCTTAAAAAACTGGAGATAGAACTGCCATATGACCCAGCAATCCCACTCCTGGGCATACACACCGAGGAAACCAGATCTGAAAGAGACACATGTACCCCAATGTTCATCGCAGCACTGTTTATCATAGCCAGGACATGGAAGCAACCTAGATGTCCATCAGCAGACGAATGGATAAGGAAGCTGTGGTACATATACACCATGGAATATTACTCAGCCATTAAAAAGAATTCATTTGAATCAGTTCTAATGAGATGGATGAAACTGGAGCCCATTATACAGAGTGAAGTAAACCAGAAAGATAAAGACCATTACAGTATACTAACACATATATATGGAATTTAGAAAGATGGTAACAATAACCCTATATGCAAAACAGAAAAAGAGACACAGATGTATAGAACAGACTTTTGGACTATGTGGGAGAAGGAGAGGGTAGGATATTTCAAGAGAACAGCATCAAAACATGTATATTATCTAGGGTGAAACAGATCACCAGCCCAGGCTGGATGCATGAGACAAGTGCTCGGACCTGGTGCACTGGGAAGACCCAGAGGGATCGGGTGGAGGGGGAGGTGGGAGGGGGGATCGGGATGGGGAATACATGTAAAACCATGGCTGATTCATGTCAATGTATGACAAAAACAACTACAATATTGTAAGGCAATTAGCCTCCAACTAATAAAAAAAAAATAAAAAAATAAATAAAGAAAGCATCACTTCGAACAAAGCTAGTGGATGTGATGGAATTCCAGTTGAGCTATTTCAAATCCTAAAAGATGATGCTGTGAAATTGCTGCACTCAGTATGCCCACAAACTTGGAAAACTCAGCAGAGTCCAAAAGAATGGAAAAGGTTTGTTTTCATTCCAATCCCTGAGAAAAGCAATCCCAAAGAATGCTCAAACTACTATACAATTGCACTCATCTCACACGCTAGTAAAGTAATGCTCAAAATTCTCCAAGCCAGGCTTCAGCAATACGTAAACGGAGAACTTCCAGATGTTTAAGCTGATTTTAGAAAAGGCAGAGGAACCAGAGATCAAATTGGCAATATCTGCTGGATCATCAAAAAAGCAAGAGAGTTCCAGAAAAACATCTATTTCTGCTTTATTGACTAAGCCAAAGCCTTCGACTGTGTGGATCAAAATAAACTGTGGAAAATTCTGAAGGAGATGGGAATACCAGACCACCTGACCTGCCTCTTGAGAAACCTGTATGCAGGTCAGGAAACCACAGTTAGAACTGGACATGGAACAACAGACTGGTTCCAAATAGGAAAAGGAGTACATCAAGGCTGTATATTGCTACCCTGCTTATTTAACTTATATGCAGTGTACAACAGGAGAAACATGGTCTGGAAGAAGCATAGGCTAGAATCAAGATTGCTGAGAGAAATATCAATAACCTCAGATATGCAGATGACACCACCCTTATGGCAGAAAGTGAAGAGGAACTAAAAAGCCTCTTGATGAAAATGAAAGAGGAGAGTGAAAAAGTTGGCTTAAAGCTTAACATTCAGAAAACTAAGATCATGGCATCTGGTCCCATCACCTCATGGGAAATAGATGGGGACACAGTGGAAACAGTGTCAGACTTTATTTTTTGGGGCTCCAAACTCACTGCAGATGGTGACTGCAGCCATGAATTTAAAAGACGCTTACTCCTTGGAAGGAAAGTTATGAACAACCTATATAGCATATTAAAAAGCAGAGACATTACTTTGCCAACAAAGGTCCATCTGGTCAAGGCTATGGTTTTTCCAGTGGTCATGTATGGATGTGAGAGTTGGACTGTGAAGAAAGCTGAGCGCCGAAAAACTGATGCTTTTGAACTGTGGTATTGGAGAAGACTCTTGAGAGTCCCTTGAACTGCAAGGAGATCCAACCAGTCCATCCTGAAAGAGATAAGTCCTGGGTGTTCATTGGAAGGACTGATGCTGAAGCTGAAACTCCAATACTTTGGTCACCTCACTGGAAAAGACCCTGATGCTGGGAAAAATTGAAGGCAGGAAGAGAAGGGGATGACAGAGGATGAGATGGCTGGATGGCATCACTGACTCGATGAGCATGAGTTTGAGTAGACTCCGGGGGTTTGTGATGGACAGGGAGGCCTGGCATGCTGTGATTCATGGGGTCGCAAAGAGTCGGACATGACTGAACGACTGAACTGACTGAACTGAACTGATACAGTATTGCTTCTCTGTGATAGAAGCATATAGTTATTCATAAATTTTTTTTAATATCTTACACTTTAAATTGGGGAATTGCATTCCAATATTTTGGCTAGTATATAACAGGATGATGAACACATTTTATTATAATAGGAGATGACTGTCCTTTTATTAGTAGCAGTTATCATTTACACTGTCTAATTCAATAAGCACATCTCACATTTGTTCCTTACAGTTTTACATAATATTTTATATCATAATTGTAATTTAATCATAACTCAGCCTTATTAAAAACTGTCAAGTCCTAGTTGTTGATATGGTTAGTCTTTCCACTAGTGATTTGTATCTTTCTCTCCATTTGAAAACAATTTGAAGTCTCCTTTCTAGGGAGCATTCATGGCCTTTTACCACGTAGGCAAACACATCTTCGAATACCTAACGGAGCCAGTACAGTGTTTCCTATTTAATTTGTGAAGTGCAATCCAATGTCCAAAAGACTGGGGGAGTTAGTATCCTTGTCTCTGCACATGACTTTTTGATATGGAAAGCCAGTATATCTTATGCACAAATAAGGTAGATAGCGTTGGATGTTGTACCCGTTCACAAAGGATTCCTGATTACTTTCATTCTAGTGTAAGTCTTTCTATCTTTTGAAATCCCATCTGCACCTTTCTTGTGACACCCTTCCTTTCTACCTTACTTAATGGTTATGGGTTTCCCTGTTGGCTCAGCTGGTAAAGAATCCACCTGCCAATGAAGGAAACCTAGATTCTATCTCTGGCTTGGGAAGATTCCCCTGGAGAAGAGAATGGTTACCCACTGCAGTATTCTTGACTGACAATTCCATGGACAGAGGAGCCTGGTGGCCTACAGTCCATGGGGTCTCAAAGAGTCAGGCACGATTGACTGACTAACACTTGTGGTTCTGTGTGTTTAATAAAGAACATATAATCAGTGAAGAAGGCTAACTTGAACTGTTTCAGCTCTTCCAAGTATTGCAGGCATGATCTTGGGCAAAAGAGGTTCTCACCAAGTTTTAGACTCAGACTCATAGAGAAGTTAGAGTTGTTATGTGAATCAAAGGGTTAAATATGTTTGTATTTATTTCTGTGAACTAATAGATAATTCTCATATTCTCCCACTAATCTGCAAATTAATTGATAACTGAAACTGTGACATGTTTGTTATTATCTTTACACCTCCCACAATAACCACAAAAGCAGAGAGAAGTAGACTATAATTATGAAGAGAAGGCTAATAGAGTGCACTTAGTTATTCTGCTTGAACGAAACTAATTCGTCCAAACATCAGATCCTCAATTCCTCCTTTAACAAATTGCAACCATTCTTCAAGATCCATGAAAAGCTATGTGTATCCATATACTCTTCTTTCATCTAACTGGACGCACTGTTGGTGAAAGTAATCAATGTCCTATACCTGTTGTTGCAATTTATTCTTCTCGGCCCTTAATTATATACTTGTATTTACAATTTAGCATTATGTTTGAGATTTCATATATATATATGAAATATATGTATATATATAAATAAATATAAATATACATTTATATACTTTATATATAATATAATATGTATAATATATGTTATATATTATATTATATATTATACATATAAATATTCTTTACTAAATATTATATATTTATATTTATTGAATATAAACATAATATAAAATATATATAATATAATATATATGTAATATATATTATATATAATACATAAATATATAAAAGTATATAAATATAATATAAAATATTATATATATAAATATAATATGAAATATTATGTATAAATAAATATAGTGTGAAATGTATTAAATAAAATATAATATAAAATATATATAAATATAAAATATATGCTATATATGAAAAATATAAAATATATATAATTTTATATATTATACAATTTATATAATATAATATATAATAAATAATAAATTTACAATATCTATTATATATTATATATCATTATATTATATATTATATATTATAAATAAAAATATATAATATATAATATAATAAAACTATATATAATAATATTATATAATATATAACATTATATAATATAATATATAATATATTATATATAGCAATATAAAATATAAAATATAAATATAATATATTATAATATAAATTATAAATATATAAATATATATACATATATAGGTATATATATCTTATTATTTATCTAATACTGGGCATCTCAGTGGTCAAAGGTTGCCCTGTGGGGTTAACTCCTTTACTTTCAGGTCGTACATTAGTAAATGTAAATATTCCCATAGATGTTCTATACTGTACCATCAAAGAAGACCAGGGACAAAAAAGCAAGATACTAATTTAGGGTCTAGGAATGTGTACCAAACCACTTGAATCTCTAAGCTGATAGTCTCATCGGTTTGGGGAAATTGCAGCCAATATCTCTTCAAATGTGACTCCCATCCTCGCCTCCCAAATGGTCAATAAATTAGGTCATGTGTGTGACCCACATGATTCTATGACTGAGATAAGTTATTTTAGTTTTTTTTTTCCTTCTTTGTGTTTTCAATTTAACATTTTCTGCTGATCCATCTTTAAATTCAGTAAGCCTGACTTCTACTGTGGCTGATCTACTGACAAACCCATTCAGTAAATTCCTAACCAGATATTCCCTAATCTTCAGTATGGAATATCTATTTGATTTTTAAATTGTTTCAGTTTTCCATTTATATTTTCACTTTTTCATCTATTTTGCTTTCTTTCCTTCTACTTTCTTTCACATCGTCCACAATTATTTTAAATAGACCTTGTCTGATCATTCTAATATCTGTATTATCTTTGGGTTCATTTCTATTGTTTATTTTTTCTTTTTCTCTTCATTATCATTCAACTAGTCTTTCCTCCTCATATGTCTCATACTTTTTTTAAACGTGTTTATGATATGACAAGCAAGTGCATACAAGAATCACAAAGGACCTAGATGATATGTTCCTCATCTAGGGTTTTAATCCTGGGTCTTTAGCTTGTTGCCCATAGTTTCAAAATCTTACAAATATCTTGAGAGGGTGATTTGTTTTGCTTATTGCAAGCTCCCTTCCTCTTCTAAACACTCCGCCTTTCTGGCTCAGTTCTCAGCTTCCTGCGTCACTATAGAACTCATTCACAGGGTCCTATGGGGAAACTCAGATTTGCATTGAAGACTCCTCTAGCGCCCATTCTGCTTCGGGAATCCTGCACAGCTGCCAACAGCCTCTTTCCTCAATGAGCTCACCCCGAGTGGGCCAAGCCAGATTCTCCGTCTGAGCTGAATATAGACAAATGGCCCCATGGGTAAGGCTGCTGGAGAAAACCAGCTTACCAAGAAAGAGAACTTCTCTCCCTTGGATTTCTTTTTAGCTTTTTATTTTGAAAGAATTTTAGGCTTACAAAAGAGTTGTAAAAATAGTACAGCAAATTCCTACATACTCCTATTGTATATTAAACCATAGAATAATTATCAAAATTAAGAAAATAACCATAACGCAATGCTACTACCTAAAGTGCAGAACTTTAGGGGATGTTTATCAGTTTTCTATAATATTCTTTTCCTGACCCAGGACCCACAGTGCATTCAGTTATCAGACCTCTTAGTCTCTTCCAACTGTGACAGTTCCTCAGTCTTTCCTGGCCCTTCATGACTTTTAACAATTATGAAGGCTATTTGGTCAAGTGTTATGTAGAATGCCCCTAATTTTATTTTCTGTGGATTTTGCATGGTTTTTCTGGGCTTATAGGTTTGACGGAAAAATACCATAAAGATGGGGTGCTCTTCTCATCACTTCAAGAGGTGTACTTTTAGTTGCATTTGGGAAATCTCAAGTAAGGGATTCTCTGTGCTACAAAATGACATGATATAGAGGGATTCTGTCTGGGAGGAACAAATAAGACTACCATAAGTCTGTCTCCACTTCAAGACCCCTGGGAGTAGATAAACTCACAGACCAGAACAAAATCTCATTGTCCAGAGAATTACCAAACCATTCTGAAAATTGAAGAATTCTCTGGAGAGAATTTCTGCAGTGGAAAAATGAGAGCTCCTAACGCTTTCTCTTCTGAAATGCAGATTGAACTGCTTCTTGCTAAACTGGTGTGTATTGCATTTTTGTTAACAGGAAAGTATCAACTTGTAAGATGAATTGCTTTAAAAAATTTTTGTTCGGTTAATATTTTTCTCTTTCCCTTTCCTTTGTCTATCTGTAACTATGGTTTAATATAGTATCTGTCAAATATGTCAGGTAACTGTCTGCAGCAAATGAATGGAAAGTAGAAAAAACATTTAAAAAAAATTATTGAGCAAATGAATGAATTAAGTTAGTGATTTTTATGAGTTTTTAAGTTAGTATGACTGTTTCCAGCTTTTAAGTTAGTATGACTATTTTCAGACAAAATTTGGTTAATGGGCTGGCAGAGAGTTATGTATTATTTTGATTGTTTTGAAAAATCTCCCATCATGTAATTATTGTGTGAAAATTATTTGATTTTTTGTCTGTTTGCTTATATTTTTAGATTCTTAGACTCAGACTTTATTCATTTTATAGCTGAAAGTTTGTATCCTTTTACCAACTGCTTGCTATTTCCCCACCCCTTATCATCTGGCAAACTTTTTCCTACTCCATTTCTATAATTTTTATTTTTTAAAGAGTCTGCAGACAGGTCACTCCACAGACCAATATAATGAAAATTATTTGATATTAAGAGATTGTATAACTTTGTGCATATTAAGATGAACAATTCTTATGTAGATGAGATACTATTGATAATATGATTATAGTTATGTCAATTACATTTAAAAAGATGTGCTATCTGGACAAAGATATGCAAATTAATAACAGGATAGAGTAGTGTCCTTGTTCTATATAGTAACTAGAGACTCTACCCTTTGGCTGGTCTGTCCTCATACAAATCGAGCATTTACACACTCTCATTGAATTTGCATTTTCTTTTCATTGGGATCCTGAGGAAAGGCTATGGGGTGAGAATTTCATTTTTGCTATATGTTAGCTGAGTGACTTTAGATAAGCCACTTAAATTGAAAAAGAAAAAGGAGATGATAATGTGTAAAGTTTCGTCTTCTGAGGATTAATAACATACTTCCCATTCACAAATCCTAATTTCTATGATTTAAATTTTTTTTTCATCATATAAGAAAGTAAACAAATGGACTTAAATATGAAGACTTACAGGGTTATAACTGTACTCCTGACTTCTAAAGAAGACTCCAGCTACTCTTTAAGTTATGCAATCAATGTATGTTAAAATGAGCTATATATGACAATACCTTAGTTCCTGGCATGTATTGGGTACCTATCCACAGTCACATTCATCTTCCCTATGACTTTCCTTTCTCACCTCTCCACTCCAGTCTCCTCTCTTCCCTAGTAGCCTCATTTCTCTCTTTCTTTGCATTAACTGTGTATTTTGAATAATAGTGAATTTTAAAATGACCAGAAATGAGTTATACACCTGAGTAGCTGATCATCTAATATAACCCTTTAGAATACACGCTTACCAATTTACATTACTGAGAAGTGACTTAAGAGACATTTGGATCCAAGGGACTTCCCTGGTGGTCCAGTGGCTAAGGTTCTACACTCCCAATACAGGGGACCCAGGTTTGATCCCTGATCAGGGAACTAGATCCCCCATGTCACAACTCAACTAAAAAGATTCTGCATATTGTAGTAAAAGATCCCACATGCCATAACTAAGACCCAGCACAGCTAAATACATAAATATTTTTAAAAAGAGAGAGACATATGGATACAAGACTGTGGTTATTTGGAGAAACTGGAGTGCTACTTTCAGCCACAGAAATGAGAAGAGTTTCAGTGGAGAAGACTTATAAAGGGCAGATGCGTTGAATATTGACAAATACCATTCTCCTCTCTGGTTTTACAAGTGTGAAGCCAATGGTTCTGAGCAGCTCTGGAGTCCCAAAGCTGGAAAGAGTAGAAGACATCCATCCTCTTGGCTGAAGGAGTCTTCAGAGCATAGGTTTTGCTAACAACACTGGCCAGGTCCATGAGATCTTATGTTGCTGTGGTTGAGCAGCAGAATAAAGCTTGTAGCTTGGACTGGCTGATGTAAGAGTAGGATTGCTAGCACTAAGAAATATCCAACAAACAAAACAGGTAATAAAGTAATTACCACCGTGGCAATAAGAAGGCCAGCAGGGACACTGATGATCACTCCAATTTTACTGCCTAGACTTTAATCACCTTAGAGAAATGGTGGGAAGAGACCCCTTGAGAAACTGTAGAGGTGATGGTGGCTCATTACTATGCTTCTTTCCTGTCCTCCCCTTCCGGCCTCTGAAATAGTAAGATAATTGAGGCTATGTGCAGGCTAAAACATTATTTTAAGTCAAATCGCTCTCAAAATTTTGAGGTAGAATTGGGAAACATTAAACAGGACAACAAAAGCTAAATTGACAGTGGCTTTGAGATCTCAGAGCCCGAATTGTATTTTGACTCAGTGTGACCTATGCTTCCAGCCACACTAAGCCAAAGTAACAAGCAAAATGGGATAACACACTGCAAGGAGTCTTAATCTTCCAGTCACTCCTGTGCCTGCCAGAAGACCTCACCTACTTAGAGAGGACTCTGGCACCAGTGGGCCCAAAAGTTCAGAGCTTTCTGATCACTTTTTTAATGTTTTACTTAATTTGAGACTTCTAAGAACCAATGCAGATGACACCACCCTTATGGCAGAAAGTGAAGAGGAACTAAAAAGCCTCTTGATGAAAATGAAAGAGGAGAGTGAAAAAGTTGGCTTAAAGCTCAACATTCAGAAAACTAAGATCATGGCATCTGGTCCCATCACTTCATGGCAAATAGATGGGGAAACAGTGGTGAAGCTGTGTCAAACTTTATTTTTGGGGCTCCAAAATCACTGCAGATGGTGACTTCAGCCATGAAACTGAAAGATGCTTATTCCTTGGAAGAAAAGTTATGACCAACCTAGATAGCATGTTAAAAAGCAGAGACATTACTTTGCCAACAAAGTTCTGTCTGGTCAAGGCTATGGTTTTTCCAGTGGTCATGTATGGATGTGAGAGTTGGACAGTGAGGAAAACTGAGCACCGAAAAATTGATGCTTTTGAACTGTGATGTTGGAGAAGACTCTTGAGAGTCCCTTGGACTGCAAGCAGATCCAACCAGTCCATCCTAAAGGAGATAAGTCCTGGGTGTTCATTGGAAGGACTGATGCTGAAGCTGAAACTCCAGTACTTTGGCCACTTCATGCGAAGAGTTGACTCATTGGAAAAGACCCTGATGCTGGGAGGGATTGGGGGCAGGAGGAGAAGGGGACGATAGAGGATGAGATGGCTGGATGGCATCACTGACTCGATGGACATGAGTTTGTGAAAACTCCAGGAGTTGGTGATGGACAGGGAGGCCTGGTGTGCTGCGATTCATGGGGTTGCAAAGAGTTGGACACGACTGAGCGACTGAACTGAACTGAATTGAAGAATCACTGATGCAAAAAGAGACAATATTCTGAATTTTTTTGTCTTGCCTAGAAAGCTACCTTCCTTACCTTTGTAGTTTCTTCTGACTTCATATCATTTAACTATTTTTCCTTCAGGATTCAACTTATACATATCCTCCCTTACCTCTCCAAATGAAATGAGATGCCTTGTCACATGCTTTTATAACTTAACCGAACTCCCCACTCCTTCCCTGAGTTCTAATTTAAATGCATCTATAGCTTGTAATTTGTAATTATATGTTATTAAAAAATTTAGTTCTTACTAGAACATAAACCACACATAAACAGGAGCTACATTTGCCTTTTTCTGCTAAACTTTGGTGCCTATAACATGATCTGCCACATAGTACATACGCTAAAATATCAGTTTAGAATAAATACATGAATCACGATCAATTAAGTTTATAGTAAAGGAAAATTGGTATTCAGAGAGCAAACCACTTGTTCAAAGTCACAGTTGGAAAATATGACAAGGGTGTGTTTGAACCCATACCTTCTTACTCAGATTCCAGTGTGGTACCTGATATCCATTTTATTTTTCAATATAAAGTAGCAGAGATAACTTGTGAAGAAAATATAATCACATGTATTAAGATTTCAGAGAAGTGAATGTAGCACTGAGAATACCCTCAATCCTTAAAATCCCAAGTTTAATTTCCTCTAATTCTTGAACCAAGCTTCACAAAAGCAATTATCACATAATTTGTTGATTTCTTTCCCAAGTGAATGTTTGCCAAATACTCCCCATCAAAGATTTCATATGCATTAAATATTTATGCCCAAGCTGTTACATAGAAGACTTGAGTATATACTTTGCTTTTAGAATTAATTTATTTCTAATTTTTTAATGCAATGTAATTAGCTGAATTGCTCTTAGAATATAATCACTTGTTATATATTTGAATAAGTTAATCATGGCTTTGTGGAAATGTGACTGGTTTATAATTATCTAGGAGCCTGCAATGTTCTTTTTGGCTAAAAGAGTATGATCAAAGTTAGTGGCCACTTAAATGGAATCACATTAAGCGTGACTTTATGCAAGGAGTCATTTCCTGAAAATGTGTCTTGTTTCTGTATTTAAGTCAATCTAAAACAAAAGTGAGAGGTTTTGAAAGAAATCTCTTAGACCGCATCACATCTGTAGGCTAGGCAGTATGACTAATAAATTAGCTTGAAGAATGGAAGACAAAATGCATTATGTGAACTTGGTCAAGGTTATTATGATCATGCATAGACTAAACAGTCTCAAAAGAACTTCTTTGATTACTCTATACATTTTATGATTTTTATTTTCAGTAGAGTGTATACCACAGTTACATTAGTGATGGCCGCTTCATATTTGCGAGAAGATTTATAGATTCCAAATCAGATTCCCATAATGCTCTCTTTCTAGATTTTCACAACATGGCTAGAAGGTATGATATTATCATCCCTAATTTACAGTTTAACGAATGAATTGAGATCTGAAGATCAAGGCCTGATGCTTAACTGTTCCAATCATTCCTGGACAGGCTGGCCACCCAATAACTCTTCTTTCATTTCTGAGCTCTTTGAAGAACAGAATTTATCTACAGTAAACCAGATGATTGGTCAGACTTTTTCACTTTCAGATTCCATCTATAGACTATCCTTCAACACTTTCAAATTCAGACAGAAATTTTGGCCGTGTCTGCCATCAGTGGCCCTGCCTTCCTGATTCTCAAGAAGTGCACTAGGGAGAAAGGGCTGCCTGCCAACCCAGAACTGTGCTGGCTGCACTTTTTCCCTGGCGTCTGTCTTACCGCCATTTGCACTGAATCCCTTGATCAATCTGGGAACAAGTAAAGGAGCCCAGCGGGGAGAAATTTTGAGAGAACACATTTGCTGGCACATTCATAGGGAAGCCAATGCTACAGTAAGGTAACAGGATTTTTGATCTGACCCCAAATCTGGCACTTACATGTTATGTCTTGGCAAATAACTTATCTATTCAATCATCAACTATTTATGAGTCATAACAGTAACAAGAATACTATGAATAATGATAATGCCTGTGCGAGTGCTAAGTCACTTCAGTCAGGTCTGACCCTTTGCAACTGTATGGACTGTAGCCCACTAGACTCCTCTGCCCAGGGATTTCACTGGAAAAACGACTGAGTGGGTTGCTGTGCCTTCCTCTAGGGGATCTTCCTGACCCAGGGATCAAACCTGTGTCTCTTATGTCTCCTGCATTGGCAGGTGAGTTCTGTACTGCTAGCACCAATAATGACAATATCCACTATTTATTTATTATATGCTACATGCTGAACAATATGCTAGGCAATTTTGTATCCACTATTGCATTTAATTCTTCAGATTTTCCGATCACTAAGATTTTATAGATAGAGGGACTAAAAACAAGTGTATGTAGCTGAGCACTTTAGATGTACTAGATGAGTCCTTCTAATCCTGGCTGTACATTAAGCTCATTCTGGAAATTTGAAAAAGAATACCCCACTTCAAAATAAGTGATTTAAATAGTTAGTCCTCTCATGGTACCCAATGGAATTTTAATGTTTAAAAATATTTGTTTATTTATTTGACTATTCCAAGTCTTAGTTGTGGGATCTTCATACAGAATCTTTAGTTGTGGCATGCTAACTCTTAGTTGCCACATGTGGGTTCTAGTTCCTTGACCAGGGATCAAACCTGGGTCCCCTGCATTGGGACTGTGGAGTCTTAGCCACTGGACCACCAGGGAAGTCTCTAGAATTTTAAATGTTTGCTATGTTTTGTAACTAGGTGGAGAACATTAATATGCCTCTATGCTGGTTAAGCAAAAAGGAAGAGGAACTGGCTACAGAGTACTTTAACATTATATAAGCAAATGTGATACAACTCACCAGTAGAATATTATAAACCCAGCAATAGCGATGTGCAAATACTTCACTGGGAGACAGAGTGATACTGTCATTTGAACAATTTATTTAATCTTGATCTATTTTATTTTCACTTGTAAATGATGATACAAATAGCTTCCTCCCAGGGTTATTAACAGATTAAGCTGCAGACCTTGTTTAAAGATGTACATAGGAAGTGACTAAAAGTGGATTCTCTTTCCATATTTACAAAGTGATCTGGAGACCTCAGTTCTCCATTTGTGAAACAGTGATATCTTTAAGGACCCAGCAAGAATATATGTGACAAATCTTTTGTAAAATGCACCAAACAAATGAAAATATTTTTATGATTCTAAATATCTAGGCTGGCAGATATATAGGATTCTTCTTCACGAATCAAGTCTTCCAAACATCTCAGCACCCTAACAAGTGACTTGCTTTGAGGTATATCATGGTGTTTTTGTCTCCCCAGGTGATACTGGTGGTAAAGACCATGCGTGCGACATAATAGACATTGTTTCAATCCCTGGGTTGGGAAGATACCTCTGAAAAAGGCGTGGCAACCCACTCCAGTATTCTTGCCTGGAGAATTCTATGGGCAGAGGAGCCTGGTGGGCTACAGTCCATGGGATTGCAAAGAATCGGCCACCAGTGAAGCCACTTAGCACACATAGTGTTTTTAAAAATGTCCTCTTTAAACTCTCCACAGCTGTGTCTGTGCATTTGACTTTTTAAGGGACAGCAAGGCTGGACCTGCTGATCATTTTTTGGAAATGGAATAAATCAGAGCCTGACAAATTCTCACTCCTACTTGTTTCAGCTGTAATTTTTTTTTGGTCACTTTTAATTATCTTTCCTCTTCCATCCCAGCATCCTGGTAACCGAAGACCATAGGCATACTGACTTTCTTTTTTAACTCTGCAAAATACCAGATCTCTATTCTGGAAAATTTGGCTGACTAGAGGCAATGACCCACTTAGATTTCATTTCATCATTCTTTTTGAACTCCCCATGACTCTTAGGAGGAAGAAAAAAAAAAAAAATCTACTATCCACTCACACACACAAAAGACAGCACTGTTCTTTAAAATGACTTTTGTAAGTTTGCAGATGAAATATAAATTACATGAAAGGGTAGAAAGAGCTGGGCCTGGGTGTTTTGGTGTCCTGGATTTTACTCCTATGTTTGCTAAGTCCCTGGTCCTCATGAGGGCTGGACTTGGAGGAAGAAGGATGGTAGATTATGGGGACTCAAAGTAGGCTGCCTGTGAGGAGTGCAGCAAATCCAGAAGGAGCTCTGGCCAAGTTAAAGCTGAAGGCTTGGTGTGTGGACCCCATGAATACAGGCCTCCTTACACATTCTATGCACTCCACATGTCTTAATTACAGCGTGAATGCCAGCCTGCTTTCAAGAAGAGAACCAGAGCCTGAGGCTTCCATGGCTCCATTACTTTTGTCATTTTTAAGCCATGCTCATTTCCATAGATGTGGAAAATGAATTGGTATCAATATAGTAATAAATATAATGTCTGCCATTTATTGATTAGGTGTTAGGTACTTTTCAGAATGGGCTTCTCTGATGATTCAGATGGTAAAGAATCTGCCTACAATGCAGAAGATCCAGGTTCAATCCCTGGTTCAGGAAGATCCCCTGGAGAAAGGAATGACAACCCACTCCTGTATTCTTGCCTAGAGAGTCCCATGGACAGAGGAGCCTGGCAGGCTACAGTCCATGGGGTCACAAAGAGTCAGACACAATTGAAGCAACTAAGCATGCACTCGTGTACTTTTCAGGATAGTGTGCATTTGGTATATCTGTATAAGGTATTCATTAGGTTTCCATATGCTATATCATGTCCCTGTCAACATTAGTCTGTTGCTGTATACATTTTATTATCCCCCTTTGTCAATGTAGAAAAGGATACACAATGCTGTTATACAAACTATCGAAGCTCACCCATCTCTAGGACAGAGGACTCAAATTCAGATTAATCTAATTCCAGAATGTGTGTAATCTCTATGATCAGAAGTAGTCAGTGAAAAATGCACAAAGTGTTGACTTTCTTTCCCCAAAGTTTCTTGTGACTGAAGCAGATACTTTTGGTGTCCAGCTCCCATCCCTTTAACCATCCACCTTCAGCTGGTAAAGGGTACCTGTTGTGAACACTTGTGTCTTTCTGCTTGAGTGTTTTATTTTGTTTTGTTTTATTTTTTTAATCCTGGCTGGGGACCATGATGGGTTTAGGTGCAGGGCAAGCTCTAATTGCCAGCGGACTATTGCCTTCAAGATACGCAGCCTTTGTCCAAGCACACATGAGGAATAATGAATAGATACACCAGCAGGCTGATCCCTGAACTGAGGTGAACCAAGGGTTGTTCTGCAGGGTCTCCTGCATTTCTCAGAGGGAACTTGCCTCAGTTGCCTTTAGGGGCTACTGGATAATTTTGCAGATTTTATTGACCATATTTCTTTCCTTCCTTATCTCAGTTTCCCACTCAACCACTGGTCATTCTTGAGGTAAGCTCTCAAATAAACCACTGCTCATCAAATTACTATCTCTAAGTCAGTTTTTGATTGAACCCAAACTGAGATAGGAGCTCACATCTTTGAAAATGTACATATATTTGCATATATTTCACTCCTTGCAGGTGAATTAAGTTCCCCGGTGTTTCCCCACTTTCTTCTCAGTTCTTTCTAACTTGAACATTTCAGTCCTTGAAGCAGTCCCCAACATTTATGCTGCACCTGTAAAATCTCAATCCAGTAATTAGTGTCTATTACCAGTACTAGGACATGTGGGGAGATATTGTCTGGGGCAGTATTTGCTTATTTATCTACTCTGAAGACTTTGAAAACCATGCCCTTCTCTTAAATGGCCTCAGGGCACATGTACAATAAAGGATTTTGTTAATTAATATGCAGCTGGAGTGTGAATAAAGCATCAGAGGGAGACTGCAGATGACACAGCCACTTGACTGTCCCGCTGCGTTGTCAGGTCAGGCCTTTGCTGTTATTTGCTCCCCTCTCTTTCTTTTTTTTTTTTTTTTGTTACTCTGACTAGGATGATTGTTTTAGAAGTATGAGAGAACAGATGGTGATGCCCTGGAACTACCTGATAAAGGGTAGTCTAGTAATTTACTAATAGCCGTTTATGATTTGATGTGTCCCATTTAGTGTGTGTGTCTGTGTGTGTGTGTGTGTGTGTGTGTGCACGTGCATGCTGAGGGGTATAAACTTACACCTAACAGAAGCTGTCTCTTTTAAAATCGTTAAAGTTAGAAAACATAAAATTGAAACTGTTCTCTATTGAGGTTTGAGTGTAGTTTTAATTTCCTGAAAAGCTCCTTCAGGTTTCTCATAACTTATTATTAGAAATTTACCTGAGTTTAAGTGAACTCTTATCCCTCAAACATTTTAGTTTTTTTTTTCCCAATTATTTTTATTAATTGGAGGCTAATCAGTTTACAATATTGTAGTGGTTTTTGCCATATGTTGACATGAATCAGCCATGGATTTACATGTGTTCCGCATCCTGAACCCCCCTCCCACCTCCCTCCCCATCCCATCCCTCTGGGTCTTCCCAGGGCACCAGCCCCGAGCACTTGTCTCATGCATCCGACCTGGGCTAGTGATCTGTTTCACACTTGATAATATACATGTTTCAATGCTGTTCTCTCAGATCATCCCACTGTTGGTGGGAATCCAAGCTAGTACAGCCACTATGGAGAACAGTGTGTAGAGTCCTTAAAAAACTGGAAATAGAACTGCCATTTGACCCAGCAATCCCACTCCTGGGCATACACACCGAGGAAACCAGATCTGAAAGAGATACGTGCATCCCTCTCTCTCTTTTTTTTTTTAGTTTTTATTCTATTTTTGTATTTAATTAATTAATTTTAATTGGAGGCTAATTACTTTACAATATTGTAGTGGGTTTTGCCATACACTGACAAGAATCAGCCGCGGGTGTACATGTGTCGCCCCATCCTGAACCCCCCTCCCACCTCCCTCTCCATCCCATCCCTCTGGGTCATCCCAGTGCACCAGCCCTGAGCACCCTGTCTCATGCATCGAACCTGGACTGGTGATCTGTTTCACATTTGATAATATACATGTTTCAGTGCTATTCTCTCAGATCATCCCATCCTCGCCTTTTCCCACAGAGTCCAAAAGACTGTTCTTTACATCTGCATCTCTTTTTCTGTCTCGCATATAAGGTCATTGCATTTGAATCAGTTCTAATGAGGTGGATGAAACTGGAGCCTATTATACAGAGTGAAGTAAGTCAGAAAGAAAAACACCAATACAGTATACTAATGCATATATATGGAATTTAGAAAGATGGTAACAATGACCCTCTCTTTCTTTAATAGGCAGTAATCTCTAGCGGTTCGTGCTGAGCATAATGCACACCTGACCCCTTCCGTGAGAGCTGTATCAGCTTGGGAGGGGCCCAAGAGGGGAAGCAAAGCACACGGTTCAGAGCATCTGAGTGGAATTGAGGCAAAGTGAAAGGAGGGGCCCAAGGACCTTAGGCTGGAGGGATTTTAGGATACATTTCTTCTCACTTTGGTATATTACTTCTTTCTTCAACTTTTCTTTCCTCTCCTGACCATATGAAAGCAGTGCCTTTGTGTTCCAGAGAGAGCAGACATGGCATCTCTAAAATAAGGATGTTTACTCAATACATTTGGCCAAATATGTCCAATTCTTTTATGCAGCTCAGAGAGGAGATGTTTTTATATTTTTTCCACTCTGCTTTCTCTCCCAGGTACCTGTTGAGGTTGGTCTAGGACTCTGTTACAATGGGGGAAACCAAATCCAAAAATGACAGTTATTCAAAGGACATGCCATTTCCCAAATACTCTTGTGAGCTTGCCTGCTTCCATATTGTGAGACATCGCATTTACCTTCATGGAATAATAATGTTCCTAACTTCAGAAGTGTGACCATTACCATTTATGAAATGATTCCTCCTTGCTAAGCATTGCCTAAGTGATTGTGATTTCATGCATTTTTCACTGACTCTTCATCAGAGATCACTAATCTTGGTTTTATCATTAGTCCCACTTTACAGACGAGTGGACCTGTCTTCCCAAGTTTCTTCCGCACCTAAATGAAGAAAAACATCTTGCATTCTTAAAAATGTTTTGCACTGGTGCCATTCAGTAGTGTAGCTCATGTTAAATACATGACATGTATTTAATGATACAATCCAGAAATTAAATCAAATGTAGACTCAGATCTAAATTCATCCAGTTAGCCACATTTGCTCTGCAGTAGCCAGATGTGGTCAGTAGCTATTGTATTAGACAGCACAGATTTTTCCATCCCAAAAAGTTTTATTGAATAGTGTGGCTTTCTAATTGTTGACATTTGAATGATTTATGTCTTCTATCAAGCATATTTTATTTTGTTATTTTTTTATAGTTGTGAACATCATATACATGTAATTTAGATTGCTTTTCACTTATTATAAAATAATAACCTTTTATCACAACATTAAATTTTACCTTATTTGTGTGATTTAATACAAATATGTCTTAATACACAGCAGTTATTCAGATTATAAATTTTTTTCTTATAAATTTGACTTAAAAAGCCTTTCTGAAAATAATGTATTTTAGTATTATAGGTTCCTTGAAAGAAAAGCTATGACAGATATAGACAGTGTATGAAAAAGCGAGAGATCACTTTGCTGACAAAGGGCCATATAGTCAAAGCTATGGTTTTTCTGGCAGTCATGTACAGGTGTGAGAGTTGGACTATAAAGAAGGCTGAGAGATGAAGAACTGATGCTTTCAAATTGTGGTGCTGGAGAAGACTCTTGACACTCCCTTGGACAGCAAGGAGATTAAACCAGTTAATCCTAAAGGAAATCAACCCTGAGTATTCACTAGGAGGACTGATGCTGAAGTTGAAGCTCCAATACTTGATGGGAAGAGCTGACTCATTGAAAAGATGGAGAAGAAGGGGGTAACAGAATGAGATGGTTGAATGATATCATTGACTCAGTGAACATGAGTTTGAGCAAACTCTGGGAGATGCTGAAGGACAGGGAAGCCTGGTATGCTGCTGTCCATGAAACTGCAAAGAGTCAGACATGACTGAGCAACAGAAAGCAGCAACATTAGGGGTTATTTGAAAAGATGGCTCAACAAGATGTCTGTCAGTCCCCACATGGGGCACCGTCTAATGGATTTTCATTTCTGGTCAAATATGTCTTGGAGTACTTTTCTCTCTTCAGCCTAAGAAAAAGCTGGCTTTGGAAAAATGGGGAAAGAAGTTTGTTTACCTGGCTCTTGTTTTCTGTGGCATCACCTCCCTCTAGCAGACTGTCCACAATGCTCTTCTTTGCCTTCTTCTATTCATAGGATGCAGGTCCTGTATGTCTTTGTCTCCCACTGAAAAAAGTGTTTGTAAAATATTTTGGGTGCATGATTTCATAGGACTCTTAATGCTATCTCACTCTGCATACTCGGGTTAAGTGCTTTACCTTTTGGGATCTCAGTCCCTAATGCAATGCTCCAAATAGAGTAGGAGCTCAGTATTACTATTACTTAAAAATTTTTGAAACTCAGCTTCTTGATTTTTCTTCAGCTTTGTTCTATACATTTAAAGCTGGCTCAGATGGTAAAGTGTCTGCCTACAATGCAGGAGCCCTGGGTTCAGTCCCTGGGTGGGGAAGATCTCTTGGAGAAGAGTGAGCAACCCACTCCAGTATTATTGCCTGGAAAATCCCATGGACGAGGAGCCTGGTAGGCTAGAGTCGCAAAGAGTCAGACACAACTGAGCTACTTCACTTTCACTTTAAAGCTGGCTTACATTGTCCCCCATCTGAAAACACCCAATGACCTAGAGCCAGCTCGTGGGAGCAGGACCCCTGACTGCCAAGCCCTATCCTGGGCCGTTTTGGTTCCACTCTGTGTCCTCCAATTATGACATGATAATGCATGCTGTAGACTCCTGTCTTCTGCAGTGTTTGCTTCTCAGAGCCCCACATCTGCTCCTTGACCCTGGGTGGTCTTGACTGGGTTCCCATATATAGTCTAAGTAAAATCTGCACCCAGCTATTCTAGGGGACAGTTTGAGCTGCCCCTCCCAACCATCCCCATCCAAACCATGAGCTATATCCCATCAGGTTTACTCCACATGCATTCAAAGAGAATTCCTCGATGCATTCCCCACCATTCCTGTCCACTTATTGAGATTTTTATAAGCCATTAATTTTATTTTCATGGAAAATATAGCAGTAGGATTCCATCTACAGACAAGAAGTTTGTTCTGCAAGGATTTTTTTTTTTTAGAAAAAGGAATATTACACTATAAATCTGTCACATAAAAGTGATTTCCTATTTCTGTCTTAACTTGGATGCATCTGAATAAGAAATATTATCTATCTTCTGTGTACAGTGTTCTCCAACTGTTCTGTTTGTATGTTTAATGAATATATTTAATGACAAAGTTAGGGAAGGGATGACAAATAGGGACACAGAAAACTGGATAAAGATGCTGATAGATATAGTCACCAAGAAACCCACAGGAAAATGCAGGACAGAGCTTAGCTTCATGACTGTCCATTACTAGTGAGATGAACCACTGGCTTCAGCACCCTGCAACTAGTGATTCCACATGGACGAGGATGATACCCCAGCCCAGGATGGGCCTGATGCCACCCTCACTCACAAAGAGCATGCAGTCTGGTGAGGGCAACAGACGTGAACACACTACGCCTGCATACTGAGTCACATGAAACAGTTCATCAAAGCATGGAGGAAGTAGGAAGAATATATTTGAAGAACTGAAAACAAATCAGTTATTAAATCATAGGCAGGAAGTATAGAACTGACAGATAGATAGATGAATAGATGGATCAATGGATGAATAGATGGATGAGTAGATGGAAGGGTAGATAGATATAGAGACATATTTCATATTGAAAATAGAATTTGCTCTAACCTTTTTTAAAGTTTTTATTTCTTATACGTATTTTTTTAATTGTTCAGACCATCATCATCATAATACTACTGTCTTCAGGCATCAATTGCCTCCTACATTTTTGCTTCTTTTCTTAAACTCCCCTTCTCTTCCTCCCTCAAATTTTTCACTTCTTTTTCATTTTTCCTCTGAGTCTCCATTCTTCCCTTCACTTACAAAGATTATAGATTGAAAGTAAGTAAATTAAGGTCCTTGGCCTAATCTTGATTTAATGAGAGATGTATATTATCTATAAAATACACCCAGTGCAGTAAAATCTGCCACAACAAAGTGTTAAAAATTATGCCCGGAGCACCTGTTCCTTGTTGTCATGTTTTTTGATTTTTTTATTGTTCAAGATTGAGAGTACTTTATACATTTTAGACATGTTGTTTGCAAACTATAGTTCACATGCTATAAGTACCGAGTTTACACTAACACCATCCATAATGCACTCAGTAGGCACCTCAGACTTCCCAACTATAAATTATTTTACAGTGGAATACATGGACCTTCACTTTTTGACAACCAGCTTTTATTTATTTGTTTATTGTTTGGCCAAGCCATGCAGCATATGGGATCTTAGTCTCCCAACCAGGGATCGAACCTGTGCCCCCTGCCTTGGGAGTACAGAGTCTTAGCCACTGCACCACCAGGGAAGTTCCCACATGCCAATCGAACCCCTTCCCTTTTCCTAAGGAGAACTCCTGCTCTTCTCTCTTGACCATGCCTTTGTTGCTACTGTTTCTTCCATCTGAAATTATATTTATCTTCATTATATGGCCCTGGCACTTACTCATGTATCTAAATTTAGCTTCTTCCTCTGGGAGAGATTTCTCATTGGGCACCACTCCAACCCTCCCAATGATGTAATGCATTCTTCCTATAAACTCCTCAGATAATTTAAGCTACGTGTGCTTTAAAATGTACTTTTAATGCCTCCTAAAATATATATTCCTCCAGGCAGAAGTCATTTCTTATTCAATTTTCTTTCCCATGTATTTTTACATAGTGAACCCTAAATAAATATACTTTGAATCAAATAGAATTAAACTTAATTTATCTTGCAATTTACTCAGTGAGAGAACTTGTCCAGGGTGAGTTAGTAATTCAGCAGTTAGACTAAATCAGGGAAACACTATTTATTCCAAGGTGGCCAGTAGTCTTTCAACTAGCATCCTCTCAGTTTATTAGCAAAATTGCTGTTTATGCACTGTCCTAACAAAAGCTATACATCTTAGCCACATACCCTCCAACTTTCTAAATGGGAGTGAAATTCTGCTATTGTGACTAAAATTGAAGGGACGTAAAATCTTCTAGCTGCCAACATTTCAATCTTTGAAGGAATTTGGAAAGAGAATTTCACTGTTAAGATTAGCCAGGCTAAGCCTTGGTTCTGTCCATAACAACAGTATAAGTTAGCAAGAGAGTCGTATTTTTTCGTTTTCCTTTTTTCCCATGATAATTCTAAAGGGCATGGAGGTGTCCTGTGGGAAACCATAGTGTAAGAAAAACTAAAGACGTGTGAGAGACTGCTGTACAAAGGAGGGATAGAGTGATTCAGCAGAGATTCACCAAGTAGACCTGGGTTTGAGTATCAGCTCTGTGTTTGTAGGAGGTTAATCTTGGGCAAATACATGAGGTCTCATGTCTCTTTCAAAGCCCATGCACTCAACCAGTAGACTATAGACCTCCCTGGTCATGATTGTATTTGTTAGTGTAGGCCATGTAGCAGTAACAAATAAACCCAAAATTCAGATGCTTGAAGAACAAGAAATTGATTTATTTCTCATTTAACAATCCAGGGAAGCACTCAGTCCCTCATGAGATCATTCACAAATCAGTCAACTGCTGTTCTGCCACCTTCTCTGAGGGATTTCCCACATCACCCTGTGTGTCAACATGACAGTCAGCTGGAATCTGGAAATTCCCCCAGCAGTTTCCTGGAGGATCACCATGAAAGTGTTTTTATGGGCCAGGGCTGCACATGGCACAATTTCCCTTCACGTGTCCTGGGGAGGACTTAGTCACATAGCTACCCACAATTGTACATGGAGCCGGAGCATGCAAATACAGCTGTGTGCCCAAGAAAAAAGGAAATAAAAACAGGTTTCAGTAGATAGCTGCTAGAAACTGCCACAAGAGTCACTGGTTCCTCTCTCGCCCTCATCTGCCTACTGGATGGAGACATGAAGACCCTAGAATGACCGAGTCACAGGACGGTAGGACCAGGCCCCTGAGCCGCCATGGAGAGAAAAGCGACCTTCTGATCAGAAAAATATCAGCCCAGAATTGTGTGCAAAAGTACTAAATTTCTTTAACTTTTATTTAATTATGTTTGACTGTGCTGAGTCTTCATGCCTGTATGGGTTTTCTCTCATTGCAACGGGTAGGGGCTACTGTCTAGCTGCGATCATGGGCTCCTCATTGTGGGGGCTTCTGCTGTTGTGGAGCAAAGTCTCTAGGGCACGTGGGCTCAGCGCTTGTGGTTCCTGGACTCTGGAGCACGGGCTCAATAGCTGTGGTGCATGGGCTTAGTTGCTCCACAGCATGTGAGATCTTCCCGGGCCAGGGGTAGAACCGGTGTCTCCTGAATTGGCAGGTGGATTTTTAACCACTGAGCCGCCTGGGAAGTGCAGGAATAAACTTCTAAGATGTATGCCATAACATCGTGTAGTTACTTTCATTGGGCAGTACTACTGAGATTGATACGGTGTTTAATCAAGCTGTAATACAATAAAAATAATACATCAAGGATTAGTACTGTTGTGTTTATTTTATTGCATTATTGTTTGCATGCCAGGCATCCCGACAAGACAATACAATGCTTGAAATTTACCTACAGCTCTTAAAGATAGTCATCATTTCTGTTCCTGTTGTCCCATATTCCGTTCCCCTCCCCTACCTAAATCTACCCTTAACCTCAGAGGAGCATTTTGTTCTGAAAATTCCCACCCACTGCTGTCTCCATCCCCTCAAGAATAAAATAAGCTTGTTTTTTTGCCTTTTATTTACTTTTTGACTTGGAAAATATTTTTACTCCAGATGCCTCACTAACTTTAGAGACATAATTATAAGCAAAGAAACAAATCTGACTTGTCTTCTCACCCATCTTACATTGACAGAGAAGGAGATTAACAAAAAAAAAGGCACACACACTATTTTAGATGCAAGACCCACAGCAGACACTGTCATGGCTCACACATCTTTATTCTCATAAGGTCATAAATCACGCCTGCAGTTCAGGAAATCAGTTCTTTTCAAAGCTTGTGCAAAAAAAAAAACATGAAATGATCCACATTAGGTATATTAATTGACACTAATTTTAGGAGAACCATCAGAACTAACGACTTTCTACAGATTAATAAGTAATAATACTAAGGTGTTGGATTTTAAAATGCGCTTGGCTTACATGTTTTGTCAAGGATAGCTGAGAAGTAATTATTTATTTTGGTTTCATTATTCATTCTAGTAAGAGTTTCCAACCATGGAGTGAATTCTAAACAATAACAGCAGTGATGAGTCATTTTCTGCATGACAAATCTGGGACTTATTGTAGCAGAGTTTCTCTAGGCCTATAAACCTGGAGGAAAAGTCAACAGTGTAAGCTGAGCAGAATGGAAGAGTCCTTCCTGATTTATTACCACATGCTGCAACCCCATCTCATCTAAGTTTACACCTCTAGTTTAAATGTTCACTGTTTCTCTGGGTGCTTCTTCATTTTAGGCAATTTTGGTTGATAGTTTAACCCTGCAAATATTCTCGGCTCTCAAGCTTGTGTGTGTACTGTCATGACCAGCAGGCAAAGTTCCCAACCCAGAGTCATCTGTCTGCCCATTCTGCTCATCTCCAGTCTTTCTCTGATGCAGGGCCACTTTCCTCTTTCATACCCACAGCTCAGTCTTATCAGGAAATTCAAATTCAGAGACACACATCACATGGAGACATTCATTGTTCTACAGTGAAGGAGCAGAACAATTCCACAGAAAGAACAAGGGATGTAAAGTATGGTGATGAGTATGGCCTCACTTCTTTGTCCCGCATATCTAATCCTGGCTCATCTTTCAGGGTCCTTTCACTGCCTCCTCTCCAATTACTGACCTTTATCAAAATCAATCTCATCTTTTCCTAAAGCCTCAAGGTTACTGATACACGTATCTAATGGTCACAAACCTTAGTCTGCATTTTATTTATACTTTTTCCTAATAGAAAGCAAACTAGATCTGATGTACAAACTTAAAAGAGCACAGGTATGCTAATTTCCATTGACATTTCTGTCTCCCTTGTGTATTTTCCAACACATGGTTTTATCCTGCTTTAATTGTCTGGCTGTTTGGTGGATATAAAGAAATCTTTCACTAAACTTTTGATTTTTATTTTTCAACCACAATGGAGTTAATATATCATTATGTTCGTCTCAGCCATTTGATCTTGTTCACTTGTGAATACAGTCGTTGCATTCTATAAGCATCTTACTTTTTCTTAGGCCATCTTGCCAAAGCTAAGTTTCAAAGCAGACATGTTTTCAGATGATTCCTAAATTTATATCGCTACCCCAAACTGCTTTCTGAGTTATGATCCAGCTCTATGCTTGGCCATTTAATGTAAATGGTCTCAATCCCTCCAAGACAACTGATGCCCTTCTCTGGGCGCTACCTGGTGGTTCCCATCTCTACACACCATCACTGTGACCCAGGGTCCGCCTCACCATCTCGTCCTTCCTCCTTGTGGTCGTTGTACACCAGGACCTGCTGTTTGTATCAGTGTTTGTATCTCAGGTTCATCTCATTATACATTCCTCAACTTCTTTTGCCCTGGATAAAGATATTCTGCTATTTATCCACAACAGTTGCAATGTGGTTACCCTTATCCATTCTTGATTGACTTCAAAATATTCTAAACATTGAAGCCACAGAAAACTCAGTGTTTCTCCACTGATGGAAGAAAAATGAAACACACAAACAGCAGTTGCTCCCATTGTTTAGAGGACACAAACCAAGTGTCATAACGTCTCTACAAGAACCTGCGTGTCTGATTCGGCTTACAGCTCTGGCTGTATCTTCTAACCCTGCTGTAACTGCTTTTGTTGACCCCACTCCTGTTATAAGTTTAGCTCTTTCTTCATCCAACTACTGGTTCAAAATATTACTCTGTTGGAGAAGATTTCTTTACATCCTCAATCCTTGTTACATACTCTCAGAATAATGTATAGGATACTTGCAGATTGCTGACCTCTTTGTAATGATGCCTCTATTTGGGCAATTATTTGAGACCATATACCACAGATGTTTGTCTCTCAAATCATGGTGTCAGATGCCCATGGGACACTCAATGTATATAAGCTGTATTGATTAATATATGTTGGTTTTGGAAGTGTGTGTGTGTGTGCGCGCGTGTGTGTGTGTCTGTGTGTGAATTTTAGATCAGAGTGCATGGAATTATTAATTTTGGTCATAAGTAGTGAGATTATGAGTATTTTTAGTTATATATATTCCCCTATGTTGTGTAGTAAAAATATTAAAGCAAAACAAATTACTTCTAAAGAGCCAATATTTAGAAGATATTTTTCTGAGCCTTCTTCCTGTATTTTTATTTTCTTTCAAAATATAAATTCTTTGGCTTTCTTCTACTGTTACTTCTGTAATACATAGAAGACTGTAAATCTGCTTTCTAATGACTCTCGAGGGAACAACATTGAGAAGCATTGGATAGTAAGCTAATTAACTAGTTACATGTTACTTGCACTGACTAATTGCTTAAAATCAATTAGCCAATTGGAAAAAAAAATCATTGATTTCTCTGAAAGAGTCATAAGGGGATAGTAGCATGTTTCTTTTTTTTCCCCTGCATAAATTGTTAGCTTTTTTGTTTTTTTTTTAAACAGAGAGAGTTATTTGTTTAAAAATAAAATGATTTGGGGACAAAAATAACTAGAAAATTTAACCCTTTCAATCCAAAATAATATTGATAATACTTATGTAAGCATGATTCAAAAGAGATAAACATTTTCTTTTATTGTATTTTATCCTCTTAAAAATTGTTCAAGGACACAAATTAGACTCTATTTTATTTATATTTTTCAGTTATCTGATTAGCTTTGGCTCATGTGATTAAGACTAGGTATAGAAAGGAATCATCACTGTCTTTAGTTCCTCAGTCATTTCTGACTCTTTGAGACCCCATGGACCATAGCCCACTAGGCTTCTCTGTCCATGAGATTTTCCAGGGAAGAATACTGAAATGGATTCCATTTCCTTCTCCAGGAGAGCTTCTTGTCCGAGGGATCAAACCCACATCTCCTTCATTGGCAGGTGGATTTTTTTTTTACCACTGAGCCACGAGGAAAGCCAGGAAACTAGATCCAAGACAGTTTAACCATTCTAACCAAGTTACCATTTATTATCTGGTAAATAATAGTATTCAACAATTATGTTCTACACTTTTGGCAAAATTATTTGAGAATATGTTAGCTAATCTAACACAGAAGAAAAGACCTGACTCTGGGGAAGATTGAGGGCAGGAGGAGAGAAGTGGTGACAGAGGATGAGATGGTTGGATGGCATCACTGACTCAATGGACAGAAGTTTGAGCAAACTCCAGGAGATGGTAAAGGACAGGGAAGCTAGGAGTGCTACAGTCCATGGGGTTGCAGGGTCGGACAGGCCTTAGAGACTGAACAACAAAAACAACATGGAAGGACAGGAAATTGTTGTAGCCACACGTTCCGGGAAACAAACTCACTCAGAAAGACAATGCAGACAGTGCAGTGCAGCTTGTTACACCCGCGGGCCCAAGGCAGAGTCTCTCTTAGCCACGGACCCCGACCAGTTTTTGTGAAAACCGTATATACCCTAAGCGTACATGTCCAAACCCATTTCCCCCAAATCCCCTGAAACTAGTCTGAACAAATGAAAAAGAAGATACAATCAGAGTTAACCCGTGATTCATAAGCCTTAAGCCTAGGTAGTTAGCAGTGGGCAATTATCACTAGGCTTGTGGTCATACCCCAATAAGCATAATAGAATGTATGATTCTATTTAGTTACACAGATAATTAGGATATTCTTTTAGGCGATGGATAGCCCTGGGACTCTTCCTTCTGGGGGCCTGGTTTTTCAGTTGGTGTGTCGTTTCCATAGATACTGGGCATAGAGCTCAAAGCCCACAGTCCGGCCCGAGATGGAGTCCTGCTTTCAAGATAGAGCCTGTTCAGTTTCCTCCTTCAAAATGAGCAGACACCAAGTCTAGGACCTCTAGCTCTCAAAACATGTCTCACTTCTGCAACTTCCTCTCAGCAAACAGTTTCCAGCACACACTGTGTGAAGCAGGGCTAGATGTGCAAGGAAGTTGAAGATAGACATGTCCTCAGAAGGGTGTCAGAATCCAGTTGTAAGGACACTGGGTCAGGAGTGTCTCCCATATAATGAAATTAAAGCATTCTAGACATAAGACCAGAAATGTGATGCAACTAATATAGCCCAGGAGGATGGGGAAGATTTAATAAAGGAAGAGGATGGTGCAGAGTCATGAAGAAAAGGAAGCTTTTGCTATGACAAGAGTAACTTTTAATTAATAAGAAAAAGCATGCAACACAAAAAATTGTTGAAACTTTTCTTTTTATAAAATGGTAGAAAAAAATATGTGTGTGCTCCGTTCCTCAGTCATGTCCGATTCTCTGTGACCCCCATGGGCTGTAGCTCATTGGGTTCCTGTGTCCATGGAATTTTCCTGGCAAGGATACTGGAGTGGGTTCCCATTTCCTTCTCCAGAGAATCTTTCCGGCCCAGGGATTGAACCTGTATCTCTTGGGTCTCCTGCAATGGCAGGCAGGTTCTTTACTGCTATCATCACTTGGGAAGCCCCGGAGAAAAAAAAATAGTTTGTGGGAATTGTAAAACAAATAAATAAATAAACAAAAACCTTAACCAATAGAGTTGAGAGACCAGGACAAGGAGCTCTCATACCCTGTGAAGATAAAGCCCAACAGAAAGAAGAAAGATTCCTCTTCTTTCCTGCAAGTCTCAGCCAGTAAAACACTATGGACTCTGTTCACTGTAGCCACCCCAACTTCTTTTTCCTCTCTATAAAAGTGTTCTCTTGCTTTGTGGGGACTTGCATGCAGCTCACCATGGTTGCAGAACCTGAACTGCAGTTCTCTGCTGAGCACAAACTCATCTTTGCTGGAGAAATATCTGGGATCTCTCATGACAGGGTATTTAAGGAGAAGCAAGGCTATAATTGTGAATATTGGATCTGTATTTTAAAAATAAGCTTGATGTTCATGACAAATTCTGCAAATGGCCTCTGAAAGCTTCATGTAATTGGATTCTACTTGTAATTGCAAGTAGAATCTTAGCACTGTGATTAGGTGAGAAATCATTGAATTTGATGGCTGGAAAATCTGAGAATCCTGGGTCTGGGCATTATAAGCTGTATGACCTTGGGGAAGTCACTTCAAATCTTTAAACCCTGTTGCTTTAACCAATAAAATGTGTCATGATAATTAGATGTGTTGAAAAACTCCCTGGAGGTTTTGGAATACAAAAGAATGACTCAACAATTGAGTGTCTGCCTTCTTGATTTTAACACATGATCTTTATTCTCCTAGATTTAATGCTTCCTGAGAAGGAATTTTTGTTTCTGTATACTTTTTTACTTCAAATTGTTTATAAGCACCCAGAGGTTTGAGGTGGTATTTTGTTTATCATTGTTCTTCTAATAACAGAGTAACTGACCCAGAGTAAGAGCTCATTATGAGTCTGTTCATTCAGCAATGAATTAGAGATGGCTTACTCAAAATGAGCAATATGAAATTTAGTCTTATCATTTGGGAATTTTTTCTAGGTTAGAGACTGCTTGGGCTGCTTAATAATCTCATTATGTGTGGAGAGAAACATTACAAGAGGATTTAGCCATTTAAGTTTCCCCAGGGCAACCAAAGATATAGCAGCTTCTTACAAAATGCACTTCTGCTTGGATGTGAAAGAAGATCAATTTGGGGTGGACTGGTGATAATGGACTAGAAAAATTAGCCCCCATCTCTTTTCTCAGACGATGCCTTAATAGAGACAACCTCAATAATAATACCTAACATTTCGAAGCATATTAAGAGAAAACATTGTGAGTTTCCTGTGTATTTTTTTTACTTTACTGTATGTTATATTCCCCTGAAGTCTATATAACCATTACAACAAGTTTAATTCCTATCCCAACAACAGAAAAATGGGTGCCACATAGACAAAGATATCAATGAGCAAGTTTGCATCCCAAAGTGGCTTTCTTTAAACATTACTAAGAAAAATAAGGCTGAGAATGCCAGCTTTATAGAAAGGAAAACAGTTACTTTCTGATATTTCTAACCATTCCTTTTATGTATCAAGTATCAGGGATATTAGATTCTTATACTACACAACAAAGTGTAACAAGCATAGTGTTTTAAATAATGCCCATTTATTATTTCACAGTTTTTCTGTGTCAGGAGTCTTGGCAAAGCTTAATTGGGGCCTATGTTCAGGGTCTATTGGGCCAATAGGTAAAAAATCTGACTTTTTCTGCAAAAATCAGATTTTATTGGAGACTTGACAGAGAAAATCTGGAAGAATCTTCTTTCAAGTTCACAAGATTCATTTTCTTTCAGCTGTAAGATGGATTGCTCAGGCTGCTTACGGGTTGTTGGCTGGAGGCTGTCTGAACGTCCTAGAGGCAGCAGGCCCCTGCCATGTGTTCTTCTCCATAGGAAGTTCACAACTTCATCAAACCTATTTTTCTTCAGCCCATTTTTAAGATACCCAAATGATTTGAACCTAACAAAAGCAGAAGTTATTAAGAAAAGGTGACAAGAATATGCAGAAGAACTATACAAAAAATATCTTTATGACCCAGAAAACCATGATGGTGTGACCACTCACCTAGAGCCAGATATCCTGGAGTGCCAAGTCAAGTGGGCCTTAGGAAGCATCACTACGAAAAAAGCAAGTGGAAGTGATGGAATTCCAGCTGAGCTGTTCTAGTCCTAAAAGATGATACTGTTAAAATGCTGCACTCAATATGCCAGCAAATTTGGAAAACTCAGCAGTGGCCACAGCACTGGAAAAGGTCAGTTTTCATGTCTATCCCAAATAAAGCTGATGCAAAAGAATGTTCTGACTACCACACAATTGCACTCATCTCACATGCTAGCAAAGAAATGCTTAAAATTCTCCAAGCCAGGCTTCAGTAGTATGTTAACCTAGAACTTCCAGATGTTCAAATTGCCAACATCCGTTGGATAATCAAAAAAGCAGGAGAGTTCCAGGAAAAAAACATCTATTTCTGCTTTATTGACTATGCCAAAGCCCTTGACTGTGTGGATCACAACAAACTGTAGAAAATTCTTCAAGAGATGGGAATACCAGACCACCTGACCTGCCTCTTGAGAAATCTGTATGCAGGTCAAGAAGCAACAGTTAGAACTGGACATGGGACAATGAACTGGTTCCAAATGGAAAAGGAGTACATCAAGGCTATATATTGTCACCCTGCTTATTTAACTTATATGCAGAGTACATCATGCAAAATGCCAGGTTGGATGAAGCACAAGCTGAAATCAAGATTGTTGGGAGAAATATTAATAACCTCAGATATGCAGATGACACCACCCTTATGGCAGAAAGTGAAGAAGAACTAACGAGCCTCTTGATGAAAGAGAAAGAAGAGAGTGAAAACGCTAGCTTAAACTCAACATTCAGAAAACTAAGATCATGGCATCTGGTCCCATCACTTCATGGCAAATAGATGGGGAAAAGGTGGAAACAGTGGCAGATTTTATTTTCTTAGGCTCCCAAATCACTGCAGATGGTGACTGCAGACATGAAATTAAAAGGTGCTTGCGCTTTGGAAGAAAAGCTATGACTAACCTAGACAACATATTACAAAGCAGAGACATTACTTTGCCAACAAAGGTCTACCTAGTCAAAGCTATGGTTTTTCCAGTAGTCATGTATGGATGTGAGAGTTGGACTATAAAGAAAGCTGAGCACCAAAGAACTGATGCTTTTAAACTGTGGTGTTGGAGAAGACTCTTGAGAGTCCCTTGGACTGTAAGGAGATCCAACCAGTCCATCCTAAAGGAGATCAGTCCTGGGTGTTCATTGGAAGGACTGATGCTGAAGCTGAAGCTCCAGTACTTTGACCACCTTATGTGAAAAACTGACTCACTGGAAAAGACTCTGATGCTGGGCAAGATTGAAGGTGGGAGGTGAACGGGATGACAGAGGATGAGATATTTGGAGGGCATTTCCAGCTCGATGAACATGAGTTTGAGCCAGCTCTGGGAGTTGGTGAAGACAGGGAAGCCTGGTGTGCTGCAGTCCACAGAGTTGCAAAGAGTCAGACACGACTGAGTGACTGAACTGAACTAAACACTGGGTTTTAGCAATTTGATTATGACTGACTTGGTTTTGTTTACTTTGTTTTTATTGCTCTTAAGTTTCATTGAGCTTCTTGAGTCTGTAGGTATAGAGTTTTTATCCATCTTCTTGTCTCATTTCTTCAAAAAACTTTGCTCCTCCCTTCTCTCTTTATGGTATCCCCTTTGTGTATATCATGAAACATTTCATATTTTGTTTTGTTTTTTAATTCGGCTAATTTATATTGTCATAAATTCACTTTCATTGATGTTTTCTTCTGCAGTGTCTTATCTGTTAATAATCCCTTTTTAATTACCTTTTGACTCCAAATACTCTATTTTTCAAAACTAGACACTTCACTTTGCTCTTTTAGTATCTTTTGATTTGTCTTCTGTATATATTTATTCACTTTTATGTAATTAAATCTAATCATGATAAAACCCATGTCTATTAAATCTATCATTTCTTTCATCTTTGAGTCTATTTCTCTTTACTGATTCTTTCCTAGCTATGGATCACTTTTTCCACTTCTTCTGTCTGTCAAATAATTTGTTTTGATTACAATCACTTAGAATTCTTTTTTTAATCATGCTTGTAATTTGATGTATTTCTTTGTACTTTGTTGTATTTTTTATACTGTGTTGGACCTGATAGGAAGGTAAATTACTCATAGATCGGCTCAATCATTTTGAGATTGTTTTAAGTTTTGTTGGAGTGAGTTCAATGTAGTTTTACTCTGGGTGGTCTTTGTTATTAAAAGATGATCCTTCCAGGGTTCCTATTGAGAGTGCTGATGTTCAATGAAGACTCTTCTCTTCTGGCTGGATGGAATTCATGCCTCCCAGCCCTTCAATATTTCGGAATCATTTGGCTTACAGATCCCTACCCATCTGTAGCTTATTGTCCATCAGGTGACTCAAGAGTATAGCACTGTTCTGTTATTAGCAGCTCTTTCTCTGTGTAGCTCCCTCCTCTCTGGTATTTTACCATCAGTTGTTATTCCTTGTATTTCAATCTCTGTATTTTCAATTCAGCGAGAACACCATCCTCTCTTTGGTATTCTGCCTGCACTGTGGTGCAGAAAACCACTTCCTGTGTTTCCCTTCTTTTAGAGCCTTTTTTTTTTTTTTTTTTAACCCTTCTCATTCTTCACATTCCAAACTTCTTGATTTCTATTCACCCAGATTCGGAATTGAATATTGACTTGTTTATGGGAAATTGTGCTCTCTTCAGCTTCTTTCACCTCCATTTTATCTTAGGCTCATTTGATCAACAATGTAATTTTATGACTGTTCCCAGCATTTTATAGAAGAACCTAACATAATGTAAAAGTATGTTTGAGTTAGACAGCTGGATTTGAAACTTCAAGCCTGCAAAATATGTTTTCTTACTCCAAGGCTGGCATTCCCCTGTTGTACAGTCTTCTTTAAATATCTGTTAAGTTTGTAAAAGATAAAAAAAGAAAAGGCCAAGCTCCCCTGTCTCCAACCTTTTTGTTCTTCCTGATGAGTGTGCTTGACAGTTTTGAGGAGAGCAAGTTAATCCTGTTTGAGCTATCCCCTTACCACCCTTTCTGACTCCCAGGGACATTTACTGTTACCTCTTCACAGTTGTCTAGCACATATTGGCTGCTTTAGTACTTCTCTCCTGCAGTGTTTTCATAAATGTTAAGGACCACTCCACAGACAATCAAGGAGGCCTGCTGCAGAGACCCTAGCAGAGCTGAAGCAAAAATGTAACTTGAACCTATGTCTTCTGCAATAACGCAGCCTGCCAGGGAAATAACCTTGTGTCAGATGTCTCCCCAGTGGAGTGTAGAAGTTAATACCTGCCCTTTTCAGTGGGACCAAACTTTATAAGCAGAATAACTTAAAGTTAATTATTTTCCCTTTAAGTAAATAGTAATTGAATGTTTTGTATATGTTTCTTTAAAATTGATTGGGTTAATATTTTAACCACACAAAGCAGGCATGATTTATCTTCATATTTTACATGTGAAAATCTGATACTCAGAGAGAAAATGTATTTCCCTGTTATACAACCAGTCAATGTTGGAGGAGACATCAACTCTTTCATGCTTGATTGAAAGGTTACCTTGATAACTCTTTGCTCACCTAGGTTTCCCCAGATGTCCCTGTATATATGTTCAGAATGTTAAAGTGTTAGTGGCTCAGTTGTGTCTGACTCTTTGCAACCCCATGGACTATAACCTGTCAGGCTCCTCTGTCCATGGCATTTCCCAGGCGAGAATATTGGAGTGGGTTGCCATTCCTTCTTCAGGTAATCTTCCAACCCAGGGATCAAACTCACATCTTCTGCATTGCAGGCAGATTCTTAAACTTGCTCAGATTCTGAGCCACCAGGGAATATTGTGATTGTTAAGGATTTTGAGTTATATAAAATGAAAATCAAATCTGGCTAAATTAAAAAATATATATATAAAGCATTTTAAAATAATTTAAAGACAAAACTAAAAAAACAGGCTCAGAAAGAAGAAGATAAGTGTTATTTGTAGGAAAAGGCAGCTCTATGCTCAGTCTCCAATACCTTTTCTCCCAAGCCTTGGACATGGAGCACCTCCTAACCTATAGCTAAAGAGCCTACAAAGCCTGTGTGGGGATATTGTTCTTTGTTACAGGATGATGAGTACTCTTTTCTCTGCTTAAAGTGTATGTGTCGTACGGTAAGATTTGGTAATTGTTCACTCCTCCAGGATCATAAAGCCATTAGTGAGCACTACTGAGACAGAAGACTTTATGTGAACAGTTAGCATTCTCTGCCACAGACAGGTACTGTATGATTGTACAGTGTTGTAGATAAGCAAACTTAGGTTCAGGCAAGTTAAAACAATCAGCTCGATTGCATATAGCTAATTAAGAGTGGAGGAATTTTCCTCCAGCATCTACATTTATAAAACTGAATGAACCATACTGAATAGCTAGATATTATTTTAATGATGCAAATGGCTCAAAATACTAGGTACTAAAGTAATTTTCATATTTAAAAACTCCTCTTACATCTAGTATTCCCCTAGACTACTCCATACCCTCAACTGTGGCCCTATTTTTATCACAAATTGAATTGCTTAGAATGTTATCTGGTACACTTCATTTAACAGCAATTCCATTTTTCATAGGTTTGCATTAAATAATGTATTAATGAACAGTGTTATAAATGTTCTGTCATTATGATCTGCAATTAAAATGTCCCATAGAGTCTTGTGCTAATAATAATAACTAAATTACTGACACCTTAAGAATCAGCGTGACTTTCAAATACTGGGTCTGGTATGTAAATTCAGTCTGGTCAATATTAACTTCAGCTGTCACAAGATCAAAATCCCTCATGAATAAGCATTGTTCAACTCATTTTTTAAATATATTCCAAGCACCTGTTTCCAAATCAAAATAGAAATCTATTTTCAAAGACACTAGTATATGTGCAAGCTTATTAATACAGGCTAAATGTTATTTTCATCAGTTGATCTGCACCTGTACATTTATTACATTGGATTGGAACTGTAAAAACACTGTGGCCACTTTGGAATCTGTAATAAATTTGTTAATTACTGCCCTGAAATATCCCCTTGATATTTCTAACATGTCTTTAAGATACATATATCTTTAGCAATAATAGTAATATCTAAACTTTATATAGTACTTTGTAACCTTTGAAAGCACTTTAAAATAAATTATCAAATACATTTTAGTGTAGATTAACTTGATACCATTTTAGAAATTGAGAAATAGAGGCTGAGAGAGAATAAGTTCAGAAGGCACAGTAGGGGTGATACACAGAACTTCTTTTGACTACAAGTTCAGTGTTCTCGTCATTGCATGGTAGAGGAAGGTACCTGCCAAAACTTTCAAGGGAGGAATTACTCAGTCAAGGTTATATGGGGGAAAGGAAACACCCCAAATAATGCCAGTTGAAATCCGTGTAACCTTTTAAGATCTTTACCAGTATACATACAGAGAAACCTCCATGGACTCAGTTCAGTCGCTCAGTCATGTCTGACTCTTTGCAACCCCATGAATCACAGCACGCCAGGCCTCCCTGTTCATCACTAACTCCCGGAGTCCACCCAAACCCATGTCCATTGAGTCGGTGATGCCATCCAACCATCTCATCCTCTGTCGTTCCCTTCTCTTCCTGCCCTCAAGCTTTCCCAGCATCAGGGTTTTTTCAAATGAGTCAGGTCTTTGCATAAGGTAGCCGAAGTATTGGAGTTTCAGCTTCAACATCAGTCCTTCCAATGAACACCCAGGACTTATCTCCTTCAGGATGGACTGGTTGGATCTCCTTGCAGTGCAAGGGACTCTCAAGAGTCTTCTCCAACACCACAGTTCAAAAGCATCAATTCTTCGGCGCTCAGCTTTCTTTACACTCCAACTCTCACATCCATACTTGACCACTGGAAAAACCATAGCCTTGACCAGACAGACCTTTGTTGACAAAGTAGTGTCTCTGCTTTTAAATATGCTGTCTAGGTTGGTCATAACTTTCCTTCCAAGGAGTAAGCGTCTTTTAATTTCATGGCTGCAATCACCATCCACAGTGATTTTGGAGCCAAAAAAAATAATGTCAGCCACTGTTTCAGCTGTCTTCCCATCTATTTCCCATGAGGTGATGGGACCAGATGCCACGATCTTAGTTTTCTGAATGTTGAGCTTTAAGCCAACTTTTTCACTCTCCTCTTTCACTTTCATCAAGAGGCTTTTTAGTTCCTCTTCACTTTCTGCCATAAGGGTGGTGCCATCTGCATATTTGAGGTTATTAATATTTCTCTCAGCAATCTTGATTCCAGCTTGTGCTTCCTCCAGCCCAGAGTTACTCATGATGTACTCTGCATATAAGTTAAATGAACAGAGTGACACTATACAGCCTTGATGTACTCCTGGTCCTATTTGGAACCAGTCTGATTTTTGTTCCATGTCCAGTTCTAACTGTTGCTTCCTGACCTGCATACAGGTTTCTCAAGAGGCAGCTCAGGTGGTCTGGTAGTCCCATCTCTCATAATTTTCCACAGGTTATTGTGATCCACACAGTTGAAGGCTTTGGCTTAGTCAATAAAGCAGAAATAGATGTCTTTCTGGAACTCTCTTGCTTTTTTGATGATCCAGCAGATGTTGGCAATTTGATCTCTGGTTCCTCTGCCTTTTCTAAATCCAGCCTGAACATCTGGAAGTTCTCCCATTTGAATGCAGAGTTCCAAAGAATAGCAAGGAGTGACAAGAAAGCCTTCCTTAGCAATCAGTGCAAAGAAATAGAGGAAAACAATAGAATGGGAAAGACCAGAGATCTCTTCAAGAAAATTAGAGATACCAAGGGAACACTTCATGTAGTCATGGGCACAATACAGGACAGAAATGGTAGGCACCTAACAGAAGCAGAAGATATAAAGAAGAGGTGGCAAGAATACACAGAAGAACTATCAAAAAATATCTTCACGACCCAGATAATCACGATGGTGTGATCACTCACCTAGAGCCAGACATCCTGGAATGTGAAGTCAATTGGGCCTTAGGAAGCATCACTATGAACAAAGCTAGTGGAGGTGACAGATTTCCAGTTGAGCTATTTCAAATCCTGAAAGATGACACTGTGAAAGTGCTACACTCAAAATGCCAGCAAATCTAGAAATCTCAGCAGTGGCCACAGGACTGGAAAAGGTCAGTTTTCATTCCAACTCCAAAGAAAGGCAATGCCAAAGAATGCTCAAACTACCACACAATTACATTCATCTCACACGCTAGTAAATTAATGCTTAAAATTCTCCAAGTCAGGCTTCAGCAATACGTGAACCATGAACTGCCAGATGTTCAAGCTGGTTTTAGAAAAGGCAGAGGAACCAGAGATCAAATTGCCAACATCCACTGGATCATTGAAAAAGCAAGAGAGTTCCAGAAAAACATCTATTTCTGCTTTATTGACTACGCCAAGGCCTTTGATTGTGTGGATCACAATAAACTGTGGAAAATTCTGAAAGAGATGGGAATACCAGACCACTTGACCTGCCTCTTGAGAAACCTATATGCAGGTCAGGAAGCAACAGTTAGAACTGGACATGGAACCATAGACTGGTTTCACATAGGAAAAGAAGTATGTCAAGAATGTATATTGTCACCCTGCTTATTTAACTTACATACAGAGTACATCATGAGAAACGCTCAGCTGGAGGAAGCACAAGCTGGAATCAAGATTGCTGGAAATATCAATAACCTCAGATATGCAGATGACAACACCCTTATGGCAGAAAGTGAAGAGGAACTAAAGAGCCTCTTTGATGAAAATGAAAGAGGAGAGTGAAAAAGTTGGCTTAAAGTTCAACATTCAGAAAACTAAGATCATGGCATCTGGTCCCATCACCTCATGGGAAATAGATGGGGAGACAGCTGAAACAGTGGCTGACTTTATTTTTCTGGGCTCCAAAATCACTGTGGATGGTGATTGCAGCCATGAAATTAAAAGACACTTACTCCTTGGAAGGAAAGTTATGACCAACCTAGACAGCATATTAAAAAGCAGAGACACTACTTTGTCGACAAAGGTCTGTCTGGTCAAGGCTATGGTTTTTCCAGTGGTCAAGTATGGATGTGAGAGTTGGAGTGTGAAGAAAGCTGATCGCCAAAGAACTGATGCTTTTGAACTGTGGTGTTGGAGAAGACTCTTGAGAGTCCCTTGGACTGCAAGGAGATCCAACCAGTCCACCCTGAAGGAGATAAGTCCCGGGTGTTCATTGGAAGGACTGATGTTGAAGCTGAAACTCCAATACTTTGGCCACCTCATGCGAAGAGTTGACTCATGAAAAAGACCCTGATGCTGGGAGGAATTGGGGGCAGGAGGAAAAGGGGATGACATAGGATGAGATGGCTGAATGGCATCACCGACTCAATGGGCATAAGTTTGAGTAAACTCCGGGAGTTTGTGATGGACAGGAAGGCCTGGCATTGCTGCGATTCATGGGGTTGCAAAGAGTCAGACACGACTGAGAGACTGAACTGAACTGAACTGAACTGATCTTTCCTTTCCTCCTTTGCTTTTCATGTCCCTTCCTTTCACAGCAATTTGTAAGGCCTCCTCAGATAGCCATTTTGCTTTTTTGCATTCCTTTTTCTTGGGGATGGTCTTGATTCCTGTCTCCTGTACAATGTCACGAACCTCCATTCATAGTTCATCAGCCACTCTGTCTATCAGATCTAGTCCCTTAAATCTATTTCTCACTTCCACTTATAGTCATAAGAGATTTGATTTAGGTCATACCTGAATGGTCTAGTGGTTTTTTCCACTTTCTTCATAAAACCTGCAAGTGAAAATATTTAAGCTGGTTTGGGTGGAGGTGGACCTTGGATCCCGAAAGAGATTTGGATTATAGATCAAGGAAGCAGAATGACACATAAAATGGTATCGTGGATGCTCTATTTACCTTCTGTGCAACAAACCATCACATAACACGTGGTTAAAGCCACAGCAGTTTTTCATTTGGATCATCTGTCTGCAGTTAGGACAGATGGCTCCTTTCCACTGTATGACATCATCTGAGTGTCTGGAAGGATGGACTTGAAATCCTATGAAGGACTGTGGCTGCCCACCTGAACTTTGTCTGGGACCCTCAATAAGAACACATCTCCTCACAGCAGAAGAGCTGGGTTTTGAGAAGCAACTGTCCCAAGTCATGGCAGTGAAAGCTGTGTGACCTCCTAAGATCTTGTAAGACTGCGAAGACCCAGCCTCAGAATTGATGCTACAGCACTTCTGCCATCTTCTATTTTTAGCCTCTGTGTGTTGAGTCTCTAAGCCTTTCCCATATTTCTGTGGAGAGTAGCTGGACTTACCTTTTCTACTTTTCTCATTTAATTTTTGATTTAATGCATATTTTCCATACATATTGTTCTGCACACTTTAAGAAGTTAGACCTGAGGTAAATATGCTCTGATACCCTGGTTGAGGAAGGGGCAGAACTAGGCAGTAATCCTCTGACCCACCATCTGAAGGTGAGAATGAACTCACCTCTTGATCATAGAAATATAGCATACTACATTGATAGATGTATTTTAAAATCATCAAAAGCTTTTATTTATGTTTAATTAAAACTATTTATTGGCATATACTAATTAACCATGCTGTATTAGTTTCAGGTGTACAACAAAGTAAGTTAGTTGTCCATATACACATGTCTGCTCTTTTTTAGAATCTTTTGCCATGTACGGCTTTGCAGAGTATTGTGCAGAGTTCCCTGTGACACTACAGGTCTTTATTAGTTATCCATTTCATCCACCCCAATCTCCCAATTTATCCCTCCCTCTCTTCTCCTGTAACCGTAATTGTTTCTATATCTGCTACTTTATTGTGTAAATAAATAAATCCATTTGTACCTTTTTTTTTAGACTCCACACATAAGCTACATCACATGACATTTGTTTTTCTCTGTCTTACTGACTTCACTCAGAATGGAAATCTCTAGGTCCGTCCATGTTGCTGCAGATGGTATTATTGCATTCTTTCCTGTGGCTGAGTAACATTCCATTGAATAGTCAATGTACCACATCTTCTTTATTCATTTTTCTGTCAAAAAACATCACAAGCTTTTAAGGACTAATTTGAAAATATCAAGACAGAAAATAATGAAATAAAATCATGTACAGAAACCATGTGCTTAAATTTTTCCCATTTATATAAAAGTGGGAGAAAACAATACCTATGCATATTTACTTATTTCCCCCAACACCTTTCCTAGAGTTTAGTAAATATTTGCTTAATGAATGAATGCTGAATGTGTCCACATTAGACTCCTATAATTTACCCTTGGGAGCATATCGAGGGAGGGAGAGGGAGTTGAGAGCTACCAGTCTTTACTCCTGAAATCTCAGTGACAGGACACTGAGAGGCCTCATGAGGAGGGAAGGGGCGTCTCTGAAGAGGCGTTTGAGGGAGGCGGTGGAACATATAGAAATGGGGATGTCTTTCGTTCCTCAGGCTTTTGTCGGTGGGGTCCGATTCTAAGGGAGGGAGAATGAAATGTGAGTAATAAGGAGAAAGTGAGTAATTATGGCAGAAAGTGAAGAGGAACTAAAGAACCTCTTGATGAAAGTGAAAGAGGAGAGTGAAAAAACTGGATAAAAACAACATTCAGAAAACTAAGATCAGGGCATCTCGTCGCATCACTTCTTGGCAAATAGATGGGGAAACAATGGAAACAGTGAAAGACTTTCTTTTCTCGGGCTCCAAAATCACTGCAGATGGTGACTGCAGCCATGAAATTAAAAGATGTTTGCTCCTTGGAAGAAAGGCTATGAGCAACCTAGACAGCATATTAAAAAGCAGAAACATTACCTTGCTGGCAAACGTCTGTCTAGTCAAAGCTATGGTTTTTCCAGTAGTCATGTATGGATGTAAGAGTTGGACCATAAAAAATCTGAGTGCTGAAGAATTGATGCTTTCAAACTGTGTTGTTGGAGAATACTCTCGAGAGTCTCTTGGACTGCAAGGAGATCAAATCATAAATCCTAAAGGAAATCAGTCCTGAATATTCATTGGAAGGACTGACGCTGAAGCTAAAGCTCTAATACTTTGGTCACTCATTAGCAAAGCCCCTAATGCTGGGAAAGATTGAAGGCAGGAGGAGAAGGGGGTGGCAGAGGATGAGATAGTTGACTGGCATCACTGACTCTATGGACATGAGTTTGAGCAAACTCTGGGAGATGGGGAAGGACAGGGAAGCCTGGCATGCTGCAGTCCATGGAGTCACAAAGAGTCAGACATGACTGAGGGACGGGAAAGCAACAAAATAAGGAATAGGAAAAGAAGTAAAGGTGCTGGGAGGGACCCTGGCCTGTTCTGTGCTACAGAGGGGGGGAGAGCCGTGTGGCTGTTTTCTGAGAAATAAAAGGAGTCAGGTAAGTCAATTCAAGAGAAGTTATGTCAGACAGAATGGTGGCATGGTTTACATTAGGTCAGCATAAGGTCAAGGCTGGCAACCAGCAGCGCTGTGGGGACCTGAAGCTGGGAGCGGTAAAGATCACTGCCTGAAGTGCTCTGAACGTCAACTCTGCCCAGTGATTTGTGTGACAGTGCCCAGCCTTAGGTCATGCTACTTTCATGGGCTCATGGGGCTTAGGTTTCTTTCTACCTAGTAAGCACTTATTTACAGTTGTTTGTCAGACACAGCTCTGATGTCATCTAACAAACATCCGTTCATTGAGACCTCATGGCATTATGAGGATGGTAGCAATATTTTCACTCCCATCTTCCAGAAAAGGAAACTGAGGCAGAAGGATTCCCGCCGGCAGCACAAAGCGTGGCAGGGATGCAGTGCCAGAATGCGCACTCCAGCAGCAGACACCCTCGTTCATATCAGTCATTTCAGTGCGCTCTGAAGCCGCCGTCTGACCCGTATGGCATGCCCCACGCCTGCACATTGGACTCACTCAGAGCTTCATTGAAAGTACTATGAATCCTAGGGCATCCCTGCGGGCTCAGATGGCAAAGAAGCTGCCTGCAATGCAGGAGACTTGGGTTCGATCCCTGGGTTGGGAAGATCCCCTGGAGGAAGGTCTGCCCACCCACTCCAGTATTCTTGCCTGGAAAATTCCATGGACATGGGAGCCTGGCGGGCTGCAGTCCATGGGGTCGCAAAGAGTTGGACACAACTGAGTGACTAAGCACATGAACCCTCAATTTCAAGAAGGATAATGTAAGGGGACCCCAGTAGTAATAACATCAGCCGCTTCTGAGCTGGTAATCCCCTCTTGAAGAGAGAAATCAATAGGCTCTACCTGACCATCTCATTGATTAAAGACAGATCCCAATTTATTTAATAGAGTCCATATTTTATTAAAATTCCAACCATATTGACTTTATTTTTCCCTTTCAACTTCCTATCGTTTTGGGGAAAAGAATATAATGAAATTTGAATATACCCGATTTTGAACATTCGTCCTACTACGGGGATTTGAAATCTGGAATTAGTCTGCCTTATCCAGCCAGAGGGTTTTTCACAGCCTTATGCGGGAAGTGACTGTCAATTTGTCTCTCTTTTTGCCTTTAATGTAAGGAAAATTTTTTTTTCTTTTCTTTTCTTTCAAAGTGTTTCACAGGCTTTGTAATTAGGCATGCTGATTAGCATATCTCTAATAGCATGCAGAAGATTGCCTTCTGAACAAGAGATGAATGAAGGTGGCATTTCAGGCTTTTTTCTAGGAAGATGCAGAGGTAGAAACCCCCCACAGGGCTTTGTTAGGAAATGCCTCTCCTTGTAAATGGACCCCTACTCTCCTTTGAATCAGGTCCTTCCTCAAGCCAGAACAGACCCACATAGTCACACAGCATGGCAGTCACTAGATATAAGGAAGAAAACAGCAGGAGTCGCAAGAATCCATTCCAAGATAAATAATTCTAACATGCTGGTAACTTACAATAAAGATTAACTGTGCTACCACTTACCTAAGGAAATATCTGCCTATGGGGAAGCCGCTCCTTTCCAATATATTAAGGATTAATTGCTTGCTTTACAGTTGTTACTAGCCAGGCTAAATATTCCATTTACAATACAGAGGTCCCCACAAACACTGAAAATGTGGAATGGAATACAGATGAATGGACTGATAACAAGTAAGCTATGATTCACTTGCTACCTTTTAAAATTCTAGGCCAAACACTCTGCTTTTAATTTTCCATGATCCTTGCCCCTCTTGTCTGCATCTTCCTGGGTATTGAATTCTTCCAGCTCCTTCTCTTCTACTCCACCTTTATATGCTGTGTGATGCATGTATGATGCTAAATACGTTTCTTTTGCTTTAATCTCTGGATCTTTGGGTAACACACTCCCACGCTTCAACTTATAAAATCATTACTCCTAAATCCCTGTCTCCCATATAAATTCTTCACCTGGCACCACACCTGCATGTGGTGTAATATCCAGGTACTAGCATCCCAGATACCAATAATAATAATATTAACCACATTCTCATATCTTGCCATTGCTTTTAAATGAGGCTTTTAAAGACAAAGTAGCTTGGTAGCAAACAAATGACTAAGCATAAACTTGAATCCAGGTTCACCTGATGCAAAGTCTTTATGTTAACCACTCAACAAAACTATTTGTAACCCTGGATTATTATCAGAATGAGTCTGTTTATCCACTTTGAGACCCTTGAGTTTTTTCTACTCCGTTATATTATTATCCTCTGATAAGTGTCTCAGGTTGTTGAGACACTAAGTTAAGATCTTAATAACCAAGCTATCTCCCATTCCAGACCAAGTAGAATCCTTTTTATGTTCTCATTCATAGCAAAGATACTAATCCTAAACATCTGCTTCTTAAACCAAGCAATTTGTTATTTTTTTAAACAAAATGTTAATCACTATGACTGGACATCCACACTCATGGAAGTGAAGCCCCAGCTTGCCACTACGGCACAAGTGTCACCTACAATACAGTCAGGACACTGAATTCAAATGCTAATGTCCCAGTGGTAAAATTGTGTGCATGTTTATGGCACCTGACCCCAGAAAATCTACTAGTATTTTGAGGTTTGTTTTGTGATTTCTGCAGGACTTATGAGCTGTCATACAGATAACACTTGCTCACTTAAGCATCAGAGAGGCAGAGTATGGTGTACAAATTCTTATCTATATTGTCAAGGATGGATTTTTAAAGTCAGCTGTTAATAGAACTTAAGTCAATAAGGATTACCCAAAATTGGCTCTTTCAATTATGCTTGGTGAAATTTATATCTTAATTGCATCTTCCAAACAAATGTATGCATATGGGAGGAATTTATTTTCTTTTCTTGTTTGTTGAGACATCTCAGCAATGGCTGGTTCCTTGTTAAAAAATGGTCATATCTACCAGCACATAGTACAGAGTCTTGAAGTCATACAGTCCAAAATATCAAGTATGGCATATGCCAAGATTTTAGATGTTCTTGCAGGTAGGCAATGAGTATCTGAAAGAGACATCAGTCACTAACAAAGCTATCTTTCTGTTATACCTCCTGTTTCTATTATAACCATGAACATGTTTTCCTTTTGCACTAACCTCATTATTTTACTAGTAGGCATTTATGTGTCTAATTTATGAGACTATCTCATTGGGGAGGAAGAATTAATATATTTTAACTTTGCAATCCCATAATAGAATAGAATGTTTCTTCAACTATTAATACGTTTTCTCAAAGGTACTAGCTTAAAACAATGATGATATATACTTTATTCAGAGATCTGCAAATTAGGTCGAGCTTGATAAGAATAGCTCATCTCTTATACTTTAGCACCATCTAAGGTAACAGATTCTGGAATCATGTGAAGGCTCCCTTGCATGTCTTCCAGTTGATGCTATTGACTGAGACCTGATGTGGGACTACATCTACTTTTGGCCTCTCCTTGTGATTTGGGCTTCCTCACAATATGGTAGCAGAGTTTTAAGGGCTATTGCCCTGAGAGAGAACAGCTCAGGCACAAGCTGTGTTAACTTTTATGATCTAACCTCAAAAGTGACACAAAGTCATTCTTATCACATAATATTTATGAGAACCTAGACATAATGCTGTTCCAGGCCTAAATTCAGTGGAAGGGAGAGGGGCAGTTCACACTCATTATTTGATGAAGGAGTAGCAATGCCACTTTGTTGGAAGGACATTTGGGATAAAATGCATTGACTACATCATCTTCAGATGTTGCAATCTGCCACACACAGTAGCTGGTATATAGGAATGTTTTGTAAATGGCTATTGGAAAGAAGAAAGAAGAGGACAGATGTGGAAAGAATAATTTACAATTTATATCCGACATTCACTTCCCACCAAGTGTTTATTGACTTATTTTTGGCTGCACTGGGTCTTCATTGTTGCACGTGGGCTTTCTCTAGTTGTGGTGAGCAGGGACTGCTCTGCCTTGTGGTGTGAGGGCTTCTTATTGCAGTGGCTTCTCTGGTCGAGAAGCAAGGCTCTAGGGCATGCAGGCTCAGTCGTTGCAGCTCACAGGAGTGCTCAGGCTCAGTAGTTGTGGTATGTAGGCTTAGTTGCTCCATGGAACATGGGATCTTCCAGACCAGGGATTGAACCCATGTTCCTTTCATTGGCAGGCAGGTTCCTAACCACAGGACCGCCAAGGAAGTCCCACCTTCCACCCTCTTAATTTCCATACTGAATGGCTAAGTCCTGTACATTCTTAGGACGCCTGAACATGTGCCACATCTATGCACCAAACTGGATATCATCTTAATTATTAAATCTAGTCTGGCCAGTCCCAACAATACTCTTTCAGTATTCCTTGCCTCCAACTTTCACCTCTATGTTCCTCCTAAGCATAATCCATAATACCACTAGAGGCTTTGCTTAAAATATAAATTTGATTATGGCGAATATTTAACTTTTCTTTAGTCTTGCACTGCTGCTTATTTAGTAAACCCAAATATATATGGAGTAGGTTAAGCTCATTAATCGGAGAAGACAATGGCACCCCACTCCAGTACTCTTGCCTGGAAAATCCCATGGACGGAGGAGCCTGGTGGGCTGCAGTCCATGGGGTCGCACAGAGTCGGACACGACTGAGTGACTTCACTTTCCCTTTTCACTTTCCTGCATTGGAGAAGGAAATGGCAACCCACTCCAGTGTTCTTGCCTGGAGAATCCCAGGGACGGGGGAGCCTGGTGGGCTGCCGTCTGTGGGGTCGCACAGAGTCGGACACGACTGAAGTGACTTAGCAGCAGCAGCAGCAAGCTCATTAATGCCAAGCTTATAGCACACTTTTCTTCCCTTGTAGGATGCTATTTACATCATAGCTATGCCAAATTTACTTCAATTAAATTCAGGGATCTGGTGAAGGGGGTTGGCATTGCTTGCATCCATTCTTTCCTGTAGCTGAAAGGCCATTCTTAAAACATGACCTTAAACCCAAGCACTTCCATGTTGTTGCTTTCCTTTTCTTTCCCCTTCAGTCTCACCAGTTCTGTCAGATGAAGGTGCTAATTACTTGACAAAGCCTAGTGCTACAGCTTTTCCTCTTTAAAAAAAAAAAAAATTATTTTTGGTGGCTGGCTCTTTGCTGCTTTGCACAGGCGTTCTCTAATTTCACTGAGTGGCTTTACTCTTCATTGTGGTGTGGGGACTTCTTGTTGTGGGGCTTCTCCTGTTGCAGAGCACAGGCTTGAGGGCACACGAATTTCAGTAGTTGCTGCACATTGGCTCAGCAGTCGCGGCTCACAGGCTCTAGAGCACGGGCTCAGTAGTTGGGCTGTAGAGACTTGGTTGCTTCCAAGCACATGGGGTTTTCCTAAACCAGGGATGGAACCCCTCCTCCCTGCATTGGAAGGCAGATTCTTAACCACTTAACCACCAGGGAAGTCCTGGTTCTTCCTCTTTGGGAAATAGGACATTGGTAGAGAAAGCATCTGCATCCCAGAATGGAGTGGAGGATGTTGGTGTGAAGAGTCACTTACTGGACTCTCCACATGGCAAATTCTGGCCATTGATACAGGGCTCCCGAGATGCATCTTTGACTTTTCTTTACACAGAATCACAGTTTCCAGCATTGCAGCAGCACTTGGCCAGCTTGCCCAGCCTTGGCTGGGGGAGGCAGTACTTGTCAATGAACTATTTCTCGGGTCTGAGGGAGGTCACTGCCCACAGGTTCAGAGCAGTGTTCATGGAGCTGTGTCTTATCCCCATACTGTGTGCTTGTTCATTCATTGTTGCCCAAAGTGACAAAGCATTTATGCAAGTGGAAATATCTAAGAAATCATTTTTGAGGAAGAACTCTCCTCTCTCTCGATCTCTTTTCCTATCAAAGTTCCCTGAGAGAAGAACAAAACCAACACTCAGTATGAGTTTGCAGAATCACTTTCCTGGAAATATTGGTTTTACAGCATAATTTGTGCTCTGAGTATTTGGTCTAAATCCCAGGTCATTCTGTTGATAAAGACAAGTGCTTAGACCTTGTGTGCTCTTTAGAAACACTCAGTATGAATTCAAGCAAATACACCTCACACTCATCTCAGAATTCTTGAAGATCAAAGGTGGAAGATACCTAAGTTCATTTGTATTATATGATGCCAACTCATTCTAAAAACTCAAGTAAGGAGGCCCTGTAGGATAGCATGGGCATACAATGATGTCCATTTTGAAATCCAGACTTTTTTCCCCCAATCCTCTGCAGTACTCTGCCTTTATCTTATATTTATTTGTTCATTAATTCATTTATTCTCTCAAACATTCAACATTCACTGACTACCTATCATTTGCTGAGCGTTTTGAGATGACATCATGGCTATCTCCTGCTGATTTGCTTGCTGTGAGCCACACTAATTTCTAAGTGTGTAAAATTCACCCAGTCTCTACAATAATCTCCTAAGTTCAGTGCAGATATCTGCCTCTCTTCTTACAGAGAAAGAAAATGGAGTTCAGAGAGCTTCAATACTTTCCTGAAGACCACATTGGTGAGGGGAGTGAATTGTGAGTCTGGGTGCAGTCCCAGCTGTGTGATTCCATGGCTAAAATATAGGGCATGACTGCTCTGACAAAATTGTTCATTTTCCGGTAGAGAAAACTTACAAATGATATAACAAGAAGTCCTATAATGGGCGGGAATGTCAAGGAGAATAATAAATGCAATTCATTTTTCTTCATTTTAAGAGTGAATGGTTTAAAAATTTAAAGAGGGAGCCAGTGTTGCTGCTTTCTACCTACTAATTTAATACTGAAAGGTGTGCACAGAAATTCTCATTTATTCAGAGGCATGGTCTAGTTATGTTTTCCTTGTGTATATACCTTGCTGCAATCATTTTAGTACCTTCTTTGTTATAACGAAAATATATGTTGCAAATGTACAAAAAAACTTATCCAAACCAAATTTCTCTCAGAAAACATAGATATACTAAGTTAGACATAGAGAAGCTTATATTGATAAGAATGTTCCTGTCACAGATTGCACACTTAGATCTTAGTGGCAGCTTAGTAGCTATGAACTGAGCAGTGACTGAGTATGAAACACTTCAGCTATATTTTCTGCTTTGGCACAATGTTATAGGATAGGTGATTTGACCCCATTTTAACTAAAAGAGATCAGAAATGTTGTTCAGTGAGCCTAATGGATGTAGAAAATCCAGAATTTTAACCCAGCTTTCTGACCCCTAATCCAGCTTTTTTCCCAACTATGCCATGCTGTCTCATTTTTCAAAAATGCCTCAGACATCTGTTATCTTTTCAAACTGTGTTTCATCCCTTGACTTTATCCATTGACTTCAGAATAGCATCACACAGAGTAAATAATGAAATCAGCTCAGGATCCCAACACATTTCAAAGAGATCAGTCCTCATGTAATCAGATCAAGGCATATGTATACAAAGTTCACATTTTAAAATCATATTTGCTTCTTTAAAAGTCAAAGTGAAAAGATAAATTAATCGGCTTATGTTCTCTGAGCTGTCAAAAAGCTTTCAGTATCATTATCTTCCTGAATAACAGATCTGTGCTAGAGAACTGACTTTACTGCAGTCCTAACACTCAGCATGCACTCCACTTGATACTAATTTGAAGAGTCATCAAATATTTAAAATATATGGATTTTTACCCTAATTTTAAAAATGAGAGAGCTGGGATGGCTTCCTAGGTGGCACTAGTAGTAAAGAACCTGCCTGCCAATGCAGGAGACACAAGAAGCCCAGGTTCGATCCCTGGGTCTAGAAGATCCCCTGGAGAAAGAAATGACAGCCCAGAGGAGCCTTGTAGGCTACAGACCATGGGGTCAGACATGACTGAATTGATTTAGCATGCAAGTAGCACGCATGAGCTGAAATACATCAAAAAACAGCATCACTTCCCAAGTTTACATGACTGTGATGTACAGATCCATCTGACCCCAAGATTTTTTTTATTTGACATATGATTGATTTACAATATTGTGTTAATTTCCAGTGTACAGGTATATGATTGAGTTAATCATGTATATATTTTAAAGTCTCTTTTCCACTGTAAGTTATACATTGAATATAGTTCCCTGTGCTGCACAGTAAATCCTTCTTGCTATCTATTTTATGGTTTTTATCTGTTAACCCTATACACATAATTTATCCCTCCCTCCATTGGATCCCAAGATTAAACTCTAGCAAACATCCCCTCATGGAAGAGACCAGATGATTATATGTTTTTCAGTTTTGGATGCTTCCAATAGTTGTGTGATTTTCCTCCAAAAAAAGAATCCTAAATTCCTATTGTGTGTGCATTTGTGTACACTTGTTTGTGGGTGTGGTGAAGTGGGTGGTTGAGTGTTTATACAACAACCTTAGGAGACACATATGGATAAAGGGTGAACAATAATCCCTCTATGAAGTATTTGCTATTTTTTAAACTTTTATTTATTTGCTGAATACTTTTACCATGGCAAATATAGACAGCATTTCAATAGCTATGGTTGCAATGTGGCCTATATTCTATAATCACAGCCATAAGCTTCATAAAACTTGATAAGGGCATCTGTGAAGGTGTGAACATTTCACTAAGTGGGCTGATATTTCCACTTGTGATTTTAACAGACACCCCCTAGATTCAGTGTACAAATTAGTTATTTAGTGAACATTTGCTCATTTTTTACATCTCATAAAATGAGAGCACCCTTTAGAGTTCTAACACTGCTTTTTCTTCTACTTGTTTTCCAAGTAGAAGGAAAAAAACAGAAGTTTAAGGAACTGGAGAAGAACCCAGCACTTGCTCAGCATCAGAGCCACGGCTGACAGAGCAGCAAAGAAGAATCCATGCCTGATCTCAATGCTCTGCTGGGTCCTTCCATTCACCCCGGTCCTTTGCAGCACTGGAACAGGAAAGAGGTGAGCAGAAGCTTGTGGGTGGCTGGAAGGGGAGCCTGGGACTTGAAAGAAGAGTGATGTCTTTTCAGGATACACAGGCGCTGACAAGTCTGTTCACTGAGGAAGTGTTAAGGAGCATTTGTACTGTGAGCCTCCTAACATTGCTCCCCCTGCGGCTCTTGTGTTCTGACTCTGACGCATGTCTGTTTTTGCACCACACTGCAGGCTCTTTGAGGGTAGAGGTCAGTTTCCTTTTTGCTCATATCATATCCTCAATGACCATCAGATTGCCTGGTACATAAGTGTTCAGTATGTTTGTGATAAATTAATGCATGAAAGGATGAATGGGGCTGCTGCTGCTAAGTCATGTCAGTCGTGTCTGACTCTGTGCGACCCCACAGACGGCAGCCTACCAGGCTCCTCTGTCCCTGGGATTCTCCAGGCAAGAATACTGGAGTGGGTTGCCATTTCCTTCTCTGAATGGATGAATAGATGGATAGAAGGATAAATAAATGGATTCATGGATGACAGATATCTTTCCCTGATGAAGGAGTCTGGGTGGTCACTTGTTGCATGTTTTGTGGACAGGACTTTCTACTTGTGGTGACTTTGAGGTAGGATGGGATCTGTGCCTCAGTTTGCATATCTGTCAGTGTTGAGTCGTAAAACATCTTATGACCTTTTTATAATTCGTTTTGTCAAATGATAAAATAACTATGCATTTAATATTATATAGGGAGGTGTACGGTAGAGATAAAGTTCCCCGAGGGACCTCTATGATATGGGTGATAATTCAAATATAAATGCAGATATTGCCACTGAGTGCAAGGCTCTTACAGTCTAGCTGGTGGGCAGAGAAGCCAAAGTTCAAATAAATAATAGTGTAAAACCGGCAAAATAAGATGTATTCAGGGATATAGGGTTTGGAGTTAAGATTCAGACATGCTGGCATGTAGGCTGAATTAATGCTATTATCTCTGCTCACTTTCTCTGGGGTGAAACCACTGTGGCTGATTTTCTGTTGTATGGACATGTTGGGAATTTCATGTAAACTGTGGTTCTTGGACAGTTAAAATGGAGGTCAGACCTTTCCTCTCATATTGAAAACGAAACTGATACTCCTACTAATGGTCATTTTCTTTGGATGGCACGTCTCCTCACTCCAGTCCAATAGGTCTGGCTGCATCCCTTTATTTACATGGTTTCTAGGAGAAGCACAAGAAAGAAAATGAATCTTGGCAAAGACGGTCATAGTTGGAAAGCTCTGATTGACACCATAGGGTGGGAAAGACCAGTGAAAAGCAGAGTGACAGGAGAGACAGCCAGTCCACCAGAGGAAAGAGCACTGAACGTGAGCCAGCGTCCAGGCCCAGAGGCCACAATAAGAGCGGGGAGGAATTCATGAGCAGGGAGTGTGGCCAGACCTTCATCCACCCAACCTGAACCCCAGTCCATCTCATTTAACCCTCTGTGGTCCATGGGCCATATCCCAAAGGGCCCTGGGGAGACTTGTTTAACATAGGTGGTAAATAGGTAACAGACCTTAAAAAGCAACCCTGCTAGGCTACAGCACCTCCCATCTCGGCCCTTCTCCTCCCTGCATCTGCAAGAAAGGATGAGAAGAAAGTAGAGACACCTGCTACTGAAGAGGAGAGAGGTGTAGGTGCAGCTGGACCTGGCAGGACAGAGCAGGCTGTGGTTTCTCCCTGAAAGGATCAGTTGACTTACGCATTGGCATGGGAGTGGGCAGAGGGGAGATTGGTGAGCTGGACACTGTGTGACTCTATATTGCAGATTATAGTATCGATAGACGTGGCAGCAAGCTGGCTCAGCGGGAGATGGAGGATGAACAGGCAGGAAATCGGGAGCAACCGCAGTGGAGCTGCATCCAGCTGTGATGCGCAAGTTGTATGTGCAGCAATTCATCACCTGAACTCAGGGACTTTGGGTAGAAAAGTTTTTAAATGATTCTCATCAGCATCCACACATTGGTGTTGCTGTGGAGGCACGAGGGTTCAAGTCTAATTCTCGGCTGTCACGGGGTCTGAAAGCCAGGAAGTATGCACCACGTGTTCCACCAGCCATTTGTTCTGCTCCCAGTAGTCAGGGAGATGAAAGTTGAATTGGTCTTGAAGGACACCCGCAGGATGTAACCTCTGACTCCACAGTCTCAACTCATCCCGGAGACCTCTGAACTCATCAGCTTCATACAGAACGTTAATGATGGTTGGCTAGTTTGAGCAATAGCAGTTTTCCCCACAAATCAAATTGACTCAGGTCTTCCTTATTTTGCCGGAGAGGGTTCAGGCACTGCAGAGTAATTTGCCCATCCATCTGTATCAAATGTTGCCTTACCAAAGAAAATCATTTCTTCCGTTGGACACAGGAAGTTCAAGGCTGATTGCAGACACGATCCGCCTGTGAATACAGCTTTCCTTTGCATGCCCTGGTGATTGAAGTTTTATACATGGAACTTCACCATATGTGGAATCAAGGATGCATCTTTTATGCTGAAACCTTAAACAAAAGAAAGAGAAAAAAGTGATAATATGGCTTTTGTGGCATATCCCTTTCCATGAGTTTCTCTAGTAATTTGTTACAGGAAATAGTATTTTTTATATGTGAATCCACCCATAGCAGCCACACCGAAATCAGAAATTCATCCAATAGCGGTATTATTCAAGTCACTTCACCGCTGCCCTTTGTAATGTAACAGAGGCAGGGTCACCTTGTCATAAAGCATACTCATTCTGGATCCAGGCTCTTGGGGTTCAAATTCCTGCTTCTCTGCTTACCAACTGAATACGCCTTGGTAATTTACTTAAGCCCTCTACACCTTAGCGTCCACACCAATAAAAAGGGATCATAGTAGCATCCATCTGATATAATTGTTTGAAAATTAATTGCACAATATTTCTAAAGGTCAGCAAATGTTAGCTGTAGCAGATTGATGTCTGAACTACTAGGTTCTCTGTAGAATTTCTGGTTGACTCAGCCTCAAATCTCTTATCTTCCTTGAAATCTTCCCTTATGCTGAGTGCATCCTAAGTCACTTCAGTCATGTCCGACTCTGTATGACCCTATGGACTGTAGCCCCCCAGGCTTCTCTGTCCACGGGATTCTCCAGACAAGAAAGCTGAAGTGAGTTGCCATCCCTTCCTCCAGGGGATCTTCCCCACCCAGGGATCAAATTCTTGTCTCTTAAGTCTCCTGCATTGGAAGGTGAGTTCTTTACCACTAGTATCACCTGGGAAGCCCTTACCCTGACCTATTCCTAAATCAGTCAAGAAATTGGGTCAAGTTAATCCTTGACTCTACCACAGAATATATCTACTAAAGTTCTTAAAACAATGATGATTAAGATGATTCTAACAATGACATTGCAACAACGACTGGGCTGGAAATTCTGTGAAAGCAACCACATCTAACATTCTTGGTGATTATGTGCTCTGTCTTAATTGCTTGACCTACATCATATGTAATCCTTCTCCAAATGATATACAATGGGAGTTAATAATTATTCACATTTTATGAAAGTAAAAGGTAAGGATCATAGATAGCATTTGGGTGACTAGCTGCACATCCCACCACTGGTAAGTGCCAGGACCTGAATGTGAACGAGGCTGGTGGACTCTGGTACCTGTGATCTTAATCTGGTTACTTTTGACTCTCCTCTATCCCCCTGCACTGCACTCATTAATTTAAAACACTGTGTCTCCCTGTAGAGAGTGATGTAGAAGCTGCATTCTTTCTCCTTTCTCCTGTACCCTTGTGCAAAACCCAGCTCTTTTTTTTAACATGTTTACGATGTTAACAATGTCCTTACCACTGCTTATGGCTAGCATTCCCTGACTTGCTCAACTTTGCCCAGTTGTGGAATGACTGTCATGTGGCATTTCATTTCTATTCGTTGCCATCGTCCCAACCCTTTTCTTTAACTCAAATCTGGCCAGATCCGGGCTCTGCTGAAAACGCATTGGCTCCTCATTTTTCTTGGGGTACAGACCCCGAAACCTGTGGGATCCACCCCTGCTGACCCTTCAGTAGTGACACGATGTTCCCTCTTCTTCTCCATGCTTCACCCACCCTTCGGTGGCTGGGTTTATTTATTTTTTATTTTTTCAAAAATGAACCTTGATGTGTCAAATTATAAAGACTCTAATATAAGACTTCTCTGCCTGAGTTTTCCTTCCTTTCCTATTTGCACAGTTTATCCTAAATATCTCAAGTCAGTCAACATTTCCTAGTGGGAGACTTTATGAAACTCCCTGATTACACTGACCACTGCTTTGTATATCTTCATGAGGGCAAGCACCAGGGCTTTTAACATCTGATCACCATTACAGAACATGAAAATGATTCATTTTAACTGCAAATATTTTAACATGTATAAAAGGCCTTCAGTTCACTATCATTAAAAACCAGCTATGCTTTCACTATATCAGAGAAGTTGGGATGTCATGATTTCACACACACACACACACTCACAGGTGCACACATGTATACAGGAACACACACCAGGATATTTCCAAAATATTAGAGCTTTTTCTAATATATTTCTCTCTCCAGGCAGTTTTCAGTCAACTTACTACAAAACTGAAGTCAGGAAGATCATGGGGCCACCTGGGAATCAGCGCCCCAGGGTGTCCTAGTGGGTGATATCTTTTGTTATTTAGCATCTCCCACTGTACTACCTTGGGTTTCCTGGTGGCTCAGCAGTAAAGAATATGCTTCCCGCCAATGTTTGAGGCAGAGGTTCAATCACTGGGTCAGGAAGATCTCCTGGAAATGGAAATGGCAACCACTCCAGTATCCTTGCCTGGGAAACCACGTGGACAGAGGAGCCTGGCGGGCTAAGAGTTGGACTTGACTTAGCAACTGAACAACAACTGTGTGACCCACTGTGTCTATTTAACCTCATCACAGCCACGCTTTCAACCCATGACAGAGCACCCCACTCCACCCCACCTCTGACATACTTGGCTCGGGCCCCGTTCATCTTCACTCCCAGATCTCACGTTTCTCTGGGCTTCTGATGACTCCATTCTCTGCCTCAATGTCCTCCCTTTCTTTCTGGTTATCCCATTTGAAGAGCATAGATCTGGAGTCAGACAGGGCTCAAACGGGAAGGTCACTGCTGGTTGTGGAACGCTGGCAGCACCTGGAGATGAGGGCTGGTTATAATAGGTACCGAGTGCATGTCAGCCCTCCACTGTCCTCCGTTACTCAGGAACCAGAGCAGAGACAGCCTCTCCAGGAAGCCTTTTCTGATTGCACCCATCTGGTAGATTCTCCCCTTCCACATTCTACCATTACTGTCTGTCTACACAACGCATTCCTAGTCTCACTCCCTGGGATGGTTCTATGACCATTTCATATGTGTCTGTCTGGTCCTTCAAACAGATTCCTTACACCCAAAATACAGAAAATTTGCCTCATGCTGACCTCTTCATTCTCATCCAGAGAACCTATTAATATGTTATGTGAATATTATATAGTAGCTTAACTTGTACAGAATGAAATTTATATCATCCAGCATATATCAGTTGTTCAGTATTGTATGTGGGGTATTAAGTATACCATTCCATTAATCTTTGTGATAAAGATATTAGCCTCTATGGATAACTGACTTCAGCTTACTAACTAAGCACACAATCATTTTGGCAATAAACAGCTTGGGCTTGAAGGAAGTATCCATATGGGGGAAAAGATTCTGCTAATATATTCACTTTAATTCTATCATGGCATGATTACATTAACACACCTAAATCACTTTATTATTGTTTATGCAGGCATAAATATATTTGACATAATTTTTAATGATGGGAAAATATTCAAGATATAATATTAATTGAAAATAGAAGGATAAAATATGTAGTGTGTCTCAGTTCTGTATAATGTAAAATTATAAATTATATACTAGAAGGAAAGTCATTAAATATTAACAGAGACTGACTCTGTTAATAATCACACACTGTAAATGTGATTTTCAATTTGATTTTTAAATATTTTTACATTCATTAGCATTATTTTCAATCCATAAAACAAATGCCAATTACTTTTATAATCAGAAGATTTCAGAATTTGTATTACATAGATATGAGATCCAGACATTACAAACTTATATTACAAATTCTTAATAAAATACAATAATCTATATGTAAATTAGAAATATACTCATTCATTATTTAATTTTTTTTAAATTAAAAGTTTAATTAAAAGCCACTGAGTGTCTATTACATGCTAGTGGTGCATGCATGCATGCTAAGTTGCTTCATTTGTGTCTGGCTCTTTGTGACCACATGGACTGTAGCCTGCCAGGCTCCTCTGTCCATGGGATTTCCCAGGCAAGAATACTGGAGTGGGTTGCTGTTCCCTTCTACAGGGGATCTTCCCGACCCAGGAGTCAAACCCGTATCTCCTGCCGCTCCTGCCTTGCATGCAAAATCTTTACCGCTGAGCCACCAGGAAAGCCCACTAGTGGTGTATAGTGCAGTTTAATTTGTACAAAGGAAATGATGGCAAAAATTTACCTTGTTGATGCCTGAAGTGTCTACCCTTAAACCAATGACTAAAAAAGACAAGCTCAAGTATGAAAACATATGAAAGTGAATCAATGCAGGATATTAGTCAGAAGTTTCCAGAGAAACAGGACCAACAGCATGTAACTATAAAGAGCTCTAATACAGGTACTAACGCACGTAATCATGGAGTCCGAGAAGTTACGCCATCTACTCTTTGCAAACTGAAGACCCAGGAAAGTCGGAGTAGTAGTTTGCAGTCTTGAGAACTAGAAAGCTGATGGTGTAGATTCCAGCCGTAATCTGCAGGTCTGAGACCCAGGGCAGCTTTGAACAGAGGAAGTTTGACGCCAAGTCAAATAAAGAGAGAATCCTTCCCCTCCACCTTTTTGCTCTGTTCATACTCTCAGCGGATTGGGAGATGCCCGCCAGTACTGGGGAGGGCCATCTGCTCTCCTCTTTCCACCAATTCAAATGAACACCACATCCCAAAACACCTTCCTTTATGCACTCAGAGTTAATGTCTTACCAAAGATCTGGGCATAACCCACTCATAAAAAATTAACAGTTACATGTGATAAAAACAAGCTGATAATGAGAGTCACAAAGTTTCTCCAAGAATGCGATAAACGAAATGAGAGGTAAAGTGTGATACACATCATGTGAGTAAATAAGAGAAAGCGTGTGTACGTGTGGTTGTGTGCGTGTCTGGTGTGTGTTCTAGTGTGGCTGGTGATATCCATGCTGTGGTCTGTGTTCACAGAGTGGGTCAGCATGCATTTTGTTGGCATGTGGACACAGGATTAGCAGGGAATTTCAACTATACCGATAGTAATAGAACGGCACTTCAGCAAGGTAGATCCTGAGGGGACCTTCACATGAAAACTTCTGAAATTAACTTGCCCCTGAGAGTTAAACCACAGGTTTAATTTTTCTCTGATCATAGCAGAGATAGTTAAGGTCACCGACATACACACTTATACACATATGTATGCATACAGTGATTCTGAGATGAGCAAGATTTGGCTAGTTTCCCCCTTTTATTAAGAAGTCCAAAAATAAAGACGAGGAGTCATGCAGACATCATCCATGGGAGAAAATCTGTCATTGTTTTAGCATTACAAAGACACTTTTTTGGTACTGATTTCTTTATACATACATTACCTCATTTATTTTCACACATACCTCCAGGGTATATACTATTTTTTTCCTGCTCCTAAGTATCAGAATGGAAGCTTAACCTAGAGGTTTGTCAACTTCTTCTTAGACACACGTTAGCCTCACTTAATTCAGCTTGTCCTGCTTCATCATCATCCCAGCAACACTCTAAGATATATGGCTCTTCATTCCCCAGTCACATAATGTTCTACTGCTGCATCTATGTTACCAGCTTGGATCCTAAGAAGGAAAAAAGTTATACAATAAAAAGAAATAAAAGGCTTGACTCAAGAAGTCCTTGTTCCAAGACTCTATTCTGTCACCTACTGACTGTGAGTTCTCAAGTAGGTGGCAACGTTCTCTAAAATTTTCTTCCGCCAGACTGAAAATTGGTTTGGAATATAAACTGTGTACCAATGGTAAAATAGATTATCATCAAACATATATTCCCTCTGTCCATTCCCATGTCCATGAGAATAGGCTGTGACCCTCTGCACTAAACTTCTAGGGCTGCCACAAGGAAAGACCACAGACTGGGTGACTGGACATAAATTTATCTTCTCACACGTTTGGGGGCTGGAGGACCGTGATCAGGTGCTGGCAGGAGTGGCTTCTGGTGGGATGACCCTCCTTGGCTGGCAGACACCCGCCTTTTCACAGTGTCCTCAGATGACGTCTTCCCCAGTAAGGGCACGCTCCAGGTGTCTCTTCTGTTTTTCCTAAGGACCTCAATCTTATTGGATTAGGGCTCACCCTTATAACCTTGTTCAACCTTAGTTACCCTGTCTACAAATGCAGTCTCATTGAGGCATCGAGCTTCACCATATGGATTTGGGGGGAGCACCGTTCAGCCCACTCATACCTACCTCCCGGCTTAGGTCGGATATGGCGCATACAGCGACCTCATGGCAGGTGGAGCACACTTCCTCCTCTCTCGATTGGGTCTCAGCTATATGACCCGCTTTAAATGGGATATCAACAAGGTGATATAAACAGAGACTTAGGAGTCACTCATATATTAGATTAGTGCTTCTGAGGTTCTGCCATAGCACAGAAGGACTGGCCCTAGCTTTCTTGATCCGGAAGACTGAATAACCACAGGGCAGAGGAATCCCCATCTGGCCCGCCTCAGCCAGGTGTAGGGTACTCTGACTGGCCTGCAGAATTGCGAGTGTGGTGATCTGTGCTTTGTGCTGAGCTTGGGGATGGTTGTCCAAGCAGCACTGTTGTGGTGTGGCTAAGCAAATGGCATCCATTCCCTACGCCTTCATCCATTAATTCAGCAACAACCTAAAATGCTGCCATGTTCTACTTAGACCAACAACATCATATGGGTTCAGAACACTGGCCAGGTTCAGCCAGCTGCTAGATTATAGAAACATATGTGGGAGACTAAACCTTGCCAGAGTTAATCACCAACCTGGAGCAGCTTCTCCCAACTCACTCAGAAAGAAAGAGATGTACCCCAGCCTGATCAGGTAAAAGTGACAATTTATTCATTAGAAATAAAACCACATATTAAAATTAAAAGAAATTAAAAGATGCTCCTTCGAAGAAAAACTATGCCGAACTTAGACAGCATATTAAAAAGCAGAGACATTACTTTCCAATAAATGTCCATCTAGTCGAAGCTATGGCTTTTCCAGTAGTCATGTATGGATGTGAGAGTTGGACCATAAAGAAGGCTGAGCACCGAAGAATCAATGCTTTTGAACTGTGGTGTTGGAGAAGACTCTTGAGAGTCCCTTGCACTGCGAGGAGATCAAAACAGTCAATCCTCAAGGAAATCAGTCCTGAATATTCATTGGAAAGACTGATGCTGAAGCTGAAGCTCCAATACTTTGGCCACCTGATGCAAAGAACTGACTTATTGGAAAAGACTCTGATGCTGGGAAAGATTGAAGGCAGGAAGAGAAGGGGATGACAGAGGATGAGACGGTTGGATGGCATCACCGCCTTGATGGACATGAGTTTGAGCAAACCCCAGGAGTTGGTGATGGGCAGGGAAGACTGGCATGCTGCAGTCCATGGGGTTGCAAAGAGTCGGACACGACTGAGCGACTGAACTGAATTATTTGGGTAATGCAAAGAGCCTCTTATAGCAACCAGACATTCTAATCTTCAGATGGAATGGCATTCCTGCTCCCGAGGATCTAAGCAGGTCCTGAATTCATTCACTTATAATAAGGTAAATGGCATCACCAATCCAATGGACACGAACTTGGGCAAACTCCAGGAGATACTGAGGGACAGAGTAGCCTGTTGTGCTGCAGTCTGTGGGGTTGCAAAGAGTAGGACATGACTTAGCTACTGAACAACAACAGATAAGGAAGGGTAAGACAAACAGGGGCCACTTTTTATTGATGGTTCTGTGTCTCATAGGCAAGATGACTTTAAGTCAGTCTCAATATAAAAAATAAGGGATCAGACTAAATGATCTCTGAAGGCTCTGGCTCTATATTTCTAAACTTTGATGGCTCTGGTCAGTCCCAACTGCTGAGTTAATAACCCTAGACTATATCCTTCAGGTATCTGTTTTTCATCAACATCTTGGTAATCACAGGGGAAAATTTTTACTACCTGTGAGGCTTTACATTGCTTAGAAGTCCACTCTATATCTGTGTGATGTCTAGTGGTTTCCTAAGGACTTCCAATGCATCATCTTCTTGTACCCACAAAAATGCCCTGTGAAGTAGAACAAGCAGAATGTTCATCTCTATTCAGTGGTTGAGTAGACAGTGTTTCTGAGTAGTTTGAAAATGGCCTGACAATAGATGAAACATTGAGGGCACTGTTGGAGCTTGAAATCAGATTTCTTAATATAGTAGTATGTTTGTATGACCGTGCTTTGAAGGGAGCACGTGTATGTCCAGGGAATCCAGTAACAGTTTCACTCTGTTAATTGTTCATTCACTGATTGACCCTTCATGAATATATTCACACCTTCAAGGAAGTATTTAAAGAATGTAAAACCCACAGAATCTGTAGCCAGTTGTTGAAGTATTCTCTCAGTGCTGCTAGTATTTGCTATATGTGGTGCCAATTCCCTCATCTGTGTAATGGGATTAATCACAGAACTTACCTTAAAGCTGTTCAGTTCAGTTCAGTCGCTCAATCATGTCTGACTCTTTGTAACCCCATGGACTGCAGCACGCCAGGCCTCCCTGTCTGTCATCAATTCCCAGAGTTTACTCAAACTCATGTCCATTGGGTCGGTGATGCCATCCAACCATCTCACCCTCTGTCGTCCCCTTCTCCTCCTGCCCCCAATCCCTCCCAGCATCAGGGTCTTTTCCAATAAATCAACTCTTCACATGAGGTGGCCAAAGTACTGGAGTTTCAGCTTCAGCATCAGTCCTTCCAATGAACACCCAGGACTGATCTCCTTTAGGATGGACTGGCTGGATCTCCTTGCAGTCCAAAGGACTCTCAAGAGTCTTCTCCAACACCACAGTTCAAAAGCATCAGTTCTTCAGTGCTCAGCCTTCTTCACAGTCCAACTCACTTATCCATACATGACCACTGGAAAAACCATAGCCTTGACTGGACGGACCTTTGTTGGTAAAATATTGTCTCTGCTTTTTAATATGCTGTCTAGGTTGGTTATAACTTTCCTTCCAAGGAGTAAGCATCTTTTAATTTCATGGCTGCAGTCACCATCTGCAGTGATTTTGGATTACAGCTGTTAAGATCATGGAAAAGTTGATAAGTGTCAAGGGTTCATGGCAGTGCCTGCTCTGTAGTATATACCATACAATATTCTTGTCTTCCTGTTGCTTTGCACCAAAGAGAGTAGATAGGATAAAATGTATAATTTAGTTTATAGTTGGGAGTAGGGGAAGAAGAGAGTTGAGTGCATCCATTTATAAATAGGGCTTCCCTCATAGCTGAGTCATTAAAGAATCTGCCTGCAATGCAGGAGACCCAGGTTCAGTTCTTGGGTCAGGAAGATTTCCTGGAGAAGGACAAGGAAAAGGCAACCCACTTCAGTATTGTTGCCTAGAGAACCCCATGGACAGAGGAGCCTGGCGGGCTACAGTTCACAGGGTCCCAAGAGTCGGATACGACTTAGCAACTAAACCACTCTATTTATAAATAGCTTTGCCATATGCTGTGGTGATGGGGTTAGGTGCACTCTGAAAGTAGGTGATCTCTGTTCTGAAAGGTCTCTAGCAATTGTGACTTTTAAACTCTGTGCCTTTGCGTTCAGGCAGTAGCTCCCTAGCTTCAGAGTGGGTTCATGTCTGTGATTGCCTCCCAGAGTGCCCCTGTTCCTCACTCTTCTGCTGCGGATCGGACATTCCTTAGCAGAGTCTCTCCCAGTGAGCAGCATCTCACTGCAGGGATAGAACCCACGTCTCCTGTACTGAAGGCAGATCCTTTGCTGTTGAGCCACCAGGGAAGCCCCTTCAATTAATATGTGAGTGAAGTCGCTCAGTCGTGTCCGACTCTCTGCGACCCCGTGGACTGTAGCCTACCAGGCTCCTCTGTCCATGGGATTCTCCAGGCAAGAATACTGGAGTGGGTTGCCATTTCCTTCTCCAGGGGATCTTCCCAACCCAGGGATCGAACCCAGGTCTCCTGCATTGCAGGCAGACGCTTTATCCTCTGAGCCACCAGGGAAGCCCCATAATATAATAATATGTAAATAGTTAATTAGAACCTAATTTCCTTAAAAGAAGAAATGCAACGTTAATGTTTCAACAACTATGACTAGTAAGAGAGCCAAATTCTGAAAAGGGCTTCTGACCATCTAATTTTCAACATTTTTTTTTTTTTCTCCTTTGCTCTGAGTCTTCTGAGAATCTTAGGGATTTCCATGTTCAAGCCTCAATTTATTTGCTTCCTGTCCATTAAAATGTGTAAATAAATAATAACAAAAATCATAACAACTGGC